>NC_136068.1:933449582-933997082 GCF_964261635.1 Lissotriton helveticus
CTCGTGAGGAGCATTTGGTCCCCATGTGGGCCCTTTAGAACCACCTCCACTGGGAATGGTCTGACACACCCCTTACAATATGCGCTGCGCCATGAAATTCCCCTAGAATGTGCGCCTGGGTTAGTATGTAGTCTAGCCTAGAAAGACTTTTGCGGGAAGTTGCACTATAGGTAAACTGCCTGGTATATAGGTGGTGATGTTGCCATATGTCCCCCAGGCCCATCGTACGGAGGAATTCCCGCAGTAGTCTGTTCATCGACCCATCGCAGATCCTCCCAGGATATCGAGGTTGAGCGACAAGACATCGTTCATGTCATCTCCAACTACCAATCGTCCCTCCGGTTGTTCGACCAATATCGATTCTATGGCATCCAATGATTCTGGCTGCAGTTCCAGGGGGCATATAGGGAACATAAATGTGACCTTCCACCTTCCCACAGCCCACTTATAACAGTAAATCACCCCAAAGGGTCTGTCCAGAAACCATCCCGGATGAAGGGGAGGGATTTCTACCCAGAACGCCAATGCCTCTGGACCCGGAGGTATATCCCGGGGAAAACGACTTGAACATGACTCCTTAACAACGACCTGAACCTGAATAATGAGTCTTTTAACCACTAATGCATTTACAACCACCAAGCCTTAGCAAGCATTTACAATGCAATGGTCTCGGCATTATTAAAGGTAGAGCTATTGGCATTGCTCTTGCTCGTGACTTTTTTTTTAAAAATCATAAATAAATGGCATTGTCATTTCCATTGCTAATAACTGAGGTGCATCATCACAGCTGTGTGAATAATAACAGCTATGAGCCCGTGCCTGAGGTGCATCATCAGAGCTGTGCGAATAATAACAGCTGTGAGCCCGTGCCTGAGGTGCATCATCAGAGCTGTGTGAATAATAGCAGCTGTGAGCCCCGTGCCTGAGGTGCATCATCAGAGCTGTGTGAATAATAACTGCAGGCAGCCCTGCGCCTGCGGTGCATCATCAGAGCTGTGTGATTAATAACTGCGTCAGCCCTGTGCCTGAGGTGCATCATCAGAGCTGTGTGATTAATAAAAGCTGTGAGCCCGAGCCTGAGGTGCATCATCAGAGCTGTGTGAATAATAACTGCTGTGAGCCCGTGCCTGAGGTGCATCATCACAGCTGTGTGAATAATAACAGCTGTGAGCCCGTGCCTGAGGTGCATCATCACAGCTGTGTGAATAATAACAGCTGTGAGCCCGTGCCTGAGGTGCATCATCAGAGCTGTGTGAATAATAACTTCGTCAGAGCCCGTGATCCACAGAGTAACATGCTGGCTGTTTCCATAGCATAAACCATAGCTGCAGATCCACAGACTAACATGTTGTCTGCAGATCCACCGATATGAACCCCCTGTAACCCATCCTGGAGATTGATGTATGCCCTTTCCGGGGCTCTTTAAGCTGCCCCTTGAGGAGCCTGGCTGTTGGTTTTCGCACTGCAGTGGTGTTGGGGGCTTTGCTTTCCTTGTGTATGTGCTCTGATTGGGACTCGTCCGTGTTCGCTGTGCCCCTTGTGTAATGTTCGCTGCTGTTGAGTTGTCTTTGATGGCACCTTAGGTGTTCCTTTGTACCTTCTCTTGTTCTGTTGCCACAAACGTGTGCAGGTGGGAGTCCGGCATGCAAGCCGGTCTCAGTGGGTGGTTTGTCGTTCGTGGCATGTGAGCGGGCGGCGCCTGTTCCTTTGACTGCTCTGCTGCTGGAACGTCTCGCATTTGCTTCCATTGTTTTATGGCCCCCGGGCATTACTCGTGCCCTCGACCGGGTAGAGGCATCTGACCCCTCACCTCAGACCCCTGCGTTCATGGTTTCATGTCTGTAACCCCGAGCTCCGCCTGGGGTCTTCTGCTGTTTGGGGAAGCTGGCGTGGGGTGCCCACACTTCCACGGGGTGCATGGGGAATTGTAATGTACCAAATGACGCGAACTATTTTCGGTAGAGAAAGTGGTTGAAAAACTGAAGCCTTGAACTGGGGTGAAAGAGGAGCGTGCGCTTGTCCTCGGGGCACGGGTCTGTAGGGCTATACTTGGGCTGCCCACTCTGAATGGTGACGTGGTGCGGGTGGGTCCGGGCATGGGGGACATGCTCGAGCAGAGAAGCTGCGCTCTCGCATTGGTGTTGTGCATGTATTTCCCAGTAATTAATACAAATGGATGCATACATGGAGCCCATCTCCCCTGCCTCTGAGGGCGGAGGTGTGCAAAGATGAATCTGTGTGCTCAGCGTCTGTGCATTGCTCCGTCAAACAATTTTGATATTTTTTTTCACATTCTGGAACTTCTCCCTTGACTTCTCCTTGCTGCTCGAACTCTACATCACGTGGGAGCTTGTGCAAGAATTGTTCAGACCGTAAAGTACATGTTTTGAACATCAGTACATGTTTTAAACTGTTCAAGGCTTTTGTTGTTTCTGGTGTAAGGAAGGTTTTAATATGTATTCCTTCTCGTGTGCGCGCCCAGTACATGACCACTGCTCCGGTTTAATGCCACAAACGCAGTGCCAGTCAGAACCCCGCCCCCCTCCCTCCCACGAGTTTGGGGGAGGGGGCTCGTGCCTTGTAAGATCATGGCAGTGCTTTCCTGCCGCACCGATGTGCGTTTCACTGTTGCCTGACCGCGGATCCCCCCTCCGACTTGGTGTTTCGGGGCGCACTCTCCATTGCTCTATGGTAGCAATGCCAGGCATGCCTCTTCCTATATTTTAAAGAGGTGTCTTTCTCACATCAGTGGCCCACCGTCCATGCCTATGCAGCACGCTTGTGTTCTTTCTGTCTCTCGCCTCCCTCCTCTCAGGGTCTCTCTATCTCTCCTGCCAGGCTCACTCGCTGCCCGCCTCAGGTTCTAATCATGTCCTGGAACTTGTTCCATGGAAACCTTGCTGCAGAGAGAGAAAGAAATGAGTGGGAAAGGGAGGCTTTCTCTGTTTCTGCCAAGTTGGTATAAATATATTAATAGGCAATCAGAAATTGCGTCAAACGCCCATAATCTGCTTGGTTGTTCGTGCTCCTTGGAGCTGTAATGTTTTAAATGCCACGGGAAGCGCATTCATGAAAACATCGCGGCCTATCAGTAAATCATCCTGAGAGAGGGGAGAAGACCAGGACGATGCAAGGAGAGGGAAGGGGCGAGAATGGACAGGGCGGGCGCGTGGGCCCTGGAGGGAGTCCGACAGAAGGACGAAAGTGCCGTGAGAGAGAAGCAGAGGTGACGCTGGCAGAAGTGCTTGCCTCTGCCGTTTAGGCTGCGGAAGAGCGGTGCGCCCCAAGCAAAGGAGTGTAGTGAAGCACAATCACGGGGGAGAGCTGTTGGGGGGGGTATACGAGGGAGGGGGCAGCCCTTTCTGCTTTCCAACTCCCCTCCGCGCCTGCCGACATATTACGGGCCTGTTACTGGGAGTTTTTTCGGGCACACCAAATACCTGCTAGACTGCGCCGGCACCGAGGCAGATCACACTACAGAGGAGCAGATGGCGGCCTGCTACAGGGAGAACCCCCTAGCCACCAAGCCCACGTAGTTGGAAGCTGGGCCTGCGCCTAGAGGAGGACGGGCCGCACCGGGCCCAGAGAACAGCCGGCAGGCAGGAAAACAGGAAAAAAATGGCGGCCGCAAGCTTCCGATTTTTTCGGAATCGGGGGCGTGGTTTTGCTGTTTTGAGTGACAGACAACGTCACTGTCTAAAGAACAGCAAAACGTACGCCCCCAAATCCGAAAAAGACGAGGCTAAATCGGAGTGACGCATCTCTCCTCCAATGGCTGGCCTCCGTTTAGGAAGCCAGCCAATGGAGGAGAGACAAAAAGAGAGGCGGGATAAAGCAGCCACTCTAAGTAACAATAATTCTCCGGACTTCCGGTCTTGGGGCCAAGCCTACAGTCCCTCGACTTAAAAACTACCTATAATATTATTATAATGTTTAAAATTACCTCATAAGGCCAGTAGATGGCACTCTTGTATTATTGTATATGACAGATTTATGATCAATGTACAGTATTTTGGTAAGTATTATGTGTGTGTGTATATATCTATATGGGATTGCAAGGGTATTGTTAGAGTTTAGGGTGGGCGAGGTTTTTTGGGTGGCAAGGGTAATTTGAGGGTTTTGGGTCGGTATGAGATTTTGGATGCAAGTCTATTAGGGTTAAGGGTGTGTATGGGTTTTTGGGTGGCAGGGGTAATTTTAGGGTGGATGTGGGTTTTTGGGTGGCAAGGGTAAGTTTAGGGTTTAGAGTAGGTATGGGTTGTTGGGATTGCAGGGGTATTTTTAGGGTGGGTGTATGTAGGTTTTTAGGTGGAAAGGGATTTTATAACATTAATAGTGAGTATGTGGGGTGTGCGTGGGTGTATATATATATATATATATATATATATATATATATATATATATATATATATGTGTTAAAACTTACCAATATTCATCTTACAACTCATGTCTTTTTGCATGGATGCCTTTATTACGAAATTTAAGTGTTTTACAGGTACATTGACCTTGAAAACAAGGAAAGTGGCTTGTGCGTTCCAAAGGGACAGAGCACCATAAACCCATTTTGATACTGGTGATTTAGTCTATTTTTTTTCCCGATTGAACCACAAAGGAGACAAGTTAGCAGAGTAAGCGACTGGCAGGCGCCTAAAAGCATGTGATCAAGGCTCTCGCCGAAACGTGTTGTGTGGAATTAAACCTGGACTAAGAATTTTGTGTTTGCCTACTTTTCTTCCGGAGAGCGCACTGTTATTGGGATTTATTGGGAGTTTTTTCCGCCGGAGTGTGTGCCAACCTTCAGGGGTCCCAAAGAGGAGCTTCTCCTCTTGATAGTATCTACAGCGTATTTATTTCAAAACACCAGCAACAAGTATCCAACGCGTTTCAGAGCCTTCCGTGAACAAGGAGCGGAAGGCTCTGGGTCCTTGTTGCTGGTGTTTTGAAATAAACACGCTTATTGTGGAGATATATATATATATATATATATATATATATTTACCTGTAAAATAGATACATTAATAGGGTAAAGGTATAGTAGTTGTAAAAAAAAATGTGGTTTAGACTAAGTAGTGGTTAAGGAGTAGTTGTTTAGACTGTAGTTGTTCAAATGGTCGTTGTTCCATCATACAACCGAGTTAACAGACCCGTGCTTGGAAGAATAGACTCTTAAAAGCGTTTACTGTAATGTAGATTAAGTATACAGGACAAAAACGATATAACAGGCTACTACTAACAAATCCTTTATCTAAATATCTTTAATTTCTTGCAAACAAATTGCAAATGAAAAATATCTCCATTTTAGCAAACTTAATTTAAAAAGTAGCAGTCGATCTATCAATTATAACTTCTTTAATTCACATGGTACTCTATATTGAAAACGACTTTATACCAAACATTCTAATTCCCAAATTTGAATAAAGTCCCTACATTTAAATGTAAACATCTGCCCCATTTCCACAGCACACTAAAAAAATATTTTTTGTAAGGGACTTATCGATACATTTCAATGATTTGTGCAACACTAGCAGAAACGCTAGATCAGTTAAGATGGGTCAGCACCATCCAAGTAACCAACACAGTGCCCACAACATACACGAACCCTTATCTTGCCATGCACTTGACCCAAAAACAGCAATTTCATGCAGATAGGAATGTAGTAAATAGTACTCACCTTTCGAGACTACAACGGACAGAATCAACAATCCACGGGTTAAAAGCAAGATAAAGGGAAGACAAAAGAAAAAAAAGAAGTGTCATAACTCAAACTGTTTTGAATAAGTATTTTCAGTTAATAGGTCATGTTCTCGTGGGACTATGTTGGCCAACTACCGATATAAGCAACACTGGGATAATCTTGATGAAAATAACGGCTACAATTTTACCAGGAGGAATACACGCCGAAAAGCACAATGTCATTTATCACGTATTATTATCGTGGAAAGCAAGGGCCATCAGTCACAATGTCTGGAGTAACAGTTTTGAGACAGAAACGCCTTGGCTTCTAAATAGGTGAATAAAGTGCAGTGTCATCACAATAGGTCTTTGCTTCAAGGAGCTTGTTGGCAAACCCAAGAGTTTTAATTGCCATAATTTAAATGCAGACCAGATATTGTTAGCAACATTTGGAACATTAATGCCCTGACTACACGAATATGGCTCTAATTTGAAATGGCGGACAAAAGCCAGGCATACATCTTTAAATCATTTTCAAACAGTTTCTGTAACTATTGCACAGAAATCGAAACAGTGAAATTCTGTCCAATGGGACCCAATTCAAATTACTAGAGCGAAAACAGTTGCGCCTGGAACAAATAAGCCATAATTACAACAAAGAGAGCCTCACACCTCTGCTATCATTACACACTAGTAAGCAATAGTGTATACTTAACTGTTCTAAAGCACTCAGGAGTTGATTTTTTAATTAACTAAAACACTTGGAATTAATGTTTCCTTAGAAATCCAAAAATCTCACAACCAAACCGGAACCCAGAACGGATACTCACCCTTGCTCAGCGCACCAAATGTGTTTGTGAGTTTTGCAAATAACTCATCATTCTCAAACTTATCCTCCTTGACTTTTACCCAAAAGCAGTTGTCAGAAAGTTCTTTCGGGGTGATCTATGGGTACAGAAACAAAAGAGTTTATAAAGCAAACACAGGGAAATGAGGCCGTACAAATCGCTCGGTACATATTCGATGGTTGAAATAAAGTATTAAATTGAACAATTCATTAAAATACTTCAACGGTTATACTACCAAATTTAAAGAAATTGTCCGTTTGCCTTCCTGTGGGACCTTCATTCAATAAAAAATGAATACACAAGTGCTTTTATATACAGGTTAGAAATATCATATGGAGGGTTGGATGAGGCTTACAAGCCTAAGACAGCAGACATTTGCCAACAAAGTACTCGTCCAAGCCTGCCTCATCTTCCTCCCTGCCAAATATATCCACTAAGAACTGAAACGGCGTGTGACCCGACGATCCAGTCCATGGTGGGCGAGTACGGGCCCAAAGCGCCAGCATGAATGTTGCTCGCCCAGATCCAATCAAGGCTCAGAAAGGTGAGCAACTTTGCATGCCAGACCCTTACCCCACCTATGGCACTTCTTAAAAGACGAGTGAGGAGCTTTACTGAACAGGGCCAGATTTGAGGCCCAAGCGAGGTGATGTTCTCCTTCTGGCCTGGCGGCAAGTTGCACTGGGCTTTGGTCTCTCGCAGGAGCTTGGGGACACTGGATATCGCAGAAGGGCTGCCATAAAAAGGCCACGAGAAGCGATGTAAAATAAACAAAAAGATGAAGACTGTCTGTGGGGGCGCCCCTCAGATGTATGGGATAGGGGCAGGAGGCACAGGCCAAATCAAACTGCACAAGGCCCAAGGGGGGGAATTCTGAATCTGCTAGGGAAGGAGAGGGTGGAGGTCTCATCAGAGGCTCGCCATTGGTGAGTACTATCAAGTCATAAGTTTGTATTAAGCACACATTTCAATCAAGGGTCTCAAAGCACCAGCGAAGGGAAAGGAAGACAATTAACAGGTGGGAGAAGAGCAGTCAAAAGAGCCAACATTTTTGCCTCCTCCGAAACGGCTTGTGATCCGTGACCATACGAAGTTGCAATGGAAGTTCATTCCGAAAATCAGGAGCTAGATGAGAAAAGGATCTATCCCCATTCCTGGCGGTAAGAATCCTGAGTGGAGTGAGAACATGTTTGGCTCCTGACCTGAGAGTCCAGTTGGGTAAATACCACAATTTAATTTGTGGCAAGGTAACTCAGCCCGTTTCCGTACATGGTCTAATGTACCATACAGATGATCTTGAAACTGATTCGCTTTTTGATAGGAAGCCAGTGAAGAGCTTTCAGAATAGGTGCCGATGGGGACTGTGATAGAAGGTTTAGCACCAATCTAGCGACGTTGTTCTGCAGGACTTGGAGTCTAGTGAGAGGCTCTTCATTGATGGAGGCCAACAGGGCATTTCCATAGTCGAGCCGACTTATGAGACCCTGGACAAGTGGTTTCCTTGATTCAACTGGGATCCACTGAAAGATCTTACCTAAACTTTGCATTAGTCCAAAACAGATGCCAGTGATATGGTTTACGTGATCTTTCATGAACAGCTTTTTGTCGAGCTAGACCTGTGGGGAATGTCCCCTTCCCCTTAGACTTGTGAGTTGTGATCTGCACCATCTGTAGCACATCCTAACTAAATGCAATGGACTATTTAGTGGACTCAGAGTATAACGCTTAGAGATTAGGTTGAACTCAGAGTTCTTTTATTGATCTCTAGGTCCCCCAGGGCTTTAAGTGGGCCGGGTCCTGCCTGTGCTCAGCACTGCAGCTCTAAAAAGCAAGTGCTGAGACGGGTCCCTATGGGGCTCTCCATTTTTGCCCCCACCCTCAGGGAGGAAAACAATCTTAACCCTGCAGCAGTAGCACTCTCCCCTGCCTTTGATATACTTCAAAGAGCCTCGTTATAGTTCTTTACCAGTCTCATCGTGTCACAACTGAAGCACTTTCAATATTATATGCAACAAAGCCATAGTTGCTGCTTATTGAACTTATGCAACTAACAACCATTGACAAGGTCAATAGTCCTAGCTTGTTGTAGGTGTAATGTTACTTGTTGTATTGTATAGCTGGATGCAATGACAGAAGCAGCAAAATACCTGTCGGGCCTCACACTATGCTAAGCACAGCTTTTTAGTTTACGTCTTCTTAAGCCACGCCCCTTTGAGAGACTACCTCCTCAGTTTTTTCATCCCACTTAAAGCCTTGGAGTTCCCCTTCTGTAACAGTGGGAGGAACTTCAGAGGGGGTCTAGGAACAGGAGGAGTCCACTGAATACTCCTTACTGCATCAGCGGCAATTGACCAGAATCCAAATGAATTTATCTGCTGTTGAGGGAAGATCCTCTAATCATTGACCAGGTGCTTGATTAACCCAGTGCTCCTGGGTTTGAAATCTCACAAGCTGTTTTGAAATTGTTTTTTATAAGAATTTATCAATACAAACAGTGACAGCAACGTAACATCCTCAGGTTGATCATAAAAGCAAAAAAGAGAACAAAAGAAGGGAATAGGGAGGGGAGGGGGAATAAGGATAGATACAGAGAGTCATCAGCACGCATACATGATCCAGTTCAAACAACATGCGTTGGCAAGTGTGAGTACAGCAATATGATAGAAATACTGCAGCTACATTATTATGGTAGTCAATGGTGGGGTTACCGATTACAATTCAAGGCTCCTCAATTGCAGAGCATCTAGATAGTTCGAGTGGTCAAGTTCTAATTCCTTGGACTATTACATTAATGACCAAGTTTCCAATATGCATGGCCTCTATTGCGTTGATACTGATGCTGGTGAGTCACAGTCCTGTTGGCGAAGCCAGGCTGTTGACAGTTCCTAAATGTGTCTGGGTCGGGATCTGAGGTGCATGAGTTCCCAAAAAGTAGATAGTTGTTCCTTGCAGTAGGTGATATCATGCACCCATGTCTTGATGGTGGGGGCGGGTCATCTGCCCCAGTGCATGGCCACTCTGCGTTTTGCCAGTAGGAACAGCATGGCGGTGAGGCGACGATGTGCAGGTGGAGTATCATTAACTTAGCCCAGAAGACCCATCAGGGGAGAGTAAGAGATCCCTTAACCGGTGATCATTTGAATTTGTGTACACACCTTCCACGAGAATAATGCAGCCTTTGGGCACTGCCAAGCAAGGTGAAGAAAGGAAGCCTGTTGGGAACTCCAACGTAAGAAACATGAGTTGGGAGCCAATCCCACTTGGAACAATTCTAGGGAGCACAGTAAGTGCGATATAAAAATTTGAAATTAACTGTAGTCGATAGTTCAGGGACAGGAACTCAAGCTGTTCGCAGCAAAAGTGCCTCTGTGCATCTGTGATGGCGGGGTCGGTGTCTGCTTTCCACTGCTCCAGAGCTTTAGGAACAGTTTCAGGAGAGAAGCACTGCATAGCATTATAAAAGCACCTTATTAATTTGTGGGGAGAGGGATTTGTAAGGTTATGTTCCAGCACCAGGAGGGTAGAAGGTGGGGTAGGGAATGTGCTGTGGAGTGCACCGCACTACGCTCGCAGCTGATAATATAACAGGGTGTAGAGAAATGTGATGGGTGGAGCCAAGCCACCAGTAGTGATGATAGGAACTGCCCATCTAGATACAGATCTGAGTACAGTTTTATCTTTTATTTCTGTGCACGGATAATGGCTCCTCTGTCTGAAAGCCGTGGCAGCTGGGGGATTATTGGCCAATGGGATACAGAAGGAGTTAAAGATGTGCGGGTTTGGCCTTTTTCCTCAAAACCTCCCACGCCCATCGAAGACTTTTTAAAGTATTTACCTCCGTTCTGGGGTTTTTATAGGGTTGGCAGAGTACGGTATTCTAGGCATAGGGGGCAACACATTCCGCTTCAATGGCTACATGCAGTTGATAAGGGGTCGGGTATATCCAGTAGTATAGGTATTAGGCTTGGGAAACAATAAGCATTTAGTGTCAAGTCTGAAGTGCCCATTCCATCATGTGTCAGTGGGATAGTGAAAAGTTCCCAGGATATTCTTGGTTGTTTACCCGCCGATTTTAAATTGACCATACAGGATTATAGCTGTTTAAAGAATTGAGATGTGAGAGGTAGTGGGATATTGGCAAATAGATAAGGGAGTTTAGAGAGGACAACCATTATCGTTATCGCAATTCAGCCACCAGTGAGTGTCTTGAGACCCTCATGGGTGAGTAGCGCACTTTATTAATCCTGTGATTGATTGATTGAGCTACAGATAGAGACAGTCTGGACCAGATAGCTGCCTTCTCCTGCAACCATGTCACAGCTCGACCTTAATTTGCACTCTACAATTCCTCCATATCATGACTGAGCCATATTACCACATATTTAACTGGACCGTCCACCCATTTCAACGGGTATTCAGTTGGAAATAGTCATGTACGTTCAGTGAGAGGGAATAATATGGATTTGGCCCAATTTATATGTATCCCAAAGAAACTGCCAAAGCGTATCACTTCACGCCATAATGGTGCTAAATTCTCCTTTGAATCGTGGGCATAAAGTGTAATGTCGTATGCATGCATTGAGATTACCAGCCTTCTAGTGTCAGAGCCAATGCCCCTGTTTGCGGGGTGCTGATGAAGTCTCGGCGCAAGTGGTTTTGTTGCGATGGCAAACAGGAGCAGCGAAAGTGGAATCTTTGGCGCATACCCCAGGAGAGAGTCAGAAATAAGCCAGTTTGGCCGTACCTGGGCAAAGGAGTGTGGTGTAAGCATACTTGTTTAATAAAAGGGGGCTGAAGCCAAGCCAGGCCAAGAGAGGAAAAGGCACGTTCAATCCAATGTATCAAATGCCTTTGTGGAGTCTAGCAGGGCAACTACCGCAGAAACTTGGTGTTCAAAGTAATGCATTACCACAAATAGAGTACGTAGATTGTGGGATGTTGAGCGACGTGAAATGAAACCTGGCTGATCAAGGCGTACTATCATGGGTAGGAGTGGTTGCAGTCTATTTGCCAGGACCTTAGCACCATTTTTTATTATCGTGGTTGATTAATAATAGAGGATGATATGAGTCGCAGAGGTTGGCAGGTTTCCCGGGCATGAGGAGCATAATAAACGTAGCCTTCGCAATGAGGGCAGTAAAACCCCCGTGGTCAGAGTGTCTTGAAACATAGCAAGAAGGTTTGGGGCTAGTAGGATGGCATATTCTTTATACAACGTAGTAGTACGCCTGTCTAAACCTGGTGCTTTGTACCCAGGTAGGCTTTGGATATAACCGGCACAATCTCTTCAGTAGTGATGGGCTCATCCAGATAGGTTTGGTGTGCCTGATCAAACCCCAACACATGCACAGTTTAAAAATATTTGGACAGTTCAGACACGCTCGGTGTTGGAGCTGCGGAATATATGCGACCATAGAAAGATGACATAACAAACAATGCCATCGGAAAGCGAACAGAGTTAGACTCCGCGTCGAGCAATTCAGTGACACAGACAGAATTTCCAGGAGCTCGCAACAAGGTGGTAAGTGTTTTACTTGGATGGTCACCCTCCCCATATCATCTAGCATTAGTGTGGCAATGTAAAAACCGAGTCTCGCAAATGTCTTCCTCCTGAAACTCTGTTTGACTCTAATGTTGGCCAGCACATTAGGATCAATGGAGTGGAAACACTGTTCCCCCATAGTTTGAATATCCCTCTCGTGCCCAGCCAAAGAACTCTGTATGGCCCTGAGAAATTCGGATTGTTTGGCGATGAAGGCGCCCCTTACCACCACATTGAATGCCTCCCACAATGTAGGTGGCGACTCCACAGAGTCCATATTTGCGTGAAATACTGTAGTATGTCTTGACATCTCACAAGCTGATCACTGTCCACACGCACCCCTCCCCTGCCAGACTGGGTTGGCTGCTCGTGCCCAGTTTGGTTTGCTTCTTCCCAGTGCAGTGGGTAAGGCGAGCAGACTACTGGACTACAGACTATACACCACTGGTAAAGTCAGTCAGTGACTGTGGTATCTTCATGTCTATGCCAAGCATTCTCCCCTTAGAGTGATGTCTAAGGGACAGAGTCAAGACTGATTTGCATATTGCTGGATCTGAACTGGGGTGGCGAAGTAAGCTAAAGAACGATGGAATCAACCCAGATCTGGGAGTGAGTGTCAGCACTGCTTCCATCATCTCCTTGTATTTTCTTTGTTCGCCACAAGTTGGCAGGGTGTGCTCAGACGTGGGTACCTTGCTCACTTTGCACTGGATTCAAGCTAGCCTGGCTGATGAGGGGTGTTACCCCGAAACCGGCCCCAGGATGCTTGTTTCCGGTCCAGTGAAGACCTGGTTTGGCAGTTCGGGCTGGAATGTTCCCATGAGGAACAGGGTTAAAACGGATTTGCATATGGCTTTGTTGGAACTGGGGTGGCGAAGTGAGCTAAAGAACGATGATGGATTCAACCCAGATCTGTGACTGGGGGGCGAGCGTCTGAAAAGTTTCAGCGCTCTCTCCATCTTCTGCTTGTGTTTGCCTTTTTGTAAAACAACCAAAACTTATGTTATATGCTGGCTATTTTCTCAGTTTTCTCCAGGGAAATCCCAAAAGCTAGGTCCACTTATAGCATTTCCGAGCTGTCAGAAAAAAGGAGGCACATTTGGCCTGAATACCTTTTGTGGACAACAAATTATGAAGCCTTCGAGTGCAATGCCCCAAACATCAGCTCAGCACTAAGGGGTAGAAAAACCACTACAGCAAAGGACTTAAATGTTTCTCTAAAGCAACGTTTTTGTCAAATGCAACTTCTTATGATTGATTTGGCAAAATTGGATGAATACAAAAGAGAAAATGGAGCCTCCCAGAGATGTGGTGTTTTAAGATGAATATGCTAGTTTATAAATGTGATATGGGATTCTTCACTTTTTCAAAGATATTCCAATACTAATATCAGAAAATCCTATATTGAAATAACGAGGAGCTATGGTGCCTAATTAGAACTGAGAATTGCTGTGCTTTTTAGGTTACAATCATGACCTCACCTCACTGTAGTTACTGCAGACAATGCCTATTTTGTGTGCAGTCTCAATACCCACAGACCATGCCCAGTGGGGAGTACAGGAGGTGTATGGCATTTGTTTTGTCATCCTAAGAATTAAATTATAGCTTACTCATCTGTGCCCCTTGCATCCAACAAGGGAATTTTGTAGGGAATCTGCAGTTGTTAGAATGCTCTCGTGGCCACACCGTGGAGGCGGTTTAAGCCAACCCTACACCCCCATATGACAAAAGGTTACTGCAGTGACACCTGCAGACCACAACCCATGACTCAGCTTACCGAAAGCCAACAAGGTCAGCAATTTCCAGCCTTTGCACAGCAGAGACTAATTATATGCACATTGGTTTGTGGCAACTGTTTGAAAGAACTTGTACTTTAGATATTTTGATAACCATTAGTTTCATATGGAGGCAAACATCTAATTTTAAATGAGCCTTGATTAATTAATGTAATATTGAAAAAGGAAAAGTGGATACACCAAAACAAATATGGATTACTGTTAATAAATGCTAGCTTGAAACCTAAGTCTTCAACATGATGAAGAAGGAAAGGGGTAAGAGAGGTTAAAAGCTATGGGTTTTTATGTTTAGGATTACATTGTCCTGTTCTATTAGAAACAAGGACATTTATTATAAACTGTTTAATTTGGATAAACTTCTTTATTTTACCACAAAAAGCTGCAGTAAAAAAGTTTCAGCTATTACAATCCTATCACATGTTCAGCTCAGAATCTAACATTGATGCATGTAAAAACACAATGTAATTTAACTGTGTAACGGGGTAGAGGCATGCACGAGTGACTGGTGGAATCCATACCTTGCTGAAAGTGAGTCTCCCCCTTCTCCGCAGACCAACGACTGGGAGGACGATTACAGCAGACGGACCGACGAGGGAGAAGAGAGCGGCGCCTTTAATTGGGCGTTTACAACTACGGAAGGAGAGACAGCCCTGAATGACGTCAGCCGCACCGGATTGGGTAAAGGGCAGGAAGTGATGTACACGGGGTGTGTTATCACCCCGGAGGAGAAGGCGGAAGGCGGCGGAGCGGAGAGGAGAAACCGAGGAGGAGAAGCGGAGAGGAGAAACCGAGGAGGAGGAGAAGAGGAAAACGACTACCTGGAGGAAGAACGCGGAAGGGACGGAGGGTCCGAGACCAGAGGAGAGCCAGGAGGCCAACGACCCCGCGAACCGCCGTGCCACGCTCCCGAGGGAGGAGTGTGGCTACCACAGGGCCCTGAGTCTGCGGTATCCGGAGTAAAGAAGACACCCCGACATCAGAGGAGAAAGAAGAAGACCCTCGCCACGGACCCCAACACCTTTGCCCGAGAGAGACTGACATTTAGAAACAGAAAGACGCTTATGTCCTACCCTAAAAGAACTCTCAAAATAAAACCTTCCTTAAATTGAAATCCTGGTGTCACGGTCGTCCCTGTTCCCACGCCCACACTGGTGTCAGAAGTGGGATCCACCCCATCCGAAGCGACCGTGGCAATGGAACAAGTAATACAGACCCTGATAGAGGGACAACAGAAGCTGGAATGGGCGATAAGCCAACAGATCAGCACAGCAGACGCAGACCGGGACATGTTCCGTACATCCATGTCACAGCAATTGGACACGATACACAAGGTGGCGCAAGCTCCCAGCTCATCTTCCTCGCTGGACAGAAGACTGGTCGGACCACACCCCTCGGGGGTATCGTTACTGAAGTACGTAATAGGAGAAGACCCAGACGCGTTCCTGGTGAACTTTGAAGGGGCGGCCAGGGCGTGCGGATGGCCAGAAGAGAAATGGCCCTTCTTCCTAGCCCCCCTGCTCACCGGAGAGGCACAGACCGCCTACCAGGTGGCAAACCACTCCGGAACATCCTCCTATGCAGACATAAAAGCGGTGATACTGGATCACCTAGGAATGGACGCAGAAGCGTACGGGCTCCGCTTCAGAAAAGAGAAGGGGATAGCGGGCGAAAACCCAAAAACCATGTATCTAAGGGTCAAGATGGCTGCCGAGAAATGGCTACGGCCCGACAGTAGAAGCAAGGAGGAGGTTATGTCCAGCATTATCCTCGAGCAGTTCATGGAGGTCCTTCCCTACGGGACCCAGAGATGGCTGAGACAACACCCAGGGCTGACAGCAGCCCAAGCCATAGAAATGGCAGCCAACTATACCAGGGCAGCACCACATACTTTTCCTTGGGAAACAGGAAAAGGGGGAAAAGCCACACCGACTCCGACAAAACCAGAGAAAAAGAAGTATACACCCGAACCACTGAAGCCGCGCCCCTATAAACCAGATGCCCCTGTGATAAAAGGACCTCAGTGCTTAGAGTGTGGCGAATGGGGCCACATAGCCCGGATGTGCCCGCAACGAAGAACAGCGGACGAACCCATGGAGGTCGGCTACATACCGAAAGCAGTGATGTACACCGCGGAAATGGGTCCATCATTCTATGTAAGGGTACGTGTAAATCAGACTCTGGTGAAGGCCTTACTGGATTCAGGATGCAGGCAGTCAGTCGTCCAGGAACGACTCTTACACCCCAGCCAGATAGGCCTCGAGGGCACGGTACACATTAGGTGTGTCCATGGAGATGTTAGACCTTATCCCATGGCCCGCATAACCCTGCACCCGGTAGGTAGGGAACCATGTTCGGTCAAGGTAGGAGTGGTCAAGTCCGTACCTGAAGAATTGATCATCGGAGTTGATAACCCGGATTTCTTGGCGATGTTTAAGAGGGAACTGAAAGAACACCCCGTAGGGACTTATCTGTCCATAGAACCCTGGGTGTTAGACAAGGGGTTCAAATTCGCACAGTCCAATGATCCCTCCCTCTTAAACGCCTGGGAGGCGGCACATGTCTCCCAGACCACCCAGACCCCAGGATACCCCAGATTTCGCATATCTAACGACCTCCTGTACCGTGAAAGCAAAACAGGAGAACCCACCCAGCTCGTGGTACCCAAGGACTTTAGAGAGCAGATCCTCTTCTACGCCCACACCCACCTCACTGCTGGGCACAGCGGGGCCGAGAAAACGACCCAAAATATCTTGAGATTATTTTATTGGCCTGGCATTTACAAAGAGGCAGAGACCTATTGTAAGCAATGTGAAATATGCCAGAAAAGGAACCTAACCCGACCCCCAGCAGTCCCACTACAACCCCTACCCATAATTGGTAACCCATGGGAGAGGGTAGGGATGGACCTAATCGGCCCCTTACCCCGCACATCCAGAGGACATACATACGCCCTAGTGGTGGTGGATTACAACACGAGGTTCCCGGAGGCCTTCGCCCTGAGTGCCCCAACCACAAAGAACGTAGCAGACAAACTTGTAGAGCTATTCTCCAGGGTGGGGTTTCCCCGCGAGATCCTAACGGATCAGGGGACTCCTTTTGTGTCTCGGATGATGGGAGAGGTGTGTAAGATGCTTGACCTCCACCACATACGGACGTCCGCCTATCATCCGCAAACGGATGGCCTCGTAGAGAGCTACAACCGGACGTTAAAGACGACCCTAAAGAAGTTGTTAACCACAGAAACCAAGGACTGGGATAGGGTATTGCCACTTGCCCTTTACGTGGTGAGAGCACAAGTACAGAGCAGTTTGGGGTTCTCACCGTTCGAGCTCCTGTACGGTCGACAACCCCGGTCTCTTCTGGAGATAACCAGGGAAGCCTGGGAGACGGAGGAGGCCGCTGAACAGAGAACCCTGCTGGACTACACTCAACAGTTGCGATCCTGACTAGGGAAACTGAGGGATCTGGTGTACTCGAACCTCGAAAAATCCCAAAACACCCAAAAACGGTATTACGACAAAGGAAAAAAACGGAGAACCCTGTTGATCGGGGATTGGGCCCTGGTGTTACTACCAACTTCCTCCCACAAAATCAGGAGCGAATGGAAGGGGCCATATAAAGTGACAGAGACCATTGGGCACACCACATACCGGTTACAGATGACACCCACGAGGAGACAGACCTTCCATATCAATCTCCTCAAGAAATGGATAGGACAGCCCCCTAGGCAGGCCAATCTTGTCCTACCTTCCGGGGGCACTGGGTCGACCTTGGAACATCTGCCCGTGAATCCAGAACTGACCAAGACAGAAAGAAAGGAGTTGCACAACGCCTTAGACCCATTCTCCAAGATCTTTTCAGACACCCCAGGCTGTACTCAGTTGGCGGAACATCACATTCACACAAAAGAAGGACAGGTAGTGAAGCAGAGGGCATATCGCATCCCAGCAGCAAAAAGGGAGGACGTGAGAAAAGAGGTGCAGGAAATGCTAAGGTTGGGGGTCATAAGGCCTTCTAACAGGAACTGGGCATCCCCTATAGTCCTAGTCCCGAAACCCGACGGGTCTACCCGTTTTTGCATGGACTTCCGAGCCCTAAACGCGGTGTCGTCGTTTGACGCCTTCCCTATACCCAGAGTGGACGAACTCATAGAACGGATCGGGGAGGCGCGATACATCACCACCCTAGACCTGACCAAGGGGTATTGGCAGGTACCCCTGAGGGAGGGGGACAGACACAAGACGGCCTTTGCTACGGAAGATGGCCTATATGAATTTAACGTTCTCCCTTTCGGGCTACACGGAGCCCCGGCCACTTTCCAACGTTTAATGAACACGGTACTGGCTCCCCATGGCCAATACAGTTCCGTGTATCTTGACGATATCGTCATATTCAGCTCATCATGGAGCGAACATCTACGGCACCTGGTCAAAGTACTAACAGCCCTACAGGCAGCTGGACTCCACGTAAACGCGAGAAAATCAAGAGCCGCGTTCCCGAAGGTTAAATACCTGGGGTTCATGCTAGGTGAAGGAGTGATAGCCCCTCAGGAGGAGAAAGTCAGGGCTATAACCCATACACCCTTTCCATCCACAAAAAAAGAACTGAGAGCATTTCTGGGCCTCATAGGGTATTACAGACGTTTTATCAGGAACTATGCAGACCTATCCAGTCCCCTCACCGATCTCCTGAAGAAAAGCATCAGAAACACCCTCCCTAAACCCCCATCAGAGGAGGCCCTTACAGCTTTCCAGACACTAAAAAGCACGCTTACCACGAGTCCTGTCCTCATACCTCCGAACTTTGATAAACCCTTTTTTCTAGCGACCGATGCCTCCGACTTAGGCATAGGGGCAGTGTTGTCGCAGAAAGGAGACGACGGGGCCGAACATCCCTTGCTTTATGTAAGCAGGAAACTCCATCCCAGGGAACAGAAATATCCTACGGTGGAGAAAGAATGCCTAGCCATTCGATGGGCAATAGAAAAACTGAGGTATTACCTGGAGGGCAAAGCCTTTACCCTGTATTCGGATCACGCCCCCCTGCAGTGGATGCAAAGAAACTGTACCCAAAACGCCAGAATACTGCGTTGGTTTCTTTACTTACAACCTTTTGCCTTCACGGTCGTACACCGAAAGGGAGTGGACAACGGGAATGCTGATTTCCTCTCCAGGATGCCCGTTCTCCCCGATCGGGAGAAACCTGGGGGGGAGGAGTGTAACGGGGTAGGGGCATGCACGAGTGACTGGTGGAATACATACCTTGCTGAAAGTGAGTCTCCCCCTTCTCCGCAGACCAACGACTGGGAGGACGATTACAGCAGACGGACCGACGAGGGAGAAGAGAGCGGCGCCTTTAATTGGGCGTTTACAACTACGGAAGGAGAGACAGCCCTGAATGACGTCAGCCGCACCGGATTGGGTAAAGGGCAGGAAGTGATGTACATGGGGTGTGTTATCACCCCGGAGGAGAAGGCGGCGGAGCGGAGAGGAGAAACCGAGGAGGAGGAGAAGAGGAAAACGACTACCTGGAGGAAGAACGCGGAAGGGACGGAGGGTCCGAGACCAGAGGAGAGCCAGGAGGCCAACGATCCCGCGAACCGCCGTGCCACGCTCCCGAGGGAGGAGTGTGGCTACCACAGGGCCCTGAGTCTGCGGTATCCGGAGTAAAGGAGACACCCCGACATCAGAGGAGAAAGAAGAAGACCCTCGCCACGGACCCCAACACCTTTGCCCGAGAGAGACTGACATTTAGAAACAGAAAGACGCTTATGTCCTACCCTAAAAGAACTCTCAAAATAAAACCTTCCTTAAATCCAAATCCTGGTGTCACGGTCGTCCCTGTTCCCACGCCCACAAACTGCTTTTTTGATTTTTAACACACAACAAATATTTGCCATAAAAAAACACACAAAAGGCAGCGGCCTCAGCCTACATGCCAAGTTTGGTGTTTAGCTGCCCAGTTTTCTCTTAGTGTGAAGTTGATCCTAAACGTCCAAATGGTAACTTGAATCACTCAAAAAAAATTTGGGAACCGGAAAATAGCTTTCTCCCTACCATATCATATTTAGGGAGACAGTATTTACTTTGTAAGACTTCAAGGATATTCATCAAACCTGGCCATTGTAATAGGCAAAGAAAACTCTTTCCCTATGGAGTAATTAATTTAAGCATAACTGTAGCTTGCCATCGTGGACTCTGAAATATATCTGTTTCTTGCTTGCTCCAAATAAAAACCCATATCTGATGGTGACCGATGCTGCTGAAGTAGGTTTCCTGCTCACAGAATTGTATTTTAGACATCAAGTACATCCACCAGTGTGCTTAAGGGCTCTCTCATATATGACATGGTTTATAGCATGTGAAGGCTGCCTCCAAGGACAAGCTTAAGGGCCACTCATCTCGTTGTCTGCAGCAGAAAAGGGTAAAATGAGGTTGAAAGGCTGATGTATTATAAGGAGTTGCTTGAAAACTTCAAAATAAAGTATACAGAGACCTTCAACCTCGAGATCAGGAAATTATTGAAAGCATGTAAAAGGATGTATGGTCCGAACACTTTAGATTTTTGTCCTTGGGATAAATAAAAAAAGGAACACCCTCGCCTCTGTGTACAGTGCTTTCTAACTCTTTTGCTAATATCCTTCAAGTTGCACAGCATTCAAAGCATACATAACTGCAGCATCGTTTGAAAAAGCAAACTAACGTGCCTTTGCTGACTTTTATTTCTTTTAACAAGAACCTTTCCCGGGAATTTCCAGAGACAAGAGGCTAATGAAGGAATGCTTCTTTTGTAAACTGTGCTTTGGTTGATGGTGGATACCATTCAAATCTATAAAAGATTCACTAAAGATGTCAGGGACTAGTATCAGAAGCTAATGTAATGGAGACATAGCAGGTATTGATGGTCCCGATTTACCTGGGTGCATTACGCTCACTTGTCTCGGATACAGGCAAAACAGACACTGTCATAAATAACTGGGTCTTCCCTCACCTTGTGTTTAAGACATAGCAGGTAGTCATGGACAGGCCTCAAGAAGTAAGGTCATTCTTGCACTCAGGCCTCTTTCCCATAAGGTGTTGGCACACCTGCTTGAGGTATTGACCAACGTCACTGAACTCACCATTAAGAGAATGCAAGGGTGAATGAATCCCAGTATGAGATGTAGCGATTTACTATGACAACTGAGGACTAGTGGATTAATGAGTGTGAGAGAATGCGTGCAAGTTGCAGCATTTATTAAATATAGGCAATCAACAGGCATCTATATACTCAATACAGAATCAAGAGGCCTCTGTAAAAATCCACTAGGGTATAGCAACATTTACCTTCGACCAATTTGGCCTTTTCAACTGCACTCCTGGCTTGTAGTCCTTCTTTGGAGCCAATCCATATGGTAGAGTAGGTACTGCAGGGACTCCCCAACCTGGGAATCCAGGAGCACATGGTGGTCCACCCATTCCTGGTGGTGGGGGTGGTGCACCTGGAAATCCTGGAGGAGGTGGTGGTGGAGGGGGTATTCCAGGGCCCCCAGGAAAGGGTGGGGGAGGGGGAATGCCAGGCCCTCCAGGTAAAGGGGGTGGAGGGGGAATGCCAGGAAAACCTGGTAGAGGTGGGGGAGGAGGGATGCCTGCACCACCAGGAAGAGGCGGTGGAGGTGGTATTCCAAAAGCACCATGAAGTGGTGGGGGCGGAGGTGGTGGTGGTATGCTTCCTGAGAGTGATGGTGGTAGTGGTGGTGGAGGAGGTGGTGGTGGTGGAGGCGGAGCTCCTGCACCACTACCACCAGGTAGTGGAGGAACAACCCCAGGGAGAGGTGGAGCAGGAGGAGCAGCAGTACCAGAATTTGAAGAAGCAACAGTTAAAAGAGAAAGGCTGGCCACTTCCTTTTTAGTGTCTTCAAGCTTCTTTGACAGGTTGGTCACCTACAACCAAAACAAAACAAAGGATTAGTTTAAGAAAAATAACATCATTCAAAACTAAATTCTATGCAACTGTGCATGAAATCATAATTTTACTTACCGTAGCAAATAACTTCACCACCAACCATCATTAGCCTGAAATATGAATTAATTTCAAAATTCTAAGTATCTTACCAAAAACATAGCCCAAAGTACAGATTAATGGTACTGGGACACATTACTTGCTATAGTAACTAGGGAAGTCAACAGTCCAAAGGACAAACTTAAGTAACGGGATGGGAATGACAGCCACGCTAGAAAAGTGAAACCAACTATGAAGAGATCAAAGGCAAGAGCATACCCAGGTGAGATATAAAAATGTTACCTTTTGGCTCAATACTTTCCATTAAACAAGAATTATTATGAACATTTTAAATCAGACAGTGGAATGCTACACAGACTAAAAGATAACACATGCTGAGTAAACAGATGATGGACAAACAGCACTGGGGCTACTAGGGTACTTTGTCTATGAACTACACTTTTGACAAACTTAAATTAGCAAGCTTCCATTAAACAGCTAAAATACCCCTGTTAGCAACTGGTAATTATTTCTGTGCATAATTCTGCAGTGCTGAAAGCAATGATTCTCAGCTTCATCATGACCAGAGGTGAAGAAATTGGGCTATCTATCAGCACCATCAGAAGCACTATCACCAATTCCTTTAATGTTTTTGGCTCCCACGCATGCCGTGCAGATAGGAACTGACCGCGCTTGAACGCCGATAAAATAAAGCTAGATATATCACTGCGTACCTTGGCATCTTAGGAAACACACCACTAGCTCATATGGGTAGGAATCAGTGTGGTGAGGAACCTGCTGGAAGATATAGTACTCGCCAGAAGTATTACCAAAGGCTAATAACCTTTTCTTCTGATGGACACTTCTTTTTGGAGATTTTCACCTTCTGAATGAGTCACAACGCCTCCTCAAGAAAATCTTGCAACAAACCATCGGCCAATGGGCATTTGGGTTGTAAGCCGGTAATGTTTTGAAAACATATCCAAAAGCCAACAAGTGGTCACATGGCAAATATCAAATGCCACCAAGAGCGTACTTTTTGGTCAAGGCGCAACAGATCTTTATAGAGTGAGCAACCTAACATGAACTAGTGTGGTAGGTCACTGCTTTGCCTTTTTTGGCTCAAATGAAGTCACAGCAAACTGATGGTCCGCTCTGCCTTTTACATTCAGTGCATTAGGAGGCAACACATTTGGAGTGCTATCTGTATAATCTCTACATTCCTCGGTATTGGCAGAGGGTCAATATATTATGTGCCGCACCGATCAACAAATTTGTCCCAATGACATCAACAACCTCAGGTGGCAGCAGGAGATGGTCAACTACCGCTGATCAATCTCCAAGCGTGAAGATGAAAAAGGCGCAGGTCTGCACAATTTGCTGCCGCTGTCAAAGAAGATCCTCACAAAGTAGCAACTTGATCAGAAGATAGATGCTCATGCCCAGGAATTCTAATTCCAGGTACGACACTTTCCAGAAGAGGGTCCAGAAGAGGTAGTGGAGGAAAAGTCCTCCACTCTAGACAGAAGACACTTCTAAGAGAAAGCTGGTTGGCAAGTCCAACAGGTGAAAGTGCCGACATTAGGCATTCTCTGCAGTCGTGAGAAAATCGAGCCAGGGTTCACCTCATTGCAGCAAGACAAACTGCGCCACCTCCGGGTGCAACTGACATTCGTGAAGTATCTGAGGCTGAGTTTGTCACATCTGACTTTTAAATATCCTGCCAAGTGGTTTAGCACCAGAGAAATTCGTCGGCTGTCCAGTCACTTCCAGAGGTTTAGAGCTGCCTGCTACAGAGCCCAGTAACCAGCCTGCCGTTTTTGTTGCAGTACCAGATGGCAGTGGTGTTGCCTATGAACACCTGCTCCAGTCTTCCTTTAATGGTGGCCAGGAAGGCCTAAATTGATGTGGGGTAGAGTCTCCACCACTGACCAAAGGGCTCTGATTTTCACCTCTCCCATTAGTTACCACCTTGAGCTCTGGGACAGGTAATGAAAGAAGCCTGCTACTGACCCAATCACAGTCCAGTAACCAACACTGCAGATCTTTTGCAGTCTCCTTTGAAATCACGATACAATCTGTCAGATTTACCCGATGATGTGCCCACTGGGACATGAGGTACCACTGCAGAGCCCCCACATGTGCCATATGGTATGTTTGACCAGCAGAATGCAGGAGGCAAGCAACCCTAAAAGCCTCTGAGTCATCCGCACTGAGATCCTAGATGGCGGCATAAAGATCAAAATTACAGTCTGAATATCCTGGACACTAGGCTCATGAAAAAAAGCACAAAACCGTACCATATTTAGAATAGCTCTGATAAAAAAGGAGCATCAGGAAAGGAGTAAGGTGAAATTTTGGCACCCCAATATTGTTAAGAGGTTTGCCATCATCTGGAGGTGGTTGAACACTGCCTTGGGCAAGGTTGCCCTCAGCAGCCAGTCGTCAAGGTAGGGTGAAACTAGTACCCTCTACATCTGTAGATGTGGTGGGACAACCACTGTCACTAATGTAAACATCTGAGGGGCACCGGTGAGCCCAAAATGACGTACAATAAACTGAAAATGCTCCTGGTCCACTGTAAACTGTAGATACCGCCTGTGGACTGTAGGACTAGGATATAAAAAGAAGCATTCTCCAGGTCTAACACCATCATCCAGTCTCAAGGCCAAACCGACATGGACTAGTGTGAGCATCCTGAATTTGTTCTTCTGAGGAAGATACTGAGAGGGCCTAGATCTAAAATAGGACAAAGGCCTCCATCTTTCTTCAGCAGCAGTAAGTAGCAGGAGTAACACCCAGTTCCTATCTCCAAAGCTGCCATCCTCTCTATGCTCTTTTCGACAGAAGGTCCAACACTTCCTGCTGCAACAGATACAGGTGGTCCTGTGCCAGTTGCCCGGTCGGTGGTGGAAGGTGCAGCGAGGAAAAAGAAATGGTAGCTCGTATCACCGATAGACTATTTCGAGGACCCACTCGTCTGAAGTAATGAAATGCCAGCCTAGAAGGAGTCTCAGGTTATCGGATTGGGCAACCTCTACCTTAGTCAGGGGGCGAAATTGATGGCAAAAGTATCTTGTGGGAACAAGGCCCATGGAATGTGCTCTGCTCTCCATGAACCATTCCATGGCCGAGTCAGCTGTTTCACCAAAAAGCTCAGAGCGGTCAAATGGTATGTCCAACTTTTGCTGCATCGCAACTTTACCAAATTAGGTTTTTAATTGTTAAGGATGTGGTTCCTGATCAAGTAAGATGTCCACAACTGTCTTCTTCCTGGGAACCAAGTACCCCTTTGGAGCACTTGACTCTCAGGGTAGCGAACCAAAGCAGCCTAAGGCCTACTCAGGAGAAGTGATGTGGACTAGTAAGTTCAATTTGCTAGCACACAACAACATTCAATAAATTACTGTCAAGTCAATGCTTTTTCTTTTGTAAATGAAAAGTACTTTTATTACACACTCCCTACTAAATGCTACACATTCATTTACAAATATACATATCAGGTAGAGGGAAGTACCTTTGGTGACACCCTCATACCACATTTCATCCCTAGTGTGTCCTGAACCCAATAATCACAGTACCCCTGTCCCTATACACAATATAAGGAGGTGTCATTGTAATTAGGCAGGCTTACTGGTTTTGTCAAGGGGTCACCAAATTAATAATATACAGGCCTACAGGCATTCTCAGGCCACAACACACACATATATATATATATATATATATATATATATATATATACAAAGAAACGATCCGCTCCGGTAGGAAAGATCAGAGGACACAGCAGGGGAAGTTCAGGCAGCCGTTTATTACACAAAGTGCAGGGCATAATGCATTTCGGCGGGTTTGCCTTCCTCAGATGCCTGTTGCACTGAGCATCGCTTAGTCCCTTCTTTAAATTCTACACGGCCCTCCCATGGGTGGGAGTTAAGCTGGAAACACTGTTGATTGGTAGCAGCTGCAGCCCTAATGTCCCGGACTCCAGTTCCCATACTCCATCACTTCAGTGAGTGTCAATAGTGGTTCCTCATAAGCTGGTGTCAGCGCTATAGTGCCTGTGTTGAAAGAAGGACTAGGTTTACTAACAACCTGGCGAGCCCCAAATATAAAGTGGTCCCGGTTGCCTTGGGTCCCCAAACGCCTCAACCACAGTCCTGAATCCCAAGTAGGGCCGTGACACGCAGGTAAAGTTACCGCGCATCTCCATGCAGTGACGGACTGTTCATAACAGCAGCCACATTCCCGGATCCTGTCATGTGGCGGGTCTGCAATATTTCCCAATACCTTGGAGGCTTTGTCACGATGCCACTTTTTGTTGCAGATCACTTGGTGAGGCGGGTCCTCTTGCACGCGCAATTGGCCAGCACGTGGAATTGATACACAAAGAAACTATTCGCTCCGGTAGGAAAGATCAGAGGACACAGCAGGGGAAGTTCAGGCAGCCGTTTATTACACAAAGTGCAGGGCATAATGCATTTCGGCGGGTTTGCCTTCCTCAGATGCCTGTTGCACTGAGCATCGCTTAGTCCCTTCTTTAAATTCTACACGGCCCTCCCATGGGTGGGAGTTAAGCTGGAAACACTGTTGATTGGTAGCAGCTGCAGCCCTAATGTCCCGGACTCCAGTTCCCATACTCCATCACTTCAGTGAGTGTCAATAGTGGTTCCTCATAAGCTGGTGTCAGCGCTATAGTGCCTGTGTTGAAAGAAGGACTAGGTTTACTAACAACCTGGCGAGCCCCAAATATAAAGTGGTCCCGGTTGCCTTGGGTCCCCAAACGCCTCAACCACAGTCCTGAATCTCAAGTAGGGCCGTGACACGCAGGTAAAGTTACCGCGCATCTCCATGCAGTGACGGACGTTCATAACAGCAGCCACATTCCCGGATCCTGTCATGTGGCGGGTCTGCAATATTTCCCAATACCTTGGAGGCTTTGTCACGATGCCACTTTTTGTTGCAGATCACTTGGTGATATATATATATATATATATATATATATACACATATAAATATACATACATATATATATATATATATATATATATATATATATATATATATATATATATATATATATAGTTATATTTCAAGCCTACCAGCTTTGTTAAAGTATCACATTAATACTTATGATTTAGCAGTGTTGCCATTAAAACTGATGGGCACAATAACCATATTCATTTGTAACTATTAGAAGTATAACCATTGTAGTGTCCATCGACACAATTGTCAATAAAGCATTTATATTTAAAACCAGAAACAGGTGTCCGAGAGTCCCTTTCACATTCTTCATTCCACACAATGCAGTCAAAGGACCAACCACAGGAGGTCTCTGCACTCAAGAGTCCGAGAGGAAAAGATCCAGCACTATGAGTGCTTAAAAACAAAGTTAACCTCTCGGAGTCGTTCCTAGGAGAATTAGAGTGGGATTTCCTAAATCACATCAGAGTGAGCTGCACCACTCCAGCAGTCCCCCCAAACACTTAAGAAGTACACTAGTGGTGCACCTTCGACTTTCTGGGGCAACAAGAGGCACACATTCTTCAAAATGAAGACCACGCAGGGCACTATAGGGCGCTCCTCGCCAGAGCTGTGAATATTTTATTAGCAGGTTCGCCCACTGCTTTTCTGCTCAATGCAGCCCACACATCGCATTATTTGCTTAGATGTTTGGGTACACTGGTCCCACCGGAGCATTGCAGTCTTGCTCCACTCAAGAGGAAAAGCCGCAGGGCCCCCAAACAGCCACAGCTGGCTGTCTGTACTTGGCAGGAGCCAGCATCTTGAAAGAGCTGGCCCCGTTCATGTTGTCTCCAGCAGGTGGGAACAAGGCAGTGTTCCTCCCTTCTGCTGGTGGGAGGCTCCAAGCGGGTGCACCTGCCCCCCAACACCGCTACAGAGGATGGTTCAGCACCCGCAGGCCCTCTTGCATCCTATGGGTCTCGGGGACGGCCCCTTTCCTTTGCATCTGTACTGCACCGGCCCCTGAAGTGATGGGAGCATATGGTGGAAACCTAGATTCAGGGGAGGCAGTTCCAGGCACACACATGCTACACTAGAAAAATTATTCTGTACCAACCCCTGGATCAAACCCACCCTAGGGAGAATTCTTCAAAATCCAGCAGAGCACTGCACACTTGTTCTTCTACACTATCTCTTTTAAGGAAGCAACATTTCAAATGGGCATATCTCTGGCCCAGCTATGCCAATTTCCTTTATCTTTGGCTTGTTTTAATCCTGGTGGCTAGGTCTAGCTACAAGGATCATTATCCACAATCCTCCTGGCCTCAAAAAGGGCACGATCTACAGGAAGCTGGATTTGCTGGCTCCTTGCGCCAGCCCTTTCTCTGCCAGGTTCCTGGTGCTGCTCTCCTGCTGTTGGGAGGCAAATGGCACAGTCCCTCACAAACAGACTGCAGAGCATCCTGCTGTCTGCAATCTCCAGGCCAAACGCCTCCTGGCTTTCTCGCCTGGGAGTTGAGAGGGGGACAGTGCAGGAGCCCAGATCATTTCCCCAACTTGTCCTCAGGGGACATAAAGATACCTTCACCACCTGCACCGGAGGGACTCATCCTAGTCCATCTTTGGCCACCTTTCCAGCTGGGCATCCTGTCTGCCATTATCTCCTGCCAGAGCCAGGGTCTTCTCAACAGTCTCTTTCTGGTAAAGGTTTTTTAAGTGGGGGTGGTCAGACTAATTTTACCTAGCCCGTGGAGTCCAGGTGCAGGGTTGTCCTGGCTGTGCTTGGTGCTGAATGGGAGCCGTGCTGGTGCTGATTTTACAGCTTAGGACCAAAGCAGTTTTGATACTGATTAGGGACCCTCTGTCTTTTTGTATGTACTCACCCTGTCCCGATTCTAAATATAAGGATACCTCCCCTGTTCTTTTCTTTTCTTTTATATCTTACACAGCGCTGCAAGAAACAGAATGCAAAAACAGAATAGATGCATAGCTGCTAACGTCAGAGGATGGTTGTACGGTGTTCCCTGTAGATGCAGCGTCGAGTGAGAGGGCTGGTTACCAGATTGGTGACCAACATGCCTCTGCAGTAGTATGCACAGCGAAAAGGTACTGGAAACTTCATTAGACCCATGGGAGTGACATAGCGGCTTGAAACTTCCGGGCAGGTGAGACTTTGAGCAATCACACGGAGGGCTTGATGGCCACCGATTCTTTTGCTCTGGTGAATTTATTTACTTGCAGTTTTCAGGGGACTAGTGCCACTAATTCAAGGGAGTCTGAGGGTACATATGGCTTTCACAGGGGTCACTCTCTTCGGGAGTGCTGAGTTTTAGCCAAAGACGAAGATTGTTTACTCAGTTCCAAGTCTGTTGCCACAGGGACAGAGTATTCCTCTTTTGCTTTGGTACTGTGAGCAAAGCACTGTTGTCGGTGACACAGGTCACCTCTTGGTCCTTCCCTGTTCCAAGTTGTTCAAACCTGTGCTTCTGGTGTTGGTGGGTCCCTTAAATCCTATATTTAGAGGAGTTAGGGTGTGTGTGAGTTGTTAGCCAATAGCCAGCTAGTCCCTGCAGCTAATATGCCCTTGAGGTGACCACATTCGGGGTTTAGGCCACCTTTTCTACCCAGAACTCACTATTTCTGGCATCGCAAAGATGGCAGAATTATATTTTAGGTGTACAGCTCAAGCTGCCCACCCTGGAGATGTGGCCAGCCGTCCTGGAGGTGTACACCTACTGAATACCTAGTTTCCCTCCTTGTGCAGGAGTGAGCGTGCCTGGAAAAAGGGGAAGGCTGTGTTCTCCTCAGTGGGACAGTCCAGATGCATATCAGAGGTGGTGCAGCCTTTGAAGCTCACCGCTCTGATGTGTCACTTCACTAGCCTGCTGGGGAGAAGGGAGGTGGGACCTTCTTGCTGCCCAGTCTTTGTTGCAGACCCTTGGGAGTGAGCACACTGTCTGGCAGGAGGCCAGAACCCTGTCTTGGCGGCGGGCTGGTCAGCCAGAGCTCAGTGTAGCCGGGGCAATCTCTAAGGTGCCACCTGGGTGCATACCATGGCACTCAGGGCATGAGAATTGTCAGGGGTGAAAAGTTATGTTGCTTAATACCAAACATGACATTTTAGTGGCCCCATAATAGAGCTGCCAATCTCGAGAGTACCCAGTTCATGTTATCTTATATACTGTTTACACAAAGTAGTTTCCAAACGAAACACCATTAAAGAGACATATAGGCTTGCATGTATATGTCCACACCTTTAATATATTGCACCCTGACCCCTGGGCTGAGGAGGCCTCCCTTAGGGGTGTCTGTCATTTATTAAAGATAGTGCATTGACTATGCCACACATGGTGGGGGCACGGTACAATTCGAACAGTTTACAGTGCTCCTGCCGTGTGCAATGTCAGGCCTGCTGTAGTTGCTTGTGTCATCTAGGGTGGCAGAAAACCATGCTGCAGCCCTGGGGACCCCTTTAACATCTATGCCCCGGGTACTCCTGGTACCATATACTAGGTGCTTATAAGGGGGTAAAATATTTGCCAATTTGGGATTACCAAGTCGAACAGAACATATTTGCGGGAGAGTAAAGGCACTGGGTCCTGGGCAGCAGACTCCAGTGCACCACAAGAGTTATAACCATCAACATTTGGAGTAAAAGGTGGTAACCCTCCAAGCCAACCCAACATGACAACTTCAACTTTTCTCTGGAAAGAGCTCCAAAGTGGGGACTCAGCTCCACCTTTAGCTGACATCACTGTCCGATCTCTTTCAAACAAAATTTCAAAGGTGAGCCCCTAGTGTGTTGACCACACAGGCATGGCCCTTCTCCTTTAGGTCTAGTGGACCTGGGCTGTCCCAGTTTAGTTTCAGTGTGACAAGCTAATTATCAGATGCAGATTTCCGCTGCATCCACTCCTTTCCCAGGAACGGAATCAAATCACTGATAATTTCTCTTTTGTGTGGTGAGGGCTGTGTTCTCCCTGCTGGAGACCTGATTAATTAAACGTTACACAGTGGGAGGGGGGCTGTAATCTGCTTATGAGCTGAACTCGAGAAGTATGACAATCCCCAAAGACCCATAAGATGTTCGTGAAGTCTGTCGGGGCCTCCACATTCAAATTGGTGTGCAAGATTTACCCCAGTTTGGTGCCTGGCTGGAACCAGTAAGCCTTAGTGTTGGTAGAGTACATATTGGGGTTGCTTATGAGCTCTAAGGATCAGCAGAGGGCTGTCGAGCTCAGAGGCAAAACTGTGTTTTCAAGCATCTCTAAGGGATGATTGAGTGCTGGCTTTGACTGCCAAAGTAGGAAAAGCACAGCAACATTCCAAGGGTTAACAGCTCAGAACTCTGGGAATTGTAAGATTGGCAAAGGTGCGCTGGCTGTATAACGGATGAGCTGACACAAGGCACGAATGGCTAGTAACATGTTTCTAGAAATCTGGGAGGGTCTTCAGAAGAGGGAAACAACAGAGGCACGGCTCAAAAGAAAGCCTTGTGGCCAACAGGCGACCTCTTTAGATCAACAAGAGGCGGCTTTGGGCAGCAAGTGAGTGGGGGGGTGAGGTCACCATAAAGATTTAGAGGACCTGCAGTGGAGGCCTGAAGGTCAGTTAAGTGGGTCTGCATGCTTACGGAGGGACTCAAGCTGGAAGAACAGGGATGTGAGGGTATCAAAGGAGTTTGAGAGCAATGGCAGTGCGTGAAGATTTGAGGAACAAGAGGAACTTAGAGAATAAAGGAAGAATTGGCCTTTGCAGTAGCAACGTGGTCCTGACATACATACAGTTCTGAAGACTGGGAGAGTGGCTTTATCAGAAGAGTGGCCTTAAGAGCCAGGAGAGTGGCTCCAAGCACCAGGAAATGCGACTTAGAGGGCCCTGGCCTGAAGAGGTTCTCTACAGAGTACTAACTGCTGACAACTAGGGTAATTTTAAAGTGAGCCGTGGGGTCCAAGGGTGCAAGTAGGGTCAGATGGAACGATGGGCTCTGCAGCAAGTGGATTTGCAGAAAGGTGTGCATGGGCCTGTGAAATAAGATGCTACACATCTCTATATGGATTAGAGGTTGTGTAACCAGGTCAGTTCAGTAACAGCACGTTTACAGTCCTTGAACTTTCCCGTTATAAATGATTTCTTGTGTGATCTTTGCATATTGGTATAGGAAATATTTGTACAGCAGGCCTTTGGAAACCATCCAGCCTTACCATAGAAGACAAAGGACTATCTGATGTAGGACTAGCATCCGGACTTTAGCCACCCTGACCAATTTGATGCCACATTTTACATCCTAGAAAAGGTCAATACGAAATGTGTGGGCTCCTCATCTATTTTAAGTAGCAGGTGGAGTATATGGTCTTGTCCTTCTGATATTTAGGCATCAGTTACACCACATTACTGTAAAGGACGGATTACATCTACTGTACCAGCCAAAACAGGTGGAGAGGTGTCAACACCATTGCTGCAAAGTTACCCATTACATATCCATTCTTTTCAATAGCTAGCACCTAATTGTGCCTTACTATTCTCAGTCAAGTGAGGAGGCAAAATATCCCACTTCCCCAACTAGATTAGTGTGCAAAGGTTGCACAGAAAAGAGGAAGGGTTCCCAACAACCATGGAAGGCTGTTAAGGAAACCCAACTCACTGCAGATTTTTCTTTTGAAAAAACGACCTAGAAAGGAATTGCTGTACTCCTTGGCACTTAATCTGATGCTGCCTTTCCCAATAAGGCATACAGAAGGACAGCTGATCTCTCCCATATCACTTACATTATATTTCAAGATCCGCTTCTCTTTTTACAGGTCTTTTAGATTTTTGAGTTTGTTTCCTTCATCATTCGTTGAATGTCATTATCCGCATTAGTGGCTAATAGGATACAACTCATGAAAGACAAGTTCATTATTGACATCTGAGGAAGAGCCATGAAGAATCGTTTCAGTAAGCGGCCAGTGCAACCAATCAACTGAGTCCTTTGTTGCACTGACTGCCTAAGCAGAAGTGATCATGTCTTCCCTAAAGCACCTTCCTTGAAGTCTTCTCCATTTCTTTTTCTGGAAATACATCTGGCCAGGAAGTAGTAGAACTAGCGACTCTTTTGTCGCAGGAGTCTGGTACACTATTTATTTTGCCAATGGAGTCCATCTTCATGCTTTCTCATGAAGACTGAGCAGAAGTGTAATCTAGAGGTGTGCAACACTTTTTTGCTGCAGAGACAACCAAATAGGCTGGTGGGATAGTTTCACATTGGAAGAAAGAAATAATCAGATTGCAGACGTCTGTATTTTTCCAAACTGTCATACTGAGGAGTCTACGTCCAGCCTCTAATATCTTTAAGCCTCTCTGTACAGATGAAAGTTTGATATTTCTGTTCGCACAAGTAGGAATCCAGATTACTGGGTCCCGAGACCTAGCTCATGTTATGGTAACTGACCTCAATGATCAGTAAAACCTTACAGGAAAGAAAATCTTCTTTCTAGTGTCCCCTCACTCACCGGGGTTGCCCCACGGTGACATGCTTCATCATTTGGGCCATCCCAGTTCTCTACGAAAATGGTTTTGAAACAGATAAATAAATAGCAGTGTCATTTACAATGCCAATAGCTTAATCTCTCGCAAATGCGAGACCTATTGCATTTGCAATGCAATAGGTCTCGTATTTACGTGAGTTTGAGCTACTGACATTGCAAATAAGAATGCGTTTTATTTATGTTTCAAAAACCAAAACAAATAAAGAGCGTTGTCATTTACAATGCCAATAGCTCAAACTCGGGTAAATGCGAGACCTGTTGCATTGCAAATGCATGTTTATTTAAAAAAAGGCAAGCTAAGAGAGAAATACATTCTTACACTACTTTTAAAGCCGAAGTGGCAGAATAACCTGTCACATGCCATCAGAGCCCTAGTGAAGGTGTTTGAGAATTGCATCTCTAGGGTGGAATAAAGTTTGAAGACGAAAGATACTGTTTTGAAGAGTGACATTAATGGAGAAGGTGACAGTTTTGAAGGGGTTCTGAAATTGGGACTGGATATGCTTAACAGACTTTGGGTAAATAAGACAGTCACTCTAAAAGCTGCTGAATATAACGTGTTTCCATTAGGCGAGAGACTGTGCTGTAAATTACCATCAGTGAGTGCGCTTCATCCACCAAGAAACAAAATGTGCAATTTACAGGACATGCATTAAACGGCCAACTGCTTTCCATGCGGGAACTAGTCAGTTAATCTAACGAAACACTCTCACGACACCGTCTCTTTCTCTGGAGGTGCCGAACGGAACCGTGAACTCATACCATCAGCATTAAACACTACAAGAACAGAATCATAGGAAAAGTTTTGGGTTACAACTTCTGGCTACAACGGCATCTGCAAAATACATTAACAAGTAATCACAAATCTATAACCAAAACTTTTTAGAGTATAAGAGAGTGAGTAAGATAGAGTGTTTTAGAGTGAGTAAGAGAGTAAGTGTGTGTGAGTGAGTTTGAGGATTGAGTTAGATCGACTGAGTGAGAGACTGTTTTAAATATAGTTTGTTAGCGACTGATTGAGTGAGTTAGTGATTGAGAGAGAGTGGTCGAGTTAGTGAGTGCGAGTGAGTGATTTAGTGATTGAGAGTAGGAGAGTTAGTTAGTGATCGAGAGTGGTAGAGGGAATGTGTTTTTTGGGAGTTTGATTTTGTGAGTGTGTTATTGATCTTGTGTGATTGAGATTTTGTCTGCGATAGATTGTTTTTGAGAATGAATAGGTGTGTCCATTAGTTAGTGAGAGAGAGTAGTAGAGTTAGGTAGTGACGCAGAGTTTGATAGTTGGTTATTGATACAGCGTTTAGAGGTAGCGATATTTTTTGGGAGACGTAGTTTGTTATTGATAGTGAGAGAGTTTGTTATTGTGAGTTTGTTAGTGAGAGTCAGTGAGTTATTTAGTTAGGGTTAGAGTGTGCTATAGTTAGTTATTGAGAGAGAGTTGGAGAGTTATATAGTGAGAGTGAGTGTTAGTCATTTTTTCAAAGCGAGTGTTAGACGTAGCTATTTATTGAGAGAGAGTGCAATAGTTATTTATTTATTGAGAGCAATGGAGTTAGTTAGTGATAGAGAGTGTTTGAGTTAGAGAATGTGACCGAGTGGGACAGTTAGTGAGTGAGACATAGTGGGTAAGATGGTTAATTAGTGAGAGTGAGTTGATGAGTTATGTATCTAGTGATTGATATAGAGTGAGTTATTTAGTAAGTGTAAGATATTGGGATAGTTTGTTATGGAGACAGTGTTCTTTTTGCCTAGTGATTCGTTCATCAGAATTAGTGTGCATGTATATCGTAAATAGGATATATGTTATATTACATTTTAAATTGAATAAAGTATTATGAAAAGGAAGAGTCTACTGCAAAGAAACAGGACACTTCAATTCCTCAACAAAACAGAGGGCAGTGTTGGACCGGCTTAAGAAACCTAATCGAGTTGGTTAGCTGACGTGTTAATACAACTCCATCTATCTAATACCGAGGAGGGCGAGCCATATGAAATCAAAGTAAAGTTTTGAACCTGTGGAGTAAGGACTATGCCAGACTCCAAAACTGGAAAGGTCTATTTTAAAACGGAGAAGGACCGCAATTGTGAATGGCCACACCAGAGAGCACAAGTTTAAGCGAAAAAAAAAAGATGCATCCTGGTGAACGTGGTGCGCGCGAGCAGCCCACCTCTTTCCTTCTTTCATGTAGTTGCTTCCCTGTGAAATGAATCCAACAAGGGGCGGGACTGGGTCATTCCCTGGTACAGGCTCCTTAATTTAAAGAGGCAGTGTCAGTGAGCAGCACAGTAGCGACAGATTAGGTGGTCATGACTGCCCACCCTTATCTGCCTCTTAACCTTACAGTACTTCTTTAAACAGTAACATTCCTAAAGGCAAGATGAGATTGACCGTGTCGTTTCATTTGGTAAAGTATAACCTGTATCCACAGCTTTAATTGGTAGGGTCAGTGAATACCCTGCTAAATAAACACGGAAATATGAACTAGAGTGGTGCGAGGTATGAATTCATTTTTTTAATCCAATTTATGTTTTCGTTTTTCATGTGGTATTAAATGTAGATTTTGTTTCTGGAACAAATAATTCAGGATGGAAATGCTTTGTTTGCCGTCTAAAAAATACTCACTTCTCTACAAAACATTACATAGGTTCTTTCACTTGCCTTATGATATAAAGTAGTACTCTGACATGTATGCGATGTATGTGTCCTTTCTAAAGGAATCCGATACCTTTTGTAACTTCAGTTAAAGTGCGCACACTTTTTGGGAATAATACTTGGGCACGTTATAGTTTGGATTTCCGGAATAAAACACTTATGTCATTAAAATATTTAAACTAGCGAAAAGGTTAGAAAAAAGATTCCTTGCATGGCGTGTGCGATGAAGCTGGATAGTTTTTATGTTGCATGATGGGAATGAAAAGCGTGACTCATTGCCGCACCGACAATAGTCTCGGCAGGCGTTTACTGGTCGTTTTTATGCTGTAATACAACAGTGACGGAGGTTTCTTGAAATAGTAAAATACAAATGGTCACTGCTTCCCGCTGTTGTATTTTTTCTTGCTAAATTCAATAAACTTCTCTAATAAAATAACGTATAGTAGTAGTCGGAGAAAACAAAAGTATAATATCTCGAACTATTCGCCCTCCCTTTAAAACAAGTGTAGTCAGGAAAGCGAAACCTTCCGTGGGGCGGGACTTCCGTCTTCCGAAGCCCGCGCACGTGCCCACGGAGTGCCTGAGAGCTGGGCTCCCATGCCCGAGGGAGAGCCCCGCGGAGGCTGCATAAGTCCAGAATGGCGGTAAGTGGGGCTTAGTTGTAGGGGGGAGGGGAGTGCGCTTGCTTGTGTGTGTGTGTGGCGGCGGCGGGGGGACTCTGTATGTGTGTGTTCGTGCGTGTGTGTGAGTGCGCTGGTGTGTGTGAGTGTGCGGCGGCGGGGGTCTCTGTATGTGTGTGTACCTGTCTGTTTGAACAGCCTGCCGGAATCGGAGCGTGTGTTCACGCGCGCGACCTGATCCGATTCCGGCAGGCTGCGTGCACGTGACAGTCTCTTGTCCAAGTCTTTTTAGTCCTTGAAAGCTGACACGATCGCAATAGGCTCGCTTTGCGACCAGGGGCTTCGCCCCTGCAATCGCAGCGATACCTAAAAAGGTGTTACCATAAGTTTGTATCCTAGGTTTGGCTAAAACACACAAATGCAACCATTACCTCATCTGTTAACTGAGAAACTTTACTTTCGAGTTTCTGCTTCTCTTGATCAATAAGCTGCTTTTCAACATTTAAGGTCTGCTTATCAGCATGTAATTCAGACAGCTTCTTCTCAAAATCATTCTCCTTTGCTTTTATTTCAACTTGTAGTTCATGTCGTGCTGTAAGCTCTGAATCCAGCTGAAATGGAGGGAAATAAAAAGTATAGAACAATGAAAGTTGAGCACAATTATCTCAAGAGTGAATTCAAAGGCTATTGACACACCCAGGAACAAATATCACCATAAATGCTTTGTAGGATATTTTGCAGACAAACAAGTGAATTGGTTGGTTAACCCAAAAAAGTGAAAGCAGAAAACAGAAACGTTCCAACAGAAAGCAAAGCAGTAAATAACATGATTTCTGCTTTTAAATTGGTCCTGTATATGTCTATATTCCAAGCCTGATAACACAAGATCCGTCAGAAGTAACTAGTTTTAACAACGAATGTGCACAAACTGAAGCATAACAAGTTCAATTAATTCTATAACAGCTGTGAATTTTAAAGGCCAGTAGGATACCTTACAAAACTTAGCATTCTAGTCATAACTTCAGTTAACCCCACCAGTGTGGGCCATTATCAGGCCTTTCTTGCTCTTTAATAACATTTCTAAGGAGAAGCCACCAAGCAACAGCGGTTTTAGTATCTCTTCTCACGATGGCAGCTACATTATAATTTCAAAATTTTAAAAGTATACATGCTCCTCTTTGCTACTGACTATGGTTAAGTGTTGCACTGTCAAATAATTAAATGTAATCGCTTAACATAAATGAAGGAGGAATTTAAAAAGAGGCAGACAGTGACTGGATGCAAAGAGCTGAAAGCCTGCAGTTTCCAGAATTAATATGAGAATATTTATATACAATAAAGAGGGAAAACTTTAAGCCTTTTAATTTCTTACTTAGTTTGGCAAGAGATACAATGTGGAAGCTTTTTTCTAATTTATTATGGAATTCAAACAGCTTAGAACAGAGACCCCAGTTCCACAAGAACCACAATTGCTCGCTTGTGAATACACAGCAGAATATATTTCTACATGGATTTAATGTATACTTAACTTTTTTTTACTGGGAAGTGATGATTGTTCCGAGCCCAGGCACTATGGCCCCCTGTAATGAAGAGGTGTCAGTGTGTCTATGCGGCCTTTAACATTGAGAATGACTTGGTCAGGAGGTTTGACTTAATTTTAGGACTTGATTGATGCGCAGAACTGAAATTGTGAAAAAGGACATATGGATGCCCTTAAGGAAGGGCGAGGGGCTATTTCAGAACCGACTCAGATTCTATCCCATTCTTCTTAATTTGTCAGTAGAATTGCTTAAAGGTTCTTGTAGGTGTGCCAACCGGAGGTGTGGGGGGATTCTTGGTAGCTCCCTACTCACTTGAAATACGCTCAACCACTTTATGGCTTGGTTCATAGCCTAGGTTAATCAGTCTGCTTAACTGGTCCTTTCAACCCTTTAGAATGTTTTGCAGTAGTCTCCCAGGTAAGTTTTACAGAGAACTTTGTCAACGGATGATAAAGCTCTTTCCAGTGGCACTTTAGGTCACAACCCAGCCATTCCCATATTTGTCAGATCTTGCCTGTGCCACTTATCGCTGGTTTGCCAGATGTTTGCTGTTTTTCAGCGCTGCCAGAACTAGCCATTCTATAGATTTACTTGTGCAATCTCTCACTGTAGGACAGCAAGATCCTTTCTGCTTCCATCCACGTGGTGGAATAGGCCAAAGGCAATTGCAAAATGTTGGCCTCACCAGTTAAGAGACATACCTGCTCATGACGCAGAGATATAGGCAATTAACCTTTTTCGTCACCAGCAATGGAAATTTCAACATTTATGTTTCGAATGCATTTAAAAACAGAACATACATTGTGTGTAGAAAGAAGTGAATCTAACTTGTTAACATGGGTTATTCAACACCATCTGGGCATTCTCAGTTCTGTTCTAGATCTAATATCCAAGCAGCAGTTACATCCTAAATGTGTGCTGCAGTGACACCAGTGTCTTGCAAATGTCCTTTAGTTTCACACCGGCAAGGTAGGTTGTAGCTGTTGCTATTCGTCTAGTGAAGCGCTAACTCCCTTCTACATTTGTTGGCTTCTTATTGGCAGATGCTGTATTTTAGGTGGCTATTCCTTTTTAGGTTTTGCCTGGCCGTAGCACTGCGCAGCAGTGCTCGCCAGGGCGAAATTTAATGTTATCTCAGTATTGGGGACTTGAACCTGCCCCTTCTTCCATTGGCTAGCTCCATAAATGGAGGCTAGCCATTGGAAGAGATGGTTGTCAATTACTCTTTCCCCGTCAGACACGATTCGGGGCATTTCCTTGTCTTTTTTTTAAGTCCCGCCCCCCACACCCTCCCTCTCGCCGTCCCGTTGTCTGTGCCTTCTCCCACCCGCCCGCCCACTGTCAGTGCCTCCTCCATCCCACTGTCTGTGCCTCCTCCCTCCCGCCCGCCGTCCGTGTTCGATGCTGTCCAATGTCGCTTACAGATCCTACTGCTCTGCCTCTCCCTATTTTCTCAGTGCCTCGATGCTTCAAGGTAACACTCCCTATACTCGGAAGGCCCCGAGATCACCGCCGCAGCACCGGGCCGAGAGGAAGCAGCCGCCGACGTCACTATAAGGCTGCGCTGGGATTGGCCCAGCCGGCAGAGACTCCTCCCGTGTCATTGGTAGGGAGCTCCGTGATTGGCTCTCCCCGGAGGGCTTCCCCAGGCGACCACCCGGAAGCCCCGGCCGAGGAGAAGCTGCGCTAAGCCCCGCATCTAGAAGGAGTGCGGTTGCTGGGCTCCCGTGTGAGCCGGAGAGCCCCGTACCTAGAACAGATGAATTGCAAGATAGTGATTTGCTGACACCACGCCCCCCTTAATTCAACATCTGCACGGCTGATGGCTTCTGTTCCCTCTCGTCGATGAAAGGTGGTCGCTGTCCCTTTATTGTTCTACAATGCTCCTGATACATTTGGAAATTAGCGCAGCTGTTTTGGCCTTTATCCACCCACATGCTCTTTAAATGAATATCGATTTCTGGCCTGGAACGCTAGTCCACCTCAGATGCTTTGTCAATTGTGAGGGGTGCATTTCAAGCTGTTTTAAATATGCAAACGTGAATGAGCTCGCTAGGTGGTATGCCTTTTTTGTGAGACTAGGATGAACCCAGTAGGGCCTGACCACGGACATTGGCTCCTCGTGCGATATCATGACCCAATGTTTAGTAGTTATTTCCCAGGTTGTATACAAACTGCAGCTCAGTTAGCCCGGTATTATCTAAGAGCCCCTGTCCCTCCTTCATTCCACATATGCATTCTGGACCTCATTGAAGCCCCTCCTTCCTATACTGTCAACTAGATACCTGGCAAGTCTATCGCATATCCTGGAAATGATTAATTTGGGGATTTTTAAGGGCATGTTGGAGTTGAAGCTTAGTGATTTGACCCTAGCTGGACCAAAGTGAGAAACTCGAGTAGTGTACAATCGCAAAGCACAGAAGTGAATCTTTGTGTTGATGCTTACTGATTTATATATACAAAAAAGAAATGACTCCATACAAACTCGCTAAAAAACAAACCTGTTTAAACCATGTTTCTGAGTGTGTACCTTTAATAGAAGTTGTGTCCTGGGGCTTTCTGAGTTTGCAAGAAGCATCAGCAAATTCCAAGCGGAACGCAGGTTGGGGCGCCCCGGAAATCCCTTTAGTAATATTATCCTAGGTATTCAGTCGATCTGGATGCCACAGTGTGAAACGACTCATCCAATTATTTTATCCACAGCCCATTCTTTCTGGCTTGTTGACATGTTCTATGAAAATGTTAGACTGAATGATCATCAAATCTATGAAACAAAATAACTTCATTGTAGCACTATATGGTGCAAAGAGTAGTTTAATGGGAACCACGTACCTGGCACTTGGTAAGGCATACGCTACAGATAAATGAAACCTGGCTAAATAGTGCAAGGTTTTATGAATAGTTAGTTTCCGAAGCATGGAATGCACACCGAATAAGGCACATGAAACCAGCTTTGGCACAGACCGTATGTCTCACCCACGAGACCTATTGGCGTTAGCAATGATGTACAATAGCTTGGCTGAAAATAGTGTTGCTGTGTCGTTTTGTGGATGCGCGTCAACGCTGATACGTGCACCTACAAAACGAGGCAAGCATTTTCCCATTTATTTAGAAATCTGATATGGATTAGTAAATAATAAGTTGCCCATTAAAATATATATATATATATATATATATATATATATATATATATATATATATATATATATATATATATATATATATATATACTTCAAGCTCCCCGGTTCAAAAAACCAATAGAATAGCACTCGCAGCAGGTTAAACCTCGTATTCAAGTTTTATTGCGCAAATCTCCAAACAGACGCGTTTCAGCTCTTGCCTTCGTCAGTGTCAGCTGGCGGCGGCAAGGCGGAAGTGTAATAAAGCAAACCATTGAAACAAACAATGGACAATCTTCCACAATGTATGAGCGCCATCTTTGAATGGTTGATTACTCAAAGTTTCAAAACAAAAACAATCAAGCAATGTTTGGACTGGTAAACACAAACCAATTATTAAGCAAATTCCATGTTTCCCTATCCTCACTGCCACTGGCATGGAAACATCAAGTGGCAGTGAGGATAGGGAAACATGGAATTTGACTACAGATAGAGCAGCAAGGACAGGTTTTAAACCTAGATCACTGTTTTACCCTATTCTACCACACGACAATGTAGATACATTCCATGATGTTACAATTAAATCACTGTTGAAATACAAACATTTCTCTAGAGAAACGGGCGGTGGTTTTAATCTGAACTTTAAACAGAGGAAAGCAATTGAGTCCCTAGCGAATGATGTTTCCATAATAATACGCCCAGCTGATAAGGGGGGCAACGTGGTCATACAAGATAGAGATATGTACATTGAAGAGGCCATGAGGCAATTGGAGAATGCACATTTCTACTGTAAAAGCAATGGTGGAGTATATAAAAACAATATTCTGACAATGTGGTCAAAACTGACTAAATGGCAGGAGGAGGGTTTACTGTCATGGGAAGAGTTTGTTTTCCTAAAAAAAGACTATCCCAAACTGCCAATAATCTACTTTCTCCCTAAGATCCATAAAAACCCACTAGCGCCACCAGGGAGACCTATAGTTTCTTCTATAGGAAGTGTATATGAAAATGTCTCCAAGTATGTCGAACATTTTTTGCAGGAATACGTAAGGAAACTCCCTTCTTACGTAAAGGATACCCAAGACTTTTTAAACAAAGTAAATGACATGGAATGGAGATCAGAATATTTACTTATGACAATGGATGTTAATTCATTGTACACTATCATTGAACATGGACATGGTATTGAGGCATGCATGCATTATCTAAGAGAACGCAACATAATGTACCTAGAACACACGAGAATGCTAGGAGAGATGATAAAAATATGCCTCGAGAATAATGTGTTCATGTTTAATGGAGAGATGTACAAGCAAACTACAGGGACATGTATGGGTACAAGCTTCGCGCCGAGCTTCGCAAATTTGTTTTTAGGAAAGTGGGAGGAAGAAATCCACATGGATCCCCAATACACACAGGCATTTGAGAAAGTCCAAGTGTGGCTCAGGTACATAGATGACCTGTTTGTAATATGGAGTGGGAGTGAGGCAGAAGCAGAAAGGTTTGTGGAACAACTCAACACTAACCGCTACAATATAAAATTGACCCACCAGAAAGACAGACACAAAGTTGAATATCTAGATGTTGAGGTAAGGGCAGAAGGAAATAAACTAACCACTAAATTGTTCAGGAAGGAAACTGCGGGGAATAGTGTCCTCCATGCTCTCAGTAGCCACCCGGATACTTTGAAATGGAGTATTCCGTACGGGGAGCTACTGAGAGCAAGAAGAAACTGTTCTAACACAGAGGAGTATAAACAAGAAAGGAAAACCATGATACAGAGATTCAGGGAAAGGGGTTACCCTCAATGGGTCCTTGATAGGGCCTTATCCAAAATGGAGAATGTAACAAGAGAGTACCCTAATACCGAAGGAGCAAGATAAAAAAGAAGATGATACCACCAGAGTCATCCTGACGTATAATAGGGGGTCCCATGTGGTCAGAAAAATAATTGCTAAGAACTGGAATATCTTAAAAAGTGATCCCATTATTGGCCATAATTTGAGTACAAGACCGGCCATTACATACAGAAAAAGTCGAAGTCTGAGAGATATAATGACTAAAGGGGATATCACTAATTACAAGGATAGAAATCAACATAACCTTGAAGGATTTTTCCCTTGTGGGCACTGTAGAGCGTGCAAATATAGCCCAATGAGAAAGGAGTTTGATATACCATATGTGACAAAAAGGAGGAAGATATGTCAATTCTTGACTTGCAGCTCAACACATGTAATATATGTGCTTGAGTGTCCATGCAAGAAAAGATATGTAGGCAGTACCACAGTGATGGCCAAAAACAGAGTAATGCAGCATCTGAGGGCAATAACCAACAAGGACCCCCAGTATCCTGTAGCAAGGCATTTTGCCCAATACCACAAATCGAATTGCAATCTATTAGTGTATTTTGCAATAGAACAGGTCAATGTGAATCCGAGAGGGGGCAACAGGGAGATACAACTGAGGAAGAAGGAATCCAAATGGATCCTAGAGCTAGAAACGAGACAGCCCGATGGACACAATGACCATGAAGAGCTATCAGTACACCTGTATGACTCATGAATATGTGGATATATTATGGAACCTGTATCATGTGTGAAATATTGAAAATACTCTAAATGGGAAGTTAGGACTCTATTTGGAAATTAAAGAGGCTTGATTTTTTAAAATGTTTTTAATAATGCTTGGAATACAATTGTAATTATACGTTTGTTTTACTCTAACAGGCATGATCAAGGCGCTCAGAATAGTAATCACGTGCACTTCACGAGCAATTGAACACGTCACCTGGAAGAGTTGAAAGAATAGAGTAGAAGATAACGTCACTCAGTAATGTAAAGATTTATTCACTTAAGTTCACGTTTTTGTCACTTATGTTTTTAGTAAGCAATTCCCAGAGACATTGGACCCTTATAAAGCCACTTGGCGAAGGAAGAGGGGTAAGGAGACTGACTAGCACATAAAGAGCCACTGTGGCAAAAGAACTAGTAGTATATGAAAAGAAATATAATTCACAGGAATTAAGACTTCTTGTAAAAAAAGTGAGACATTGTGTGGAAAGGAGTATTTTAATATGTACACACTCCAAGATGTCAGCCAAAATATATATGTGCAGTCCTGTTTCTATAGCCATCACATCATGTGTATGTAAATGGTGGAATGCTGAAGTATTGTTGTGTGAGCAAGGGAGCAGTAGCTTCCGAAACGCGTAACAGCAATAAACTACACCCATTGCAATCCTGTTTCTGAGAGTGCGTTTGAAATTTGGAACTTTGTTGTGGAATTAACTAGCTGGCGGGGCTCTGCCAGATACAACGCGCCACCAGACCACGGGCGATTTCTCCCTGAAACGAGCCGCGGAAAGTATGTGTATGTGTATGTGTGTGTGTATATATATATATATATATATATATATATATATATATATATATATATATATATATATATATATATATATATATATATATATATTCCATCCATATGCAGAACCCACGTTGGAAGAACCATGCGGAGACCTTTATGGCGCTTCAAGTATTTATTCACAGCAAGCCAGCAGAGTGTTAATTCAAGAAGGCAGTGTCAAAATTAGGCCAGACGCGTTTCAGGAGGTGAACTCCTTTCTTCAGTGGCTTTTGACAGACAGGGGGAAGCATAAACAGCGCAGACCGTTCTTAACATCATACCTGCCCAATGGGCGTGGCCACACGGCATTCTGGTCGATGCAGTCCGTGCTAATGTCAGCCTCAGTGGGTGCTACTCCCCGAGTCCAAATGTCCCAAAGTTAAAAGCACATACACTTGAAGTCTCTGCCTCGCTGTTTTACTGCTGTAAATGAAAGCTCAAGCAGGTTCCCATCTGCAAAGGAGCAGGCTTGTCTCCGTCCCGAAGTCGGCAGCTGAAGTTAGTCACCCGGGATCAGCTCAGAGCCGCAGGTTCTTTCCTCGACCTGGGCAGGCCGATACTATTCCATCCATATGCAGAACCCACGTTGGAAGAACCATGCGGAGACCTTTATGGCGCTTCAAGTATTTATTCACAGCAAGCCAGCAGAGCGTTAATTCAAGAAGGCAGTGTCAAAATTAGGCCAGACGCGTTTCAGGAGGTGAACTCCTTTCTTCAGTGGCTTTTGACAGACAGGGGGAAGCATAAACAGCGCAGACCGTTCTTAACATCATACCTGCCCAATGGGCGTGGCCACACGGCATTCTGGTCGATGCAGTCCGCGCTAATGTCAGCCTCAGTGGGTGCTACTCCCCGAGTCCAAATGTCCCAAAGTTAAAAGCACATACACTTGAAGTCTCTGCCTCGCTGTTTTACTGCTGTAAATGAAAGCTCAAGCAGGTTCCCATCTGCAAAGGAGCAGGCTCGTCTCCGTCCCGAAGTCGGCAGCTGAAGTTAGTCACCCGGGATCAGCTCAGAGCCGCAGGTTCTTTCCTCGACCTGGGCAGGCCGATACTATTCCATCCATATGCAGAACCCACGTTGGAAGAACCATGCGGAGACCTTTATGGCGCTTCAAGTATTTATTCACAGCAAGCCAGCAGAGCGTTAATTCAAGAAGGCAGTGTCAAAATTAGGCCAGACGCGTTTCAGGAGGTGAACTCCTTTCTTCAGTGGCTTTTGACAGACAGGGGGAAGCATAAACAGCGCAGACCGTTCTTAACATCATACCTGCCCAATGGGCGTGGCCACACGGCATTCTGGTCGATGCAGTCCGCGCTAATGTCAGCCTCAGTGGGTGCTACTCCCCGAGTCCAAATGTCCCAAAGTTAAAAGCACATACACTTGAAGTCTCTGCCTCGCTGTTTTACTGCTGTAAATGAAAGCTCAAGCAGGTTCCCATCTGCAAAGGAGCAGGCTTGTCTCCGTCCCGAAGTCGGCAGCTGAAGTTAGTCACCCGGGATCAGCTCAGAGCCCAGGTTCTTTCCTATATCGTTGATGTGCGCCAAACCGGTTGGGTGGAAAGCTGAGAGGCAAGGACCAACTAAAGACGCCAGCAGGGAAGCACAGACATCAAGAAGGCAGGGAATGGAGAATCGCGAACAATGGTGGAAGCACACAAACCAGGGAGGATTGGTGGCTTGGGGACTTCATAGACCACGGAGTGTGGGCAGTGATGAGGAAGCGCACGGGCACCGAAGGGCTTGTGGGAGTGGAGAAACACGGGAGCACCGCTGCAAAATGTTTGATTGGCGGTCAATCAGTTTGTGCGCATAATACGCAGTGCACCGAAAACTTTTGCCTATAAGTAGGTAGATGCTTTTATGAAGTTGGCACGCAATGGGGTGTATTGTGGAAATGTAATTTTTTTTTGGGGGTGGGGTAGGGGGTCTCCCATTTCAGTAATATTTATAGTTGTATGAGCACATGGGTGTGACAACTTGAGAGACCTGTTCTGGTTAATGCAGGAGATGTGTAGCTTCCTCTTCTTAATGAAGCCAGGTGAATACCGGGGAAAAACGTAGCAATACATCAACTATGCTGCTGCTGGCTGTTAAGTTATTTTGTACGACAGTGTCTGGCATGGACAGATCGAAATTCAGGGTTTGTTTTTACTCCATGTAAGACCTTGGGTTCTTAATTGTGTGGGGTTAGAGTTCTTTACAAGTTGTCAGTAATTCTTATTAGGGTGAACAAAGTACCCCATTCAGGCCTCGAAAAATATACTTGTAATGGCAAGTCCTATTTTATCAGGTCAAGAACATGCATTCTTTTTATTCAGAAAGGTGACTTTAAATCTTGATTTTATTGTCACACTTGTGCGTTCAAGAACAGAGGTCATTTGTCCGTTTATAACTTAAAATTGCTCCTTATTTCATCCTGTAGATTCGGCGTTATTTTCCTGTCACTGTAAAAGTTGAAGGATTTTGTAAATGCACTGCTTGACAATCATGCTGGGGTACAGGAAGAGTAAAATGAATAAATGTAGGATGTCGTTTTTTCCCCGCTAACATTTAATTAGCTTGTAAACAAACTACACACTTCCCACAGACCATAGGGCCAGCTGGGAGTCACAGGGTGGTTTAAAGGCCACCGAAGCCCACTGCAGTCCAGTGTGCATGAGCTGGCATCAAGTGACAAGCTACCACACAAAACTGAAGTATACTCCCTAGTTCTCCCCTTCGTGTATTCCTGCTGCAGCCAGATGGGAGAGCACATCCTATTTAACAATAGAGCCTGGGGGTGGGGTCTCTGGCCCCGGTCAACTCCATGCCATCTGCTGCTGCCTCCTTTGTTGTCCCAGGGAATGGGATCCCTGCGACAATCTTGCATCAGGTCCCTGGTATGGGGCCCCTGGGACTGAAGTTTGATTCAGGGAGGGAGTTTCTTTGCTAATTAGTAAAACAATTTTGCGCTGGACAACTCTACTCATTGCCGACATCACAGCCCCATTGCTTCCCACCAAAAGTTTAAAGGGGAGTCTCCCCCACCCCCACCCCCACCCGCTCCCCCTCCTGTGTTGGCGCTATATGTCTAGGCTTCCTCCTTAGTTCAGTGGGCCTGGTACAGTGTGACAGCTGTTTATAAGATGCATATTTTCCTGACGCTCCTTACCTCTCCCAGGAACTAGGTAAATCACTGATAATTGCTCCTTTTTTGTGGGGATGCTTTGTTCCCTCTGCTTGGGAACAAATAATTTGGCCAAGCACGAGGAAAAAAAGGACTAGAACTTGATTTTGAGCTGAGCCAGGGAAATATAACAATTTCTGACATCCCTACAGATGTATGTATTCTATTGAGACCTACATGTTCAAATTTGGCATGCATTTATTTACTGCAGTTTTAATACCTTTTTGGACTGTATACTTACGTGAAAGATAACTGCACTTCAAAGCACCTGCTACAGTGAAAGCACTACACATTTTCCAGTAAACCTATATATGAATGAATGCCCACCCCAGGTCAGCACCTATCTTTGCAGAGTCCCTTTTGTGCCATGTTACCTGTGCGCAAGTACTTGGCTGTGCACAATGGGAGTCTCACATGCACAGCCCAGCAGGGAGGGGTGTGCTGCAGTGCTTAATTTGAGCTGGCGGTTTCCCCTGCTTGGCACCAGCAATTAATTGTCAACACTGGCAATATGACAGTATATCAGATGGTGGCGCTATTTGTCTAGTTTAGAGATGAGCACAGCAACAGATATTTAGGACTAATGCCCGCCACCCAAGCTATTCTTACAGCTTTGGGGGCCTGGAATAGTCTGTATTGTCACACTTGTAGGAGTGTGATGGTCAGTAGTTGTGTTGATGCTGTCACTGGCAGGGGCAGTGTGTGGGGGAGGCTGTGTGTGTGTGCGTGTGGGGGGGGCTGTGTGTGTGGGGGGGGCTGTGTGTGTGGGGGGGGCTGTGTGTGTGGGGGGGGCTGTGTGTGTGGGGGGGGCTGTGTGTGTGGGGGGGCTCTGTGTGGGGGGCTCTGTGTGTGTGGGGGGGCTCTGTGTGTGTGGGTGGGCTCTGTGTGTGTGTGGGGGGGCTCTGTGTGTGTGGGGGGGGTCTGTGTGTGTGGGGGGGTCTGTGTGTGTGTGGGGGGTCTGTGTGTGTGTGGGGGGTCTGTGTGTGTGTGGGGGGGTCTGTGTGTGTGGGGGGGGTCTGTGTGTGTGGGGGGGGGTCTGTGTGTGTGGGGGGGGTCTGTGTGTGTGGGGGGGGTCTGTGTGTGTGGGGGGGCTCTGTGTGTGTGTGGGGGCTCTGTGTGTGTGGGGGGGCTCTGTGTGTGTGGGGGGGCTCTGTGTGTGGGGGGGGCTCTGTGTGTGGGGGGGGGCTCTGTGTGTGTGGGGGGGCTCTGTGTGTGTGGGGGGGCTCTGTGTGTGTGGGGGGGCTCTGTGTGTGTGGGGGGGCTCTGTGTGTGTGTGGGGGGGCTCTGTGTGTGTGGGGGGGGCTCTGTGTGTGTGGGGGGGCTCTGTGTGTGTGGGGGGGCTCTGTGTGTGTGGGGGGCTCTGTGTGTGTGGGGGGCTCTGTGTGTGTGTGTGTGGGGACAAATGCAATAGGTCTCGCATTTGCGAGAGATTAAGCTATTGACATTGTAAATGACAATGCCATTTATTTATCTGTTTTCAAAACCAACACAAATACAAATGTTGTCATTTACAATGCCAATAGCTCTAACTTTGGCAAAGGCGAGACCGTTGCATTGTAAATGCTTGTTTTTGTTAGATTTTGGCTTTTATAAATGGCTCACAATTCCATTACAAAAATTAATGTTCTGACTTTTGGAGTTCTTTACATTTTTGCAATGTAATAAGAACATGCTTTTTGTGTCAAGAGTATAGACAGGCCTCTTTGTAGGTTATGACAGAAATTGAAAAAACAGATTAGTAGATACTTGAGGAGTAGACTTTGGAGGTGGACTGCGTGGTTGCCTTGTTGTGGAATCATAGTGGTAGCTTTTTGATAGGCAGCTTTTGTACCTCACACACAACTGCACTTTTCCAGAAACAAATTTTATGTTCGCATCGTACATGGGCTCAAAAGAATGCCCCAATAATTTTGATAATACATGAACCAGCTCCCAAGATGGAGATGGCTTGTGGATCTGATATAACTTTCCAAATTCCTTGATTATTTGTTCTGTTACCCAAAATGTAGACTAATTCTCCTACAGAAAGCGACCATGACCTACTAATTTGAACATCCATTTGCAAACAATGTGCCATTCCCAGGGCTTGCTCGTTAGCTAACAGTTAAGTCAGGATTTCATATAATTAGATAAGATAATCAGTACATAGGGTTCAGAAACTGACACATCAATGAGAAGATAATACGTCAACTGACGATTTTAGATACCATGTAAAATACAAATCTACCCCAATAAAGCTCTTAGAGATGGGAACTTGGGATTAAGTAGATGTTGAGCCCTTGAATTGGTTCTGCTGTAACTTTGAATTTGATTTAATAAAGCCTTCTATGTATAACAATTAACAATACGGGACCTTTTAAAATCGGAAACACTAGCCTTCACCCTTTGTTTTTTTATTTAAAGGTAACTTTGATACACCCGGGCTACACTTTAGTTTGGTCAGATCATAATATTTGTACACAGGGAACTGAAGGGATACTAAAAGAAAATGCTTGGTTCATGCTTATTATGAAATAGTTAACTATATCCATGACTGCTCTTTGGGTCAGCATTTCTCCAACATAAAGTGGCATCTATTTGGGAAAGACATCTGGATATGATGCCATCTCTATATGTGAGGTCACTTTATCTTAAATCCATTTCGGGCATTCTTCCACCAAGCAGTTTTACAGCTATAAGGCAGTCGATACATTTGAGTTGTGTTTGTTCAGTAGCACAGAGAGGATTACATGTGATTTTTCTTTTCTTGACTTTTATGATAAAATAGGTAACTGGCTGGTTCCCATTATGCTGGCATATGGAATCAGGGACAGGAAATAAGCATTGGCATGGTAAAAGTGCACCGAAGTACGGATTCATTTCTGTAGTGTAATTTTATCTTGAAAAGCCTAGCAAAAACAAAAATAGGCTTCTACCTAAGTAATTTAACATGTATTTATATTCATTTTGGATGAGCTCATCACATAGCTATCAAAAAGCTCACATAAAACACAAAGCTAAGTTCTGCTTACTAATATATAATGATGGTCTTTGAATTACATATATACTATGATGGAACTATAGATTTTCTGAGTAAAAAATGATGATGAGGATAGCAATATGCAGGGGTAATTTAAATATAAAACTGCCTCTCAGCTGACATTGACATTTTTAGTGAAGGGGCTGAAACATCTAATTAGGAAAACAGAGAACCAAACAAGCATACAAGGTGTGGAGGACTTCCTTCAAAACAGGAACCTTTATTACCTTATTTGGGGGTATGGTAGTCAACCAGTTGATCATCTCCTTATATGTGCTCCCCATTTTCTCCTTTCACTAAGCCTTTGTCTTTTTCCACACCAGACATTCCACTTTCTGGTCAAGGTGCTGGTTCGTTCTGTGTAGTATAGTTTTTAAAGAAGTTTATCTTCTTTGGAATCTCTGGTTATTTTTATGTTTAAGAAACAGAAAACGAAAAGCCTTAGAGTAGATCTGGTGCTGCAGAGCGAATGTTACTGTGCCCTACAAGAATCATTTAGGACATCCCACCACAATTAATGTTATAGAATCCATCTGACTGGCTGCAATTGTATAGTTTCTTGGGAAGTGGATTAAGACCATTAACAGTGCCCGCTACAAGTTCTTGCTGGGTCACAGACAGTGAATATTAAAACATCCGACAGGTTGGCCTGCAAAGGGTATGTGTTACTGGTACCACACCAAGCTACACCTTGTCCCACTGTTCAGCATAAAAAGATTTTGTAGAAGGAAGCATGGTCATCAAGATGACATCTACTACTTCAGGTGGTTGATCCAAATGCAGTTAGCTGCAGCTGCTCAATCTCATCGCATGAAGACGTAGATTGTGCCGGCCCAAGTGCAAGACCCTGCCCTGCTGCTGCTAAAAAAGATTCTCCCGAAGTGGCAGTCTGATCAGAGATTAGTTCTGGGTGCCACACTCTCCTGGCGCCAATCTAGAGCGACTAGGATGACTTGAGGCAGATGATTCAGGATTCTTTCCAAAACTCAGGCCAGGAGAGTTAATAGTGGAAAGGCATACACACGTCCTGTGCTCCAATCTCAACAGAATGCATTTCCGAGGAAGCCTTCTTGGGAACTTCAACAAGCAAAAACAAACATTCAATTCAAAGGATTGGAGGAGCTCAGTGGTAGTCAGGCCTTTGCCAAGGGCTGCAGATAGAGGACCGTCTATGGAGAACCTATTTTATCTATTGTGCAATAATATGGATGTGAAATAGTCCTGAAATAACCTGGTAGAGTGCAAAACAATATTAAAAAATAGAACTATGGAAAAGAAGTAAAAGGAAAACTGAAAAAGGTGGCAATAATATTAGCAGCAAGACTATGATCAGACAGTTTTAAAAATGACAGCTCTCTTACCTTTTTTTCCAGATCTTTTGATTTGGTTTCACTTTCCTTCACCTTTTGCTTATCTATCAAATGATCTACAGGGGGGAGAATTGCAAAGATATAACATTCAGAGGTGCAGTCTGTAAGAAATGTATGGCTGTACTAGGAAAACAAATACTATCAGGGATGCATTTGATTATGGAACTGTTATTAGTCTACACTGATAGTTTCTTTCACCCACTTGTGGAAAAAAATCTGGCTATTTAAAAGACTACACAACTTTGATTAAGCCCAATCAGTAAAGCGATTTTTGTCACGCTAAGGAACTTTTAGTCACTTTGGATAAAAAACTACATGAACATAGTTTAGATTATTCATAATTTTCTTAAGCCCAAAACTCACCCAACTAGGGTTACACGTTTTTCACTGTAGAATGCTCAAAGCTTCACATACAAAAAAACAATTATATTCAGCGATTAGGGATAGAAACTGGGAACCTCATTTGACAAACATATATGATGCCATTTGATGGAAAGGAAGTTGAATTCAAACATAATCCCTATAAATCATTGTTCAAAATATGGAAAAGATAAATGTATTTTAAGCGTCCGTTGAAAAAATGGAATAGGCATTCAAAATTCGAACTTATTTATCAATTTTCTTTATTTGTAAAGACTGTAGTAAAGAGACACCTATGTAGTAATTTGTTTTCAAAATCTATAGACCACATCATTCTTCAGAAAGTATGCGATTAATCTTAAACAAAATATTCCTTTTGGATAGTTTATAGATGGAATAGAAACTGAAATACATATTTCACCAAATACTCAGAGTGAAGGGCTATCCAAAATATGTTCTTCAAAAGACATATAAGATTGTCGAACTAGAACAGGTAAATCCTTTTATGTCCATAATTAGAGTACAGATACTAGTAGCCACATAAAATGTGTCCTCATACATAGTCCAACTAAGAAGAAAACTAAATTGAGTTTCCTATGTATGTAGCTGAACGCTTTGTGTCGTAATATGGAAACCACTAGTGTACACATACCCTTTAATGGAAAACAACGCTAACTGAATAGTAGCCTCTTGGGAATCAGAACCTGTGATGACCTGATTCCTTACAGCTAGACTTAATTACAGCAAATCCGTATTTTCCTAATCACAGTCCTTACATGTTAAGGATTACAGACTCTGGATTGCCACCCTGTATTAAAAAACATGGAAGACTATCACAAAAAAAAATGGCTGACAATCTTTCTTTTATTGGTAGATCTTCATACTCCACTCTTCCAGTACAATACCTTAAGAAAATCAGAAGTGGGGAGATAAGACCTTGAATAATAATTCTTACTGTAAATTTCATTACTCAAGTTATCAGCATTTCATCTTCCTCGTCAGTTCTCATCACTGAGCTGGTTTAGGCCAAAATCCTCTTACACCAACAGCACCTCAAGTCAAGATACCATTCATAAATAACACGTTACTTACCTTGGGCAACGTCTTATTTGGTAGAGACTATCTACCTGCAAGTTCATTACCATAGAATATCTTCAGGAATCAGACTGGACCCGAAGGACTTTTGGGCAGTGTCCCTGCACACTGGTAGGTGTTGTCATCCAGCTCCATATCCGCGGCGGCCGCCCAGGATGTTATATGTGTAGTACCAACTTAGTCGCCACCTTGGTACACTGATGTCAATTACTTTTGTGACTTTCCACACCAGGAGCATGGCACCACTGTGAGAACTGCCCACTGGTGTGGAAACGGTTAAAGCTATGAAAAAGGTATCCCGTACACTTTAACCCGTTTGAAGGACAGGGAAGATGGGAGGATCAGTGAGGAATCTGCGGCTAGATAGTCTCTACCAGATGTGTTCACCTGATAGAGAATTCTAGCCACAGATTACTTACCTTAGAATAGATATCCAAGCAATACCACTCCGGAGGAATGTCTGCGAACCAGATTAGACCAAATTATCCTGCAGGACCGAACGGGCGAAGTGCTAGTCATGACAGATTGGACTGTCGAGACAGTAATGTTTTGTGAACATGTGTAGTGATGTCCATGGTACCGCCTGACAGATGTCCAGGATAAGAACGACGCACCTGTTGCTGTGGTAGAAGGTCCTCCCAAAAAGGCAGCCTGACTGGAGGACCAGTGGTCATGCTCAACAGCTCACGATACCAGACTGTAATTATTACATTAGTCCATTCCAGAGCCACAAGAATTACTTCGGCCCGGTCGCTCCTGATCATCTTGAGAACTCTGGGCACAAGTGGTATTGGTGGAAAGGAATACAAGAGGCTGGAGCACCTTTGATTGAGTCGCCTTGGAGACTCCAGAACGCAAAACTGCTGACAATACATGTTCTCAGTAGGCATCTTCAGCTGAGTTTGTCCGCTCTGGCATTCAGAGATCCTGCCGGATGCTGAACCACCTGGGAAATGCCCTGACGTTACAGCAATGTTCAGAGGCGCAGGGCTTCTGGACACAGAATCCACTACCCCATCCCACCCTGTTTGCTGCAGTATCACATGGCAGTGGTGTTGTCCTTGAACACCTGCACCAGCATTCCCTTGACCGAAAGAAAAAAGGCTTTTAATGGTAAGAGAATCGCTCATAGCTTCAACAGGTTTATGTGGAACTCGGACTCTGCTGGAGACCAGAGTCCTCTGATCTCTACCTCTCCCATATGGCCGCTCCAGCCCAGGAATTACATCTCTCACCTCCGTTAGATCTGGTTGGGGAAGGGAGAGTAGGGTGACCAACCGTCCATAAATTTCACGGACAGTCCGTAATTTCAGCCATCTGTCCGTTGTCCGTGAAGGATTCTTTAACGGACGCCATTTGTCCGTCATTTTAACCAGGCACCGGTCGTACTACCCTAAAGCCGGCACAGCTTGCCCCCACCTCCCTTCTTGACTCCGATGCTGCACCAAAGCTCCTCAGATACCCAGCAGCATTGGAGAGGCGCAGCGGAATGGCAATCCTGACACCTCCAGCACTTGATGAGCTGTTAAGAGGTGCTCGAAGAGGTGACAGAGAGGGAGGGGCTGCACCTTCAGGAGCAGGGGCATCTATTCAGATGCAAAGAGCCCTGAATGCGCTCTGCAATTTAGAGGGAGCCTCACACATTCCATTTCTACCCAGGGCCCCAAACATCCTAGACTCCACCAGATTACACGGAGGCAGCACGTGGTCCTCATTGTAAGCAAACCTCGGTTCTTCAAACATGCAGTCTATAATGTAATAAAATAAAGAAATGGCACAATCGCACCCACACTGATTAGCAAAGTATGGAGGACAACCAGTTCAATCAGTTCTCTTAGAGTATCTCCTGTAAGTACTGTACATCACAGTGGGGGTGGCATTTTGGACAGAGAGCCTGTCTTCTCCTTGTCTTGTGCAGGAGGGGGTGAGGATCCCAAGATGACATTAGAATACTGCATGCCCACCCCTGTGCCCACCCTGGTGGATCTTGTTCCCCCTCCTGTGATGGCTCCTGTCCCCCCTGTGGTGGCTCCTGTCCCCCCTGTGATGGCTCCTGTCCCCCCTCCCCCAGCCTGCAATGGCTCCTGTCCCCCCCTGTGGTGGCTCCTGTCCCCCTCCCCCCGCCTGTGATGCCTCCTGTCCCCCCATGGGAAGGATGGATGGATGAGGGGAAGGATGGATGGATGAGGGGAAGGATGGATGGATGAGGGGAAGGATGATGGGGAAGGATGGATGGATGAGGGGATGGATGGAGGGGAAGGACGGATGGATGAGGGGATGGATGGAGGGGAAGGATGGATGAGGGGATAGATGGAGGGGAAGGATGGATGGATGGATAAGGGGATGGATGGAGAAGAAGGATGGGTGGGTGAAAGGATGGATGGATGATGAGGGGGAGGATGGATGATTAGGGGAAGGATGGATGGATGGAGGGGTGGGTGAAAGGATGGATGGATGGATGATGAGGGGGAGGATGAATGGATGATGAGGGGGAGGATGGATGGATGATGAGGGGGAGGATGGATGATGAAGGGGTGGGTGAAAGGATGGATGATGAGGGGATGGATGGATGGATGGATGGATGGATGATGAGTGGGTGGGTGGAAGGATTGATGGATGGATGAGGGGAAGGATGGATGATAAGGGGAAGGATGGATGGATGGATGGACGATGGGTGGGTGAAAGAATGGATGATGGAGTGGGTGGGTGAAAGAATGGATGATGGGTGGGTGGGTGAAAGGATGGATGGATGATGAGTGGGTGGATAGTGGGTGGGTGAATGGTGGGTGAAAGGATGGGTGGGTGGATGGTGGGTGGGTGAAAGGATGGATGGATTGGTGGGTGGATGGTGGGTGGATGGTTGGGTGGATGATGGGTGGGTGGGTGGATGAGTGAAATGATGGATAGATTGATGGATTGATAAGTGCAAGGGTGATTGAATGGACGTATGAGTGAAAGGGTGGATGTAAGGATGGATGAGTGAGTGAAAGGGAGGATAGATGGACAAAAGGATGAATAGATGTGTGAAGGAGTGAAATGATAGATGGATGAGTGATAGGGTCAATGGATGGATTCATGAGTGGATGAGTAGATGGATGGGTGGGTGGATGAATGGATGGAAGGAAGGAAGGCTAAGTGAAAAGGTCGATGGAGAGAGAAGGGGAGAATGGATGGATGACTAAAAGAGTGGATGGGTGAAAGGATTAGTAAGTGAAAGGATGGCTGGATTGGTGAAAGGGTAAATGGCTGGATGGATGAGTGAATGGATGGATGGGATGAAGAGTGGATGGATGAGTGTACAGATGGATAGGGTGAAAGGGCGGATGGATGAGTGAAAGGATGGATGAAGGGATGGATGAGTGAAATGATAGATGGAAGGATACAAGATGGATAGGTTTGCAAATGGTTGAATATGTTTGGAAATGGCTGGGCTTACCTATATACTATTGCGCGACCTCTGACGTGTCTGTAAAACTTACCAATTGTCCTGAAGTTTTGTCCTGAATTTTGACCTCCTGTCCTGAATTTGTGTCCTGAATTTTGACCCTTTGTCCTGAATTTTTACACTCACCGTCCTGAATTTGCACCAATGCCAGTTGGTCACCCTAAGGGAGAGGGGTCTGCCACTGAACCAATCGTGGATCGATAGCCACCACTGCAGGTCTTTTCCAGTTCCCTCCGAGATCTAGACCATGTCAGAGATTTCCCCCAATGCTGCCCCCACTGGGCATTCAGGTCCTAATGCAGAGCCCGCGTATGTCAACAGGCATGTGTCACCAGCAGGAGGCCATGATGGCCAACATCTTAAAGGTCAGACTCACTGATATCCAGGGTAGAGGCTGAGACATTGCCTGAATATTATGGACCTGCCACTCTGGAAGTTAGCAAAAAGAACAATTGATGGACAGAATGCAGAACATTGTCATAGATTCAACTCAGGACAGGGATCTGGGCCTAAATCCATTGTTTTCTAGCTCACTATGCCATTCCAGTTTGGACACAGCCATACGCAAATCAGTCTTGACCCTGCACCCAATGGGAACAGTCCAGCCCGAACTGCCAGGCCAGGTCGTCCCTGGACTGGAAACAAGCATCCTAGGACCGGTTTTGGGCTTTCAGCCCTCCTCAGACAGGATAGCTTGATTCCAGTGGCAGGGAGAGCACGGTACCCACGTCTGGGCATACCCGTACCACTCGGGTTGACAAATGCAAAAAGAACAATTGATCGACAGAATGAAGAACAATGTCAAACATTCACCCCAGTACAGAGATCTGGGCCTAAATCCATCGTTTTTTGCTCACCATGTCATTCCAGTTTGTACCCAGCCATATGCAAATCAGTCTTGCCCCTACACCCAATGGGAAAAGTCCAGCCCGAACTTCCAGGCCAGGTCATCCCTGGACTGGAAAAAAGCATCCTAGGACCGGTTTCATGTATGTATGATTTATTCAGCATTCTGTCCATCATTTGTTTGCGTAGCACTTTCACTCTAAGTGGGATAGGTATGCCCAGACGTGGGTCCCTTGCTCACTGTGCCACTGGATTCAAGCTAGCCTGGCTGATGGAGGGTAATACCCAGATCTGGTCCCAGGATGCTCGTTTCCGTTCCAGGGAGGACCTGGCTCGGCAGTTCGGTCTGGACTGTTCCCATGAGGCACAGGGTCAAGACTGAATTGCATATGGCTGGGTCTAAACTGGGGTGGCATGGTGAGCAAAAGAACGACAGATTTAACCCAGATCTCTTGACTGGGGGTGAATGTATGATTTATTCAGCATTCCGTCCATCATTTGTTTGCATAGCACTCGGGAGGATAGGGCTGAAACTGCTCCTTGTTCAGAACAGCTCTGATGAAAGTGAAGCCTGAGAGGGAGACCGGTGTGACTTCGGTATGTTGATAGTGAATCCCCAACAAGTGCTGTAGTCTGAAGGTGGGTGACAACTGTCTGGGGCGAGCCCGCCTTCAACAGCCAATCGTCAAGTTAGGGGAAGACTGAAATCTCGACCTCCGCAGATGAGCTGCCACCACCCCCATCATCTTGGTGAACACCCGAGAGGCGCCAGTAAGACAAAAGGTAGCACAGCAAACTGAAAGTGCTTTTGGCCCACTGTGAGCAGCAGATAGCGTGTATAGGCTGGCAGAACATGGATGTGGAAATATGCGTCCTGCAAGTCCAATGCTACCATTCCGTCTCCCGGGGCTAGAGCAGACAAAACTTGGGCGAGCATAAGCATTTTGAACTTCTCATTTTTCAGGAGAAGGTTGATAAGGCGATTATCCAGGACAGGACAATGGCGGCGGTCAATCATCCTACTCACAGGAGCCCCTATGCAGGGCTTGCACCAGCCCCAATTAGGACGTCCATAAGTGTGTCACTAAATGGGATTAAGGTTTCTGAGGGGATAACTTCTGGCTAAAGTACCTTCGTCAAGACATTAGTCTTGACTGCCACTGAGAGTAGGTTAAGGTCCAGGGCCTCAGCAGCTTTACACACCAGCACTGCAAATGAGGCTCCCTCTTCAGTAGCCACAGTAGGAGGAGAAACCAGGCCAGGGTCAGATGAGGTGTCCAATCCACTGGCCTAACCCAGTTCCACTAACAGTTATCCTGTTCCTCAACAGGGTTGCCTCCATAAGGGTCCATAGACTCCTCCCAAATGTCTCCCTTACCAAACCTATTCATCAAGTAAGGCACTGGCTCTCCTCTGGGAAGAACATCCTCGGTGCCGTCAGACAACTTCCATTTGGTTTGTTTTAGAGTTAGGAAGTACAAAGAGGATGATGGTGCTGCCTAGGGTATCGGTACTGGAGTGAGCGCAGAGGAAGATCTGTCCAGCCAGCGACTGCGCTCCGGATCCAGCGAACGATCCCTGGGGCTTGACTGTCGCCAATGGTGAACCGGTCACTGTGGTCCAAATAGGGGCTGCTCTCACACTCTTAGGCTCAAATGAGCTCCAGAAGGGCCAGGCAGCCTAAAAATGAGGCGCATTGCCTCAATCTTTTAGTTCGGTGGGTGTTGCTTCAGCAAAATCAGGGAAGGGCGGAGCAGACCCAGGATCAGGTACCACCGACTTGCATGGTCTGGAGTGCAGACCCTCCCTCATCTCGTCTGATGACTCTGAGAGAAGCTGTGAAGTCGAAGAGCATTTGGATTTCTTGTGTTTGTGGGACTTGCCCGACTTCCCGGATGACTTTCAATGCGATGACAGACGTTTAAGGGGGGGGGGGGGGGGGGGGCGCTCTGCGAATGATCTCGGGGCCTACCACGCGAAAGGGACCTTGAACGTCATAGATTTGGCATTCGGCAAGGCGTTGGAGGGAGGTCCCACAGTGCCTTGGGATGCATGCCATGGCAGTCCTCACACACCTTGGAGTCGTGACCTTGCTCCAGGCACCACAAACATACCTACAGAGGCTCTGCCACTGACATTTGACTATGACCTGCCCTAAATGGTTTGAACCATCCGGTGTCTTTGGTGACAGGAGATTTAAATCTCAGAGTTGACAATTTAAAAAAAAAAACACTCAAAATAACGACTGAGGGGTAGCTCAGACTGGATCAGTGCTATCTGACGTCACTTCGCCCAGGTGGCATCTATATAGGTACAGCACATGTCACTTCCGGCGCAGACAACACCATCTACCAGGGCACAGGGGTAATACTTGAAAATCTTCCAGATTCATTCTGAGGACTGGGGATATTCCAAGGTAAAGAAACTGTGGCTATAAGTGTCTATAAGTTGTAAGATACCAAAGCATGAATCCGGTCACACATGAGCATATAAATAACAAAAATCAAGTGCATCAAGATCAATGTTCCCTCTAATTTTTTTCCTCTGTGTGCGGCAGTGTAAGGTCTTTGTGCGCTGCAACCAAGACTATGTGCGCCATGAACCAGACCGCTCGTGGGGGTGCCGCGCCAAATATCACTCCAAACTTTTGCTTATAAAAGTGAAAAGATGGTGCATTTCCAAACATGCAGCACCACATGAATGGTCATAAAGCAGGTTTTCATTTTAGATACACATGCCATGACATGAATTGGTTACACAGGCAAGTACACTTCGGGTACAGAAAAGCACAGGACTCCAATGGTGGTACCGTAATACTAAAGATTACTAAAGATCCTCAACTGGAGGCACTGTTCATAGGGTGGGGAAATGTTAGAAGCCTATAGAAGATCACATATATACACAATTACATAACATATTTACAATTTGCTGTGCAAGCTACGGAGTGATGTCTGGATAGCCTGTCAGAGATAGTTTGTGAAATGTGTGACATACAGGAAAACAAGGAGTGTGGAAGAGGGCCGTTCACACAAGTCAAGTGCCATCACTGCTAATATGTAGAAAACTATATAATTGCCAATACTGTTACATTCACTAAGACCTCCTCTGTTTCTCTGCCATTAGAATTAAACTGAATGTGAGTGCAAGACTTGTAATTTAGTCTGAAGTAAATCACTTTTTATTAATGTTTTTTTAGACACATTAGTTGGTTATAATTCACCAATTTCACATTTACAACGAACAAAAACAAATTCAGGAATGAAAACAATTGTACTGTCACAAATTCATACTCTACTCACGTACTTCTGTTGATCAACAATTCACATCCCATTCGACACTCTCACATACATACAGCACCCATACGTTATTTACAATTTCAATAAACAAAATTACAAAAGTTACATATAATAGTCACCAAAGATAAAAAAAATCAATTTCAACAAAAACAATTTTTTGATATTATATATTTTTTTGCAGCTCTTATGGTGGACAAAATATATCGGTCTACGCGTTTTAAACTCCTATTTAGTAGGGAGTTCTCATCAGGACCTCAAAGCTGTGGAGAAGAAAGAAAGAATGCTTCGTGACTAACAGTGGAAACCTTTCCTGAGACTTCTTTGTGATTAGCTGCCCTCCACTTCCAACTTCCGCCTCTTACCTTCAACTTGGGTGTGACCTAGCTCATATTGAACCCCGGCGAAGTGCACTGTAAAGACAAACCATTGAGTCGGAAAGTCACTCTATTGTGCTAGCCAACACCTACTAATTCCCTCACAAAATGTCTACTTCACGAGCCTTAGACAGAAACTGTCTACAAAGTATCGTCAAGCACAACTAACAATTCTCTGTTTTTACCGACTTTAGCGAAGGAGTCCATCACCACTTATTAAAGTGTTGAATTGATATTTATGTGCACCGTGGCGAAATAATAAGATATGTCTAACACCAAAGAACAAGTGGCAGACATAATGCTTAAAGCATCGTTATTCACTAGCACGAAACGTTCTTTTACGCGAAGGACTTCAAATCCCATGATGCTCGGCATCAGGAAGCGTGTTCCATGATGCTTCATACCAGGAAGCACTACACGCTTCAGAACCGGCAATCTCAATTATGATTCAAGCTGCGTGACGGAGGACGCATCTGTACGCAAAGGTACGGGAGACATCGCCCTCCTCGCCCAAACCTCTTCGTGAGATTACACCGCTGCTAGTACGTCGCGCTAATTTAGTTGATGCCCGCCTCCCTAGGTTCCCTTGTGAGCCGTCCATCTGATTGATACAGAGGAAAGGGGACATAAAATAACAAGTAAGTGGATCATTAGGGTCGGTTCTATATAAAGAGATCACAATAATTTAGCAAACGGCCATTTTTCATATACGGGCTTGGTTTCCCTGCAGGTGCCAACCACTATCCAAAGACATACAAGATAAAGACTCTTGTGATGTGAATATACATCAACTGTGGTTTGCGCAATTCACTCAGTTCATGGTTTCTGTCTAAGGCTCGTGAAGTAGATATTTTGTGAGGGAATTAGCAGGTGTTGGCTAGCACAATAGAGTGACTTTTCGACTCAATGGTTTGTCTTTACAGTGCACTTCGCCGGGTTCAATATGAGCTAGGTCACACCCAAGTTGGAGGTAAGAGCGGAAGTTGGAAGTGGAGGGCAGCTAATCACAAAGAAGTCTCAGGAAAGGTTTCCACTGTTAGTCACGAAGCATTCTTTCTTTCTTCTCCACAGCTTTGAGGTCTTGATGAGAACGCCCCACTAAATAGGAGTTCGAAACACGTAGACCGATATATTTTGTCCACCATAAGAGCTGCAAAAAAATATATAATATCAAAAAATTGTTTTTGTTGAGATTGAAAAATTGTTATCTTTGGTGACTATTATATGTAACTTTTGTAATTTTGTATATTGAAATTGTAAATAACGTATGGGTGCTGTATGTATGTGAGAGTGTCGAATGGGATGTGAATTGTTGATCAACAGAAGTATGTGAGTAGAGTATGAATTTGTGACAGTACAATTGTTTTTATTCCTAAATTTGTTTTTGGTCGTTGCAAATGTGAAAGTGGTGAATTATAACCAACTAATGTGTCTAAAAAAGCATTAATTAAAAGTGATTTACTTCAGACTAAATTACAAGTCTTGCACTCACATTCAGTTTAATTCTAATGGCAGAGAAACAGAGGAGGTCTTAGTGAATGTAAAAGTACTGGCAATTATATAGTTTTCTATTTAGTCAGTGGCTTGGCCTTACTGTGGGGAGCCCACACCTAGTGTCGTTTTCCACATCACTACTAATAGGAGCATGACAGCGGGGCAGATTGTGAGTCTTTTTGAAAGTATTTATGCTAATCGCTGCACCAGTTATGCATGTACAAGGTGCTGCACATGAACACTTTCGCAAAGGAACACAATCAGCCCTGCAGCTGTGTACTATTAACAAAAGAAATGCAGAGTCTCAAACATAACCTGCGCTTTCAGAATCCTGAGTTGTTAAACAAGCAAAAGTCTGAGGACCTTTTTCATGTTGAATTTTTATGGTGCCTAAGATTACTCTAATATGACCCTTGTATAGGTTTTAATATTGTTGTACAAGATGTTTGTAGTGTACTTTTATGGTTTTTATTAACCAAATGAAGTGATTATGACTGACTGAGAATTCGGAGTTTGCGCTTCTCTAGACAAAAAACTCTAAAAACAGTCTGCTAGCATGAATGACATGGTATTCCTACACATTGTAATCCTCATTGTTTTATGTAACATTTCCTGTACTCTGATTTACACAAGTATACATCTTCATCTCTGTGTAATATACACGTGATGTAAAGTGCTCTGACATCCTACACGGGTATGAGAAGCACTATAAAATAAATGAAATATATAAGTGAGGGTCTTTGAAGAGATGAGGGGCACTCTTGGAGAGTGGCAGAGGGTGAACTTGTGGAAAAAAGCTACGAGAGGAGGGCTCCAAAAAAAGAAAAGTTGCACCAGGTGTTACCAGCTAAAGCTGGTCATCTGCAGCTGTGTCAACCTTTCAAAGTACATTTTTGTGAAAAGATGGAATCTTCTTGCTGTAGACTGCAGTGTTCATCTTCATTTGGCAACTTCAACTATTGTCAGATACTGCGGGAAACAGGGCTTAATTTGTAAAACAATAAGTGCCGGGGCTCGAAGCTTAGCTCAGAAGTTGTGGATGTGCTGCGTCGGAGAACTAAGACAGTTGTCTTTATTCTCTGCATGTGTACTGCAATATGCATTTCAGAACTTGGCTTGCGACACCACCACTTGGAGGGAAAAATGAAACATAACCAATCAAAAAAAAAAGATGTTTAAACGCATACTGTGACTTTAGTGTCACTGCGGTCCCAGGATGCTTGTTTCCGGTCCAGGGAAGACATGGCTTGGCAGTTTGGGCTGAACTGTTCCCATGAGGCACAGGGTCAGACTGATTTGCATATGGCCATGTCTGAACTGGGGTGGCCGAGTGAGCTAAATAATGGTGATGGATTAAACCCAGATCAGTTGACTGGGGGTGAGTGTTTGATTTGCTCAAACGCTCCGTCCATCATCCCCTTTTGTTTCGCTTTGTTCGCCCTAAGTTGGCAGGGTATGCTCAGACGTGAGTCCCTTGCTCACTTGGCCACTGGATTCAAGATAGCCTGGCTGATGAGGATTATGAATCCGAAACCGGTCCCAGGATGCTTGTTTCCGGTCCAGGGAAGACATGACTTGGCAGTTTGGGCTGAACTGTTCCCATGAGGCACAGGGTCAGACTGATTTGCATATGGCCATGTCTGAACTGGGGTGGCCGAGTGAGCTAAATAATGGTGATGGATTAAACCCAGATCAGTTGACTGGGGGTAAGTGTTTGATTTGCTCAAACGCTCCGTCCATCATCCCATTTTGTTTCGCTTTGTTCGCCCTAAGTTGGCAGGGTATGCTCAGACGTGAGTCCCTTGCTCACTTGGCCACTGGACTCAAGATAGCCTGGCTGATGAGGATTATGAATCCGAAACCCGTCCCAGGATGCTTGTTTCCGGTCCAGGGAAGACATGGCTTGGCAGTTTGGGCTGAACTGTTCCCATGAGGCACAGGGTCAGACTGATTTGCATATGGCCATGTCTGAACTGGGGTGGCCGAGTGAGCTAAATAATGGTGATGGATTAAACCCAGATCAGTTGACTGGGGGTGAGTGTTTGATTTGCTCAAACGCTCCGTCCATCATCCCCTTTTGTTTCGCACTGCTGGTGCTGTAGTCCGTTGTGCCATTGAACGTCACTTACGTGTGCAGCCAGACCAGCATTTTAAAGTTATTTAGCAGCTGAGTGAGCTCTCTGACCTGCAGCCCGACTCGCTACTTGGCGCTTTCCTGACAAAAAGCAAAACCTAGACCGGTGGTACTCAAAGTACGGCCGCCAGCAGCCCAGCAGGCTTTTATTGGCAGCCCGCGGCCAGAGGTGAGGCCTGATGATCTCTCATCCCACGGCTTCCCAAGAAGGAGTGCTTTACAGCTTGCCTATGACACTAACTCTGATGCGCTTCGGTGGTGTGTATTAACTCAGTACCTGAAGCAGCATGTAAAAGCCTGTGTTAATTAACTGAACTGCTGAGACCCCGCCACTGCTGCCCGTCTGTCTTGTGGCATGTAGTTCCTTCAGTGATCGTCAGTCTACGTGATTTTTCAGGGGTGGCACCTTCTCGATTGCTGTTATCCAGCAAAAGGCGCCACCCTCATGCCACTGACAGAGACCTTTCCTTTTGGTAGTTTATTCCGGCACGATTACGAATGCCCTCGAAGTCGAAGTATCATGAGTACCAGCATTATGATCACCACTAATACTGTACGTACAGTGCTTTTCTAACTTCTACGCCCAAAGGCAACTGGAGACACCAACGCCTCTTTTGTCGGTCAGCTCCACACTGGGACTAGAAGGCATTAAAAAACAATACCGGCCATAAACATTTGTTAATGTCCACATAAAGCCAGTATTACATAACCGTTTCCATTATTTTAACGATATCAGTCAGGGTTCAAGTGCAGCTCTAAAGCATGTTTAAAGTGCTTTCATCATTATCCCTTGAGTTTGTAATATGTTTTAATGAGAAGAATATACTGGCTGTGTTCATTTTTCTAATTTTCTGCCGGCTGGTATAAGTAAAATTCGAGTTTCTGGTTGCTCAAATGGGTGTAATTTATGATATGTATATGTTTGCCTGGTCTTCATTGCTTGATTTGCTCACAATAAAGTGTCACTATAGTCGCAGAATGTTACTCATAAGTAAAAAGTTTAAATGTCACACACAAGCAATCTGAAACCATGGCAGCTATGTGCAATTAACATGAATCTAACTTAAAGGGTAAAAGTCAAAACCGCAGCTGTGCACAATTAAGAAAAGAAAAGCAGAGTCTCAAACACAGCGTGTGCTAAAGCACACGTCGTGTTTGAGACTCTGCTTTTCTTTTCTTAACAGTGCACAGCTGCGGGGCTGATTGTGACCCTTTGAGTTAGTATTCATGTTAATTGCAGTGCGCACGTGTGCTGCAATTAACATGAATACTAACTCAAAGGGTCACAATCAGCCCCATAGTTGTGCACAATTAGGAAAAGAAAAGCAGAGTCTCAAACACAGCGGGTGCTAAAGCACACGTTGTGTTTGAGACACTGTTTTTCTTTTTCATAACAGTGCACAGCTGTGGGGCTGATTGTTGGCCTTAAGTTAGTATTCATGCTATTTGCAGCATCCGTGTGCACTGCAATTAACATGAATACGGTTATGCGCGCTAAATACAGCACACTGCGCGCTAGGGGTGACTTCAATGCCCGCGCTACTTATTGGGCACAGTGATTAAGATTACAAGCAGCCGGCTGCTAGGTCCTACTTGCCAAAGAACCAAACCTACTTGGAGCAGAGAGAGAAATTGTGACAATGAACACATGTTCTGGGAAGACCAGGCTAGCAATCTATACAGTACCTCTAAAGAAGCCCTTTTATTTTTTGTCAAGGAAGCTGCAATACCAAGGAAGGACCAGCTGTAGCTGCCAGAAGTAATTCTATGGCAGGACCCGGAGGCGAGGAATATGACTTCTTTCTGCGTTTATTTTCAAATAGCAGCTGTTAAACGAGGATAACATTCAACAAACTACCTTTCCCATCATGCCGGGGAAAGAAGTCAACAAACATGAACAAAGTCCTCGTCCAATTAGGAAACGTCTATCCCTTCAAGGGGTGTTGTCCTTCCTCTCTCGCCCTCTTTCTTCGCTGCTTGCAGCTGTGTACAGATGAGTGTTAGGACTCCAGTCCCATTTCCTTTTATTTCTTTGCTCTTTTATCTTTGATTATGTCTTTAAGTTAGCTGAGGTTTTGTTTCCTCGTTTCACTGTGGTCGTGGGAGCGCTGTTTTCGCTCCACTCGCGACCGATCAAATTTTTCTCGCAATGTAATTATCCCCTGTGAGGGATCGGTATGTTGGCCGCTAGAGGGTACGTTCCTTAAGCGCGACTTCCTCCGACGCTCTGTCTCTCGCTGCACTGCATCAGTTTCCGAGTACCTCCCGCCCGCGGCGGTATCAAGTCTTTCTTGTGCTGGAGCGCGACACCCTGAGGGGTAAGGTGATTCGGAGCATGATCTCCGTTTAGGCAGACTCTGCCTAGGCTGAAAAAATCTAACTGTGTGCAGCCTGTGTTTATCCTGAGGGTGAACTGTCTGCCTGCTCTGATCAGAGCTGTTAAGGGCCTCTGTGGGTCTGATATAATGTGCCCTGCCTTCTCCTTTGCAGGACCTTGGGCTCATCTGTTCAAAATGTCTGCCTTAACAACAGGTTTGTCTAGGGGTTCCTCCCACCTCCCAGTTGAGTTTTCCTATCCCTCTTACCTGGTGGGTGGCCACCTACTGTTTGCTGCCGGTCCCCCATATTTTTCCTTACTTACCTCATGGAGGATTACGGCGATTACTTGGAGGAGGAGGAGGTCTAGTATTTTTTCTGTCACTGACGAATCTTCTGACGCATTAGAGGCCTCCTTTGTTAAGGCAGTCTCAAATGCAGGGGCCCCTCTAGAGAAGAGACTAATGGAGATGGCGCAATGGTGCCTTCAACCCCTTTCACAGAGGGAAGACCTGCCTGGGACCTCGGCCCCACTACATCTGGAGCAGGCCACTGCCCCCTCCCCCCCCCATCTGAGAATCAGCACAAACGCCCTCATGATTCTGGAGTGAATATGGATGCCTTTAACAGGCTCAAACAAGCCTTCCTAGGGACTCAACCCCCAAATCTCCCACAAGGCAACCCTCCTACTATTCCCCTCCACTGGAAGAGGCTCCCTCACAGCCACACCCCTCTGATGGTTCGCCAACAGGTTCCGAAGGGGATTCCGATCAGGATAGGCAGTGGAGGACATCAGCCCTCCTGTTCGGGGGTCCCAGTGCCCCCGTGGGGGATGCCATTGATGCACAATCGGATCTTTTGGACCCTGAGGACCTTATGCACCCATGTTCTTTTGAGTGGTGTCCTTGCACCAAGGTGGCTAAGTATGCCGCAAACCCCTAGATCAGGAGGACATGAATCGCCTCAGGGCAGTGTCTCCGCTCGTCTTTGGAGGGAAGTTGCGGTCACTCCGGAAATTGACGCACGGGTGGCCACTTTCCTGGCCAAATACATTAAAGATCCCAAGAAGGGCATTGACCGCTCTTGCCGGTCATGCCAGGACAAGCTCCTGGACAGGATAGGCCCCCTTGTTAAAATTTTTGACATGGCAGAGGACGCTAAGGGTGCCGGGGCTTTGATTTCCCCAGAGATACTCAGTAGCTGGGCCCAGCGGGCTGTCATATTTTTAGGCAATACAAACTGTGCCATCTCTACCGAGAGGCGCAGATCCTTGCTGATCAAAACTGATCCCAAACTAGAGGAGCTGGCCGTATCGGAAGCAGGACAGGTGGCTCAAGAGAGACTTTTTGCCGATCAATTCGTCAAAAAGTTGGGAAAATTGTTTCCAAGTTTAAATCTCTGGATAAAGCCCAGTCCACAGTAAAGCGCATTTTCAATGCACATGTTTTCAGTGCGGCTGGCAGTAGTAGGGGGCTCTTGGCTCTTCAGTCGCCTCCGGCAGGAGCAAGCAATCCCAACGCGGCCAATGGCAGGACTCCTCACGGTTCAGAGGTTTCTACCACACACAAGGATGAGGGTGCCACAGAGGCCAACATAACAGACCCAGGGCAGGAGGAGGCAAATCCAATTTGCACAGTGAGTTTTTCTTTTATTTTGTGCACCCGCTTAGGGGTTGCTTGGCGCAGTTTCTCCCCAATTGCTGCGCCCTCACTTCGGATGCCTGGGTTCTCCAGACGGTGCAGGGGTTTCAAATAGAAATCTATGGGTCCCCTGTTCAGGCCACTCCTCCCCGGCCATCATTTTCTCTGGGCAGGAAGCAGAGCTTATACAGGAGGAAGTTCAGGAGCTGCTGCAAAAGAGGGCGATTTACCAGACCACCCCTCACCCATCAGGTTTTCTTAGCAATTTATTTCAAGTCCAAACGCAGGGCGGGGTCAACATCCAGTGATCAACCTCCGGGGGTTCAACAGGTGGCTGGTTTACCCCCATTTCAAAATGGAAGGTATTTACCATCTTCGGGATCTTCTGCGCCCTGGCGACTGGATGGTGCGCCTGGACCTCAAGGACGCGTACTTAGTGGTCCCTATCTTAGTCCCTCATCAGCGTTTTCCTGCAGTTTCAGTGGCAAAACCGCACTTTCGAGTTTACCTCGCTGCTTATCGTCCAGGCCCCTTGGTGTTTTACCAAGGTTCTCAAACCAGTCATAGAACACTTGAGGGCGTCTGGAATCCGCACGATCGTATACCTGGATGACATGCTGCTGATTGACCAATGCCAAACAACCTTGTCTCGTCACCTTCATCGGGCCATCGACCTGCTTCGATCCTTGGGGTTTGTGATCAATCAGGCCAAGTCAGCCCTGGTTCTGTCGCGATCCATTAGCTTCCTGGGGTTTATAATCGATTCGAGGGTATCCACCTTGAGTCTGCTATCCAGAAAGATGGCAAAGATTCACCTAGAAATTCGAAGGACGTTGTCTTAACAGCAGGTCACCCTTCGCCAGTTGGCCAGGGTGGTAGAGTTGCTGTCTTCCTCGATCCAGGCCATCTTCCCGGGTCCCCTACACATCCGAGCCCTTCAATGTCTGAAGGTGGCTCACCTCCGCCGTGGTCTAACGAACTCCCAGCATGTTGCTCTGATGGAGGAGGCCCAAGAGGAGCTTCGATGGTGGCTTCCACACATGGAGGCATTGAATGGACGAGCCATTTTCGGTTCCCAGCCGGACTTGGTGATTGAGTCTGATGTCAGTGGTTGGGGCTGGGGAGCCAGTTGTAGAGAGTTGACCACAGGAGCTACACAACAGACTCTCCACATTAACTGGCTAGTATTAATGGCAGGCTCCTTTGCGGTCAGGTGTTGGACAAGAAACCGGGTTCGATAGTGTGTCCAGCTGAAGATGGACAACGTAGCGGCGGTCGTTACATCAATCATTTAGGGAGCACTAGGTCCAAAGCTCTGGCGGACCTGGCCAAGACTTTTTGGGAGTACTGTCATGTCTCTGTGACAGCGGAGCATCTTCGGGGTCAGCCAACCAAGCGGCAGATTGACAATCTCGCCATTTACGGGATGCAAACTAGTGGAAGCTTTTCCCTGACGTGTTCAGGGCCCTTTCTTCTTTTTGCGGCCCATATACAATAGATCTTTTTGCATCCCGGCTCGACCATCAGCTGCCCCGGTATTACAGTTGGAGACCGGACCTGGGGGCGGTAGCCACCGATGCTTATCTCCAATACTGGTCAACAGAACACGGTTATGCGTTTCATCCTTTTGCCATGATCATGCCCCAGACAACGCAGGTATACAGGCAACAGGCGGACTTAGTGGTGATTACCCCAACGTGGAGATCGAAAGTTTGGTTTCCAGTTCTGATGGAACTTTCTTGGGCTTCTTCAATCCGTCTACACCAGTGTCCTCATCTCCTGACAAAAACTGCTGGGAATCCTCACCCTTTGATCATGACCGGCAATCTCCAACTTATGGCATAGAGGATTACAGGTCACGATGGCAAGTACGGGACTATCGAGCGAAGCTGCACGTCTCTACAAGGCCTGGTCAGAGTGTACGATTAAACAATACCTATCAGCCTGGTCCAGATAAATGGGTTGGTGTTTGTGACGGAGTTTAGATCCCGTGGGGGAGGACGTTGTACATATATTAAACTTCCTGGCGGGTTTAGCTTCGGAGGGACTGACCTACCGATCGGTTAATACCTTTCGATCAGCTATTTCTGTGGGTCACGCAGTGGTTGCGGGTCTCCCGTTGGGGGAGCATTCGCTAGTTAATAAATTGTTTCAGGCATTCGGTTGCCCTTCCACTGGAACCAAGATATTCGACCCTTTGGGATGTGAATAAGGTCTTGAAGCTCTTGTCTGACTGGCCAAACAATAGATATTTCTCCAGGAAACACCTGTTGGGCAAATTGGCCATCCTTTGTGTCTCATGTCTTGCAGAAGAGTGTCAGATGTTCAGGCTTTAGACATCTAGGGTAGGTCATTTACCCCAGAAGGCATCACATTCCATGTTACCAGGTGTACCAAATGCCACTGCAGGGCAATTTCCTACCCAGCTTTTCCAACGGCACCCAAGTTGTGCGTTGTCAGGTGCATCAAGGCTTACCGCAACAGCATATTTCCATCCACATGGGGAGACAGCTGTTTATTGCTTTGAGGAAGCGTTTCCGGGCAGTGACCTCTCCAACCATCGTCAGGGGTGTACAATGGATTATGCAGGAGGCGGGCATCAATACCACGAGTTTCGGGGCTCACTCTGTGCGCGGGGACATGGATTCAAAGGCGTTTGCATTGGGAGCCCGCTTGGAGGACATTATGAATGCAGCAGACTGGTCTTCGGATTCAACATTTAGGAGGTTTTACTTTAAACCAGTCTCCTCCACTGTGACCCTAGTGGTGGACAAGCTTGCCATAGAATGAAAAATTTCCTAGCTATCGTAACAGAAAGTTTCAATTCTATTAAGGACTCTGAGGCAAGGATTAGCACACCCTAAGGTCTTAGGAACCCACTTAGGTTCTTGGATTTATTTATAGAAGTAAGTAATCATTTTTCTGTTTTATGGTTGCCATTGTGAATTTCATCTGTCATGTTATGAATTACAATTGCTCATGTGTTTTTCTATTGGAACTGTACGGTTTGCAACAGAGTCGTGGCTAGGGTTAATTTGGTGATCTCTCTCTGCCTTACAATGACCAAGTCTGCCAAACAGGATTGAAAGTCTTCTAAAGTTGGCTGGGTCGCAGGAAGAAAGAGGGCGAGAGAGGAAGAACAACATCCCTTGAAGGCATAGACGGTTCCTAATTGGACGAGGACTTTGTTTATGTTTGTTCACTTCTTTCCCTGGCATGATGGGAAAAGAATTTTGTTTAATGTTATCCACAGTTAACGGCTATTTGAAAATAAACAAAGAAAGCAGGCATAATCTTCGCCTCGGAGTCCTTAATAGAATTGAAACTTTCCGTTACTACAGCTAGGAAACTTTTCATTGTAGCTTAAAATGAAAGATCACCCTATCCTCCAGGATTTTCTATGGTGTACAGATCCCAAAAGAACTCCAAGCTCCACAAACTGCCTTCTTGAGTTACCTGCCAAAAGCAAATCTAATTTAGGACTGAAAAATATAAGGTGGCTATTTTAAAGGGCTCAAATGTGGTCCCTATAAGGAAAACAAACCAAAGCTCCTGAGATAGTTGGGGGGTACATAACAGCCTATGAATCAAGAATCTATATCATCACTGAGAAACCAGATGCTACAGGGTGGAACGATAATACTAAAATGTCTTAGAGACCTTGACATCTGGATATTGACACTGCAGGGAAGATGAAGTTAAATGCTTCATAAACCAATTCCTCAAGAAATTGAGGAAAGGATTAAAGGACATTGGGAACCTTCAATAACAAATATGCATCAAATGGCATGAGGACCTAGCCACAATAGACATCATTTTTTTCTAAGAGGGTCTTCACGTCAACGTATGCGTGGTCAGGTGTAACCTGGCAACTGTCAACAGGAGGAGTATGTAAATCAGGTGGAATGGTGGTTTCTCTGCGAGCTGAAGTAAGAAGGGAAACAAATAACTTCTGGGGCCAGTGTGGATCAAATTAGCACTGTCTCCCTACAACTAGATACGGTCAGGTGGGTCAAGCAGAATAAGAGGAAGGTCCACAAGTTTCCTTGTAGCCACTAAAATGACAGAACACCCACTGTACATTCCCCTTTCTCAGAGATTGAGTAGACAATGTTTGAAGGAGTGTGTTGTTCCTGTTGGCAGATAGACACAGACATGGATGGCCTCATAGAAGGTAGTGTCAGTAAAATGTGATAAGGTGGGGAAAAGTAACAAGGTGTGTACAATAGAATATTAAGAAGGGCAACAGACCACTCGACATGTGTGCTGACTTTCCTTGACATACAGCCTGGCTACAAGAGTACCAATTTAGCCTTTGCTCAGAAATACACCTTATTTGCAGTGTCTGCCAGCTTGACTCCCCGAATGGCCCCTTGTTTGATGATCTATGACATGGCCAACTGGTTTGTGGTTTGAACCATGACCAGATGCTAGTCATCCGGTCATGGTACAAAGCCAAAACAAGGTAGCAAATGTGAGAAGAACGACCAAATTACTATCAATTCTTTCCAGTTCATTCCAGAGTTTGGAGGCCAGGTAGGTGAAGGATCGCCCGCCTCTTCTGGCTTTTTGTATCTGGGTAACTTGGAGCAGTTTGACATTTTTAGATCTCAATGCTCTGTACTGAAATTAGGGCTTCCATCTTCTACTCAGGTAAGGAGGACCTTTTTGAGTTAAGGCACTGAGTGCAAAGGTGAGTGCCTTAATGACAGGCAGGCAGCAGAGATGGCAAAGATGATGACACAGGCAAGCATGTGAGAACCTTGAAGATAAGGTGTGCAGCGGAGTTCTGGGTAATTTGAAGACCTAGTCTGAAAAGCCGGCATGTTGAGGGAGGGGTCAACCCACCGGAGGACAGATTTAAAATAGCTGGTAGGAAGGTGTCCAGAGGGGATCCCAATTTACACATAGGCAGTTCCGATGTGAAGTCTTCTAAGGAAATAGGGTCAGACCGAGTGAAAAGAGGACCTGACTGAGTCAAGACAGAGGCGCCCAAATCAGGAGGGGTCTGCACACTGAATTGGTCACAGAAATTGTCCTTATAAAAGAAATCAGAAAGATCTTGACAAAGTTGCAGTGAACGGGAGAGAACATTTTCTTTAGTAGTGGGGGACAGGAAGCTTTTAACATGTTTAAAAAGTTTGTGAGGTTTATTATGTATTGTCTGCCTCGGAAATGGATGAAGCAATGAAGGATTTCTGAGCTTTCCAGATGGTGGAATGATAGCATTTCAGTGCAGCTAAGTTACTTTCGCCTCATTATCATAAGCCGTCCTCCATCTCCATTCAAGTCTTTTGCAATAAGATTTTCCCACCTTAAGTGCATCTGAAAACCATGGCGCAGGAAGGTTTTGGTCTATTAGAGGTGTATGTTTTTATGGGAGCAGTAGGGTGCAAAGATCAGCCAGTTATTGAAGGTGACAGGATCCGATTCCAGCGCCCTGCTACAATAACAGGGAGTAGAGTGCAGGGTCTTCACAAGTGGTGCTTCGGAGATTTTATTACAGGGTTTGGAAGTTTTACTGACCGGTGCTTGCACCAGTCGTAGGGACAGTGAGAGAATGCAAAAAGGGACCAAAAAATGGTCAAGCGAGAAAAGCTTCAACGCAGGCTTAGTCAAAGCCGTGGAGGTGTTCCAAAAAATGAGTTCAAGAGTGTGACCTGCTTTGTGAGTGGGTTCCATAACAAGTTGATCCAAATTCAAACCTTCTAGTGAGGTCAGGAATTGTTGCGCAGATCGGTGATTTTCATCATGGACATGCAGATTGAAATCATCAAGTACCACAAAATAAGGGAGCAGCGAGGACAATTGACCAAGTGCATCCGATAGTAGCTCTAAGGAGTGGCATAGGGGGGAGGCCAATAGATAGGTGCATCAGGTGTGTGGGGCAAAAAATTGATAAGAGCTCTAGATAGGGTAAAAGAGGGGGCTAAGACAATAGTTTAGGACAAATCTTCAAATGATATTGATGTTCAGCAATTTAGAGATGGAGCAAGAATAAGAGGAGCGGAATATAACTGAAAGCCCCCACCATTTTTCTGCAACCGATGAGTGTGTTTAATAGAGAAGCTAGGAGGGATAGCCAAGGCTATAATAGCAGCCAACCAAGCCTTGAGCCAGGTTTCTGTTAGAAACAACAGGTCCCAACGATTCTCAGAGAATAGGCTGAAAATGTCTAAGACATGTGTAAGTATAAAACGACAGTTGATGAGAGAAGCAGAGAAAGATAGGCTGAGTGTGGACGAGGTCATAGCCTCGGAATCAAATGAAGAAATTAGATCATCACCCATATCAAAGGAAAGACCAGACATAGCATAATCGTCTAGGGAAAAAACGCAACCAAGGCAACACTCTCAACAGACCTTGCAGGCTCAATAATTTGATGGCAGGTAGTAGTATTGAATTCAAGAGTTCAGCCCTTGTATATGCTCTAGCGGGGGCCTTATGCCTAGGCTTACAGGGCAGCATGACTGGACATGGGCACGATCCGGGCGGAAGTGGACTAGCCTTTAGCGTGTGTGCCAGCAGCGCACCTGCTATGCGCGTCCACTGCGCCCTCAAAACATTGAGGCCTTTTATAGCAAGTAACTAAGCAAATCCCAAACACTGGAGTGCAATTCAATAAAAATGGCATTTCACAGTGGGATCGCGAGAAGGAATGTGAAGTGACAGCAGGAGCGCCGTGGTGCACACAACAAGTACAAGAATTAAAAATGTAAATTGTTTGGAACAATGTTTTTAAAAAGCTGCTTTTTTTAAAGCACACCCCAGGGACTGCAAATATAGTTATTTAGCCCCACGAGTGCAAATAATCAGAAAATTAAGATGTAAAAAAAATAGCTAAAGTAGATTAAAACAATAGGTGCTAAACTAAACGATGCGCACCGGTGCATTGAAGCTTTTCATAGTAAGTAAAGCGAATCCCAAAGGTTCGAGCGCAACTCAACAAAAATGGCATCTCAGTGGAATTTGTGAGAAGGAATGCAAAGTGGGGGCAGCACTGTGAGTACAACAAATACAAGAATTAAATATTTTAATTGTCCGGAACAATGTTTTTAAAAAGCTGCTGTTTTTGGCAGCCGCACCAGCAAGTGCAAATACCGTTTTTTTAGCCGCACATTTAGCTGATTAAAATAATACGTGCAGAACTAGATCGGGTAACACCCGATTATAAAAACAGTCTCACAGTTGTGTCTAAGGGAACAGAACAGTCTTGCAGAAAGGCTGGAAGTGAGATTTATTTCTCTTTAGCAGGGAGCCACATGCCTGGAAAGTCCAGCACCCCTGTTGGGTATTTCCATCTGCCTTAAGGAGACAGTCCTTCTTAATATTCTATTGTATACACCATTTCTAGGGGGCCAGGATATCCCTACCCTGACCCCATATGTTTTGTTTCTTTTTTATTTCTATGACATGTAGACTAAGTCCCAAAATCAGATATAATATCCTTCCTTTCAAAACTATATAGCCATATTACTGCCCGTGTATGCCACGGTGATAATGGAGAATGTACCCCTGTTTTTAAGATCACTAGAGGTTTTTGACAAGGGTGCATTCTCACTCCACTCCTGTTCTCTTTATGTATTAATGGGGTGGATGCATTACTACAAAGAATAGTTAATGACCTACCCAAATAGAAAAATGTTTAGTCCCAACCCTATTATATGCCGACGACGCAGAACTGCTATCACAGACCTCTAGCGGCCTACAATCTTTGACCAAAGGTTTCAACACATTTATAGGAGAAAGGGAATGAAACTAAACCTAACAAAAACCTTTATGATGGTTTGTGGTACAGGTAACGCGAGGAAGAAAATCCACTGATTAAAAGGGCAGAAAATAGCATAAGTTAATAGTTTTCATATGTGGACCTTTATTTTTCAAATAAGAATGTATGGAACTCACATCTGAAGAAATTGTTAGATTTGTAGCAAAGAATGGGAATAAACCCATATTTTTGCAATTATATAAAGGTAAATGCATTAGTAGTATAAACTCGGGTTGCTTTGTGGGGGTCCATCAACAACAAAAGCACTTCAATAAATGGAGAATAACTTCCCATGTAGGCTCTTGCAGTACCCCGCTCTTGTTCAGTATATATCGTCCACGAGGAACTAACAATCCCCAATATAGAAGACACTATTTATATTAGAGTACTTTTGACCTGGCACAGAATCTGGTTCAATATTGGAATTGCTTGGCTTTGGTTAGCAGAGATAAAAATTCCCTGGTTTGCCCATGCGAAAAACCTCTTAAAAATTGCAGATATTAATTTTACTTTGGACAATCCAAGTAGAGTTTTATATTACAGTAAAAAAGAATTAAAGATGATTTTCATGGGCCAAGCAGAGTCTATGAGGGAAACTTGGGAGCGTATTTAACCACCTGTTAAGTGTTCTTAAATGCTATGTGCCCAATGGTATTCAGAGCTATTTATAGGTTGTAACCAGTACACAGGATCATTTTTACCTCACTAGACTTCGGTTGTGCACTTTGCATTTTATGGTTTAATTTCCATAGATGGGATTGTAGATAAAGAATCTTACAAATTGCCCATACATTGGTACATTTGTACACTACTTAACATTTTATTCTTTTTTGTAACTTTTACAAGGATATTAGAAAAAGATTTAAAAAAACATTATTTGTTGCTAACAGATTGATTTGTTTTAAGGATGCTTTTGACTGTTTTTGTTATTAAGTACAATTGAAGTTTACCTCACAGTATCGAATAGTTTCTTACCTGTCGTGTAGTTTTGCAGCTTGAAGATCTTTCTGGATTCACTATGCTGTGCATTATTCCGCGGTCTAGTGGTTGGGTCCGGAATCGTAGTCTTTTCTTTGTGTTTTTTTTTTGTAGCCCAGGTGGGCGTCGACGTCCCACCTTTTGGTGTCCTTCCGTGACGCCGGCACGCTTCCTGCAGAAGCTCCCACCCTTGGGCGCCATCTTCGGATTCTTTTTTTCTCGTTTTGTGTTTCTGCGAATCCTTGTCAATGTTCAAGTAAGTTATTTAATCCGCTTTGTCGTTCAAGGTATCTGTTTCAGTGTTGACCTGGTCTTTTACCACCTGATTCTCCAGCCTCATCTTTCTGGCGGAGGTGGGTGGGTTCGCTAGTGAATACAGAAAGATCTTCAAGCTGCAAAACTATACCGACAGGTAAGAAACTATTCGTTTTGCAGCGTGAATCTTTCTTGATTCACTATGCTGCGCATAGACTTTGTAGCGGTTTGTTATTTTTGTGGCGGCTGGGTGGAAGATGAGCGTTGGCTGTTGAATATATGTTGAAGCACTTTGTCCTACTTGTGCTTCCTTGTTCATTTGTATATCCACACAGTAGTACTTAGTGAACGTTTGCACTGAGGCCCATGTTGCCGCCAGGCAAAGGTCTTGAAGGGTGTGTTAGCCAGGAAGGCTATCGTTGCTCCCTTTTTCCTAGTTGAGTGGGCTCGCACCCCCTCCGCTAGCTCTTGGTCTGCTTGTTTGTGGCAGAATTGAATAGTTTGTGCGATCCATCGTGCGATGGTCCCCTTTGTTACTGGTCTACCCAGGAAACTGCTTACGAAGGACACAAAGAACTGTTTCGTCTTCCTATGTTCCTTTGTTCTTTTTATGTAGTGCATTACTGCCCTTCTAGCGTCCAGAGTGTGGAGTGCCCTCTCTGCGCATGAGGTTGGTTTTTGAAAGAAACTTGGTATTTGAACTGTTTGGTTGATGTGAAACCTTGACACCACCTTTGGCATGAAGTGTGGGTCCGTTCTTATCACCACCCTATCATTGTGAATTTGGATGTAGGGTTCTTGTAGCGTTAGCGCCTGTAGTTCGCTTACCCTGCGCAGGGAGGTGATAGCCACCAAGAAGGCTGTTTTCATTGTTAGCATTTGCAGGGAAGCCTTATGAATCGGTTCAAAAGGCACCTTCATGAGCTCTGTCAGGACTAGATTAAGGTTCCATGCTGGTGGCGGCATCCTCTTAGGAGGCGTGATCCTTTTTGCCCCTTCCATGAATCTCTTTACTATCTGTGGCGTAATGAAACTCTTTCCAGTCTCTCCTCTTGTGTAGGCCACAATTGCTGCCAGGTGTACTCTCAGCGAGGATGAGCTTAGCTTTGCTTTCAGCAGGTGTGTGAGGTACCTTAGCACTGTTGACTCCCTTGTCATCTTTCTGTGTAGCTTCTTCTTGCTGCACCATTCTGTGAACCTTCTCCATTTCGCCAAATAGCACCTTCGTGTGCTAGGCCTCCTTGCCTCTCTCAGTACCCGCAGGGTGCTCTCCGGTAACCTCAGGTCTTCAGGAGCCATGCTGCTAGGCTGAGGCTCTCTGGTTCTGGGTGTAGTACCTCTCCGTTTTGCATGGACAGTAGGTCTTTTCTTCTCCCGAACTTGTGGGGTGCGCCTTGTGCCATTTCCATTATCTGTGAGTACCATGTCTGCCTGGCCCATTGTGGTGCCACCAGGATCAGAGTCATGTTGCTGGTCCTGCACTTGTTGAGTACCCTGTGTATCAGGGGTATCGGGGGAAAAGCGTAAGCAAATGTGCTCGACCAGCTTATCCATAGGGCATTCCCCAGGGAACCTTCCCCTGGTTTCCTGGAGGCGAAGCTTTGGCATATTGCATTCTGGTGTGTTGCAAATAGGTCTATAGTTGGTGTTCCCCACCTTTTGAATCCCCTTAGCGTTTCCTGTGCATTGAGCTCCCACTCGTGGGACGCCGATATCTGTCTGCTGAGCCAGTCTGCCTCCACATTGTCTTTCCCTGGTAGGTGTATGGCTAGCAGGTCTATCTTTAGTGGGATGGCCCATCTCCATATCTCCTGTGCTAGGTTCAATAGCGGCGGAGATTGCGTTCCTCCCTGCTTGTTGATGTAGTACATCGTCGTAGTGTTGTCCGTCTGGATCAACACTCTCTGGCTGTACAATTTTGTCTGGAAGGCTTTCAGGGCGAGTAACACGGTCTTCAGTTCCAGGTAGTTGATGTGTTTGACCGCATCCACTCGAGTCCACAGACCCCTCACCCTGAGCTTGCTCATGTGCGCTCCCCATCCCTTCTGGGATGCGTCTGTGGTGATGGTCACCGTTGGGGACGGTGGTGTTAGAGGCTTTCCCCTTGTTAAGTTCTCCAAGTTCCACCCCGACATCTCCTCCTGCACTGCGTGCGTTACAACCACTAGATCTTCCTAACTCCCTGTAGCTTGTGACCATTGTTCTTGAAGCCATTCTTGGAATGGTCTCATGTGGAGGCGTACATTTGGTACTAGATGTATGCATGAGGCCATCATGCCCATGACCTTGCTCGCTGTCCTCACTGTCAGAGCTCGCCCCTTCTGGTAGAGGCGCGTCTCCTTCAGTAGCGCCTGTGTCCTCTTGTCGCTGGGGAACACCTTGCTCTGTATGGTGTTGATCTGAGCCCCTAGGAAGACCTTTACTTGCTCTGGTGCCATAGAGGATTTCCCCCAGTGAATGGAGAATTCCAGGTCCATCAAAGACTTTGTCATGCGCTGGGCATGTTCCTTGCATGTCCTGTGTAAATTTGCCTTTATTAGCCAGTCGTCCAGGTAAGGGTATACATGGATCCCTTCCCTTCTTAGGTGCACTGCCACTGCTGCGAGGCACTTGGTGAAGACCCTTTGTGCGGATTTTAGTCTGAACGCTAGGGTTGTGAACTGGTGGTGATGTTTGTTGATGGTAAATCTGAGCAGATGTTTGTGCCGCCTGTTAATCGGGATGTGCAGGTAGGCATCTTTGAGGTCTATGGTGGCCATGAAATCTTCGTCCCCTATCTGGGGAATGACCTCCTGTAGAGACGTCATTTTGAACTTTTGTGTTTTTATGTATTTGTTCAGGAACCTGAGGTGCAGGATGGGTCTTAGTGTTTCGTCCACCTTTGGTACCAGGAAGTAGGTGGAGTACACTCCCTTGTTCCTTTCTTGGTATGGTACTGGTTTGATGGCCTCCTTTTGGAGCAGTTCCTCCGCTTCCCTTTGAAGCAGTTCCAGTTCTTTCCCTGACTGCGCTCTCTTTTTTGGTTTTCTGTTTGGCGGTGTCCTTTCCAGTTCTATACAGTATCCGAACTGTATGATGTTCAGTATCCACTTGTCTGTTATCTTCTTCCACTCTCTGAAGAAGTGACTTAGCCTGCCTCCTACTGGTGTTACATGTTCCATGGTATTTGGTACGTGTAACCCTGTGTTGGTCCTTTTGTGCTCCACCCTGGGAGGTGTCGTGCGGGAGGGCACATACTGTGTGACGGCGTCACTTAGAGGTGGCTTGATGGCCTCCTCTTTTGTTCTGGCCACATCCATTTCCTCTCCTGCGAAAGGAGTGGCCCCTTTGCTGGTTGCGCCACTTTTGTTTTTGGTGTCCCTGCTGTGCCTGGTTATCTCCCTGGTTGGACTGCTGGAAGGTCTGGTGCGACGTTCCTGGCTGGTTTCCCCCTCTTCCATTCGGTCTCCGTGACGGGGTACCCCTCTTCATTCCTCTGAAGTGTAAGACCTCCATGGACCTTGTAGTGTTGTTTTCCTTTTTAAGCTGGGTGAGTTTGTCATCCACCGACGCTCCAAACAGTGTCTCCCCATTGAATGGGGTGCTAAGAATGTTGTGCTGAACCTCTTGTTTGAAACCTGAGATCCTGAGCCAGGCTTGCCTTCTTTCAGTGATTTCCAACATCATCAGCCTGCTGGATGTGTCTGCTCCATCCAAGGCTGTTTTGAGGCAAGCATTCACCACATTCTTCCCCTCCTCCACAAGGTGTGAGGCTCTATGTTGGTACTTGTGGGAGGTGCTTCATCAGCTGCCCAATTTGGTCCAGGATTTGGTACTGGTGCCTATTCAGTAGGGCGTTTGAGTTCGCCATGTGCCAATGCATTGCTGCATTCCTTTCTATCTTTCTCTTAGTCAGGTCCATCCTCCGGCTTTCCTTGTCTGGCGGTGGCCCTGATGTCGTCGGCACATTTGCCCTCTTCCTTGCTGTCGTCGTGATAATGGAGTCGGCCAGGACTGTCCTTCTGATGTACGGGGGATCTTTCGTGGAGTGTTTGTATTTCTTCTCCGTCCTCGGCGTAACCGACCTGCATGTCGCCGGTTCCTTGAACACCTCCATCCCCCGAGCAATGTCACTTTCAAGCATTGGGAGATACTGGCTCCTGGTCTGCGTGGGGAGTAGGGTCTCCAATAGGAAGTCAGACTTTTGTTTTTCTTCGTCAAGTTTGACTCCAAACGCCGTTGTCGCGTTCTTGATCACCATATTGTACGCCCCAATGTCGTCTGGCGGCGACGGCTGCGAAGGGTACGTGTCCACGCCCTCTTCTGGACTTTCGGTGTCGAGGTCCTGCCATTCCAGGTCCTGCGTCCCCGAGGATGCCGACCCGAGGAACGTCCTCTGGTCGTCGTCACCCTCCTTCTCATAGTAGAAGTCTTCATCCTCTTGATGTTCTAGAGTTTCGGGGCTTTTCTGCGGCTCTTTGGCCTCGAAATCCTCCTCCTCTTCTTATTCTACTTCGACGATAACCGTTGGTGTTTTCAACAGAATCAAGAACAGTTTGAGTCGTTCGTCGAACGTCTTCTTTCTTTGTAGGATGCTATCCAATACGGCCTCGAGCCGTTTTTTCTTTCTTTCCAGTTCGGCGGCCTGTTCGGCCTCGGACTGTTCGGCTGGTCTCTTTGCCGTGTATTTCGACGTCAACGTCAAAACGGGCCTCGTTTCCTTTGTCGACGTCGAGGCGACCTTTGGGGCCTTCTCTTTTGAACTCGAATGTTCCTTTTCGGGGACGTGCTTCGACGACCTTGGCTTTTCGCCGGTCTTCTCCGCCTGGGAGTCCATCTCGAAGAATCCGCTGGGCTCTCTGTCCTTGGATGCAGCTGCGGCCGACGAAGTTTTCGGTGCCAGTGCTCCCTTCGAGGACTTCGACTCAGTTTTTCGAGAGTCTGATTCAGACCTTCGATTGTCTGTCGGGGCTTTTGGGGTCGACGACTCTCCTACCTCTTTAGAAGTTTTCTTATCGGTCTCTACAACCATGTAGCCGTCGTCTTCTCCGGCGACGTTGTCTTCTTCGTCGGTCGAGAGTCCCAGGACTTGAAGGGACGGTGGTTGGCCCTTCCCCTGCATGGTGTAGTTGGCCCTTCTCTGTCGCTCTCTGACGCGGAAAGTCTTCAGTGTGAAGGCCGAGCAAGCGTTGGAGTCCTTGCTCTCGTAGTCGACCGGTAAGCAGAGGTTGCAAACCGGGTGCTGGTCCTTCTGCACGTACTTGTGGTGGCAGTTAGGGCAGAATTTGAAAGGGGTGTTGTCCATTTCTCGCGCTCAGTAGGCCCCCTGTAAGCGCATTCTCCGTTGGATGTCGAATTTCTCCTTCTTCTTTCGTCGTCCCGGCTTATATATGTTCTTCTTAGTCGTCTTCTCGGTCTTTTCCTGCAAAATTCGACTCTTCTGTGTCTTTTCCCGTCCAAAACTCTGGAGCCTCTCGGGAACGATCCAGACCCAACGGCGGAAAAAAGAATCTGAAGATGGCGCCCAAGGGTGGGAGCTTCCGTAGTAAGCGTGCCAACGTCACGGAAGGACACCAAAAGGTGGGACGTCGACGCCCACCTGGGCTAAAAAAAAAACAACAAAGAAAAGACTACGATTCCGGACCCAACCACTAGACCGCGGAATAATGCACAGCATAGTGAATCCAGAAAGATTCACCCTGCAAAACTAGATATATCTCACATGGAAGAAAACGAAGGAGAACATACTCATCTAGAAAATCTCCAGTATGAGAGTGATTAACTGCACATATTTGTCCAGCAAATTGTGATTACAAAGTGTTTATATCAAGTTGTATGGATGGTTCTAACGAACTTTCAGATATACTTGTGGGCACACTTCTGCTAATGATTTACAATGTATTTGCTACTGATTTTATTTGCATGATGTTATTTATATCTTTTACGGATTTTTATATCTGAATAAAGATTAACTGAATTGAATTTTGTAAAAAACAAAATGGCAGCTTACCGTCTTTGTAGATGTTGATGTCAGCCAGTCATATCCTAACTTTTTCATTTGCTGGTCCCGCTATACTACTGTCCATTAAAATATCTATAAATTGTGAACCTTAGTTTCTCAAAAACTACTGAACGGATTCACACCAAAACACACACACAATGTATTCTGGTAAAAGATCTAGCTTTTTGCCAAATTTGGTGTAATTCTATTCAGCAACTTTGGCTGTAGCACTGTTGATCTATTTAAAATTCTGTGAGAAACGGCATTGGAAATGCACGTTTTTCCCTTAAACACCACTCGATGGCTCACCCCGAGACATTCCAGAAAGTAGCAGAGTTGGATGAACTTTTTTTTCCCAATGTTTCATAAAGATTCGTCAAATGGAGCAATAGTTTTTGACAAAACAATACAGGCATTGGCATAGCCAAAAAAGTCTCACCTTAGGGAGCATATAAGTGTTTAGCCAGAGCTATAGGCTGTGCCAATGTATTTAAGGTATGTAGTAGAGCATTGTGGCTTCTGTACAGCACGTTGAATGGTTGTAATAAAAAAGTGTTCTTAGCATTTTTGTTACCTTATATTGAACCAACGAGACATTATGTACAAATTAACGACCTTGTTAAAAAACAGAATTAACATAAAAATGGGGGGGGGGGGGGTGGCTTCGAGGGGCTAATGCTGAAGTGGTGCCCAGCTAGTATTTGGAGTTCCTGTGAAACAGAATAGACGTGAACAACTATGAAATTGAAAGCGGGTGATGGGGACATCTTGTCGGTATCTCCATGTGAAGGGAAACTTGGGCTGTGAGCCTTTCCGCTCCATATATGAATGGATCGCCTACATGCAGGTCCTCACCTGGGTGGATTGGGGTGACAGGGGGAAACTAACTAAACAAGCTAGAACCAGAACAAACAGATCTTGCAAACAATAGAAAACAGGAGCTCCGATGAGAGTAAAATCCTACCTGCCAACACCTGGGGTCAGGGAGGAAGCCCTGCACAAATGTCAAATTAAAAGCAGAGACCTTCAAAGAGGCAGGTCCTCACTAAGGCTGATAGGGCTGAATCAGAATGCTGGGTCAGATGCGAGGCACTTGTAAGACTACAGACAAGCAGTTGTTTTGTCAGCCGCGTCTCTGGGAAAAGTGACTCCCTCTGAAGTCAGAACAGCTGAATGGCTGGTAGAACTGGAACAGAATCGGTCATGCCTAGAGCTGCAGTCTGAAAGGCTGCCAATCATAAGTCAGGATGGTAAATCAGTGAAGAGTCAAGTGGGACCCGGAGGGATGCACTCTGTCAGGCACATGGTGGGCTGGGGTCTAGCTTGAAAGATTAAATAAAATGGAGTAGGTCACCTGTCATGCTTTGCGCCTCGGGTAGCCTGGAGCAATGCTAAATACAGGTCAGACCCAACCTGCTGTAAGGCTGGGCACTCAACGGGCCCCTCCACAAGTATCGTACCACCAGAGCAGTCAGAAACATGACTACAAAACTTTGGCAACATTTACTCAAAGGACCGGTTCACGTATCAGGCTGTTAGGAATGGGACTGAGCCAGTTATCTTAGGCATATACATGGAAGATTTTTTAAAGAAAACACAGAAGATACTTCCTGTATCTCGGTGACGTTGTTAGTGCTGGGGCAGAGTCAGTCATACACCACACTTTGACAATCGAACAACCAGCAATTGGACAAATTCGAGCCTAGACAGGCCTCTGAGAGCCACTGCACTGCTGGGAAAGCTTATTTCTCTTTATGCAGGTACATCTCTTTATGGAAAGAAACGTGGTAGGTGTAATTATAGAACCATCGCTTTTTACGAGATAAAATGAACTCAAGGGGTACACTAATCTTACATGTGGCCGCTCTGATTGATGCCTGTGCTTTTAAAGTGCCCACTTCTTGTGTCATCGACATGGGTCAGTGGCCATGGAGAATGGGAGCTCTACGCAAGGCCGGTGTGCACTGCCAGGTGTGACGGGAAGGTGCAGCCTTTCCCACAGAAGGTAAACCGATCGCTCTCTAAATGTGGGGGAGAGATGCAGGGAAGGGAGTTATATTTAAGCTCTTTTAACATCTGTGAATGGGGACTGGAAGAGCTTTCGACTCAGTCTGTCCCGGTCAGGTGGGAGCAGCTCGACTAGTCCTTACATTGCATTCCGGTACTTGATCTGCATTTAAGATAGGACAAATACAAGTATCAGAATGCAGAGAAAAAAGATTAAATAAAGGTTCCTACGTAAGGTGTGCATCAGACTACAGAACTGCTCGGCCGACCTTGTAATCAACCCTTTTAACTTGTTATATTTTAATGAAGGATTGGTTTACTCTTTCTACCTATATGGCACACATCCTCACATGTCTTTTTGTTCACGACTCCAGTGTATTTTAGGTCTGGCTTCAGACAGTTTTAGGTGTTGCCAGAGGGAATCATCAACACCAAACATCCAGACTTTGGCATGGACTACTTCCGCTAATGTCATGTTTGGGTCTGCCAACTTGTTTAAAGTTAAGTTTTAATTTTAAAGTTTACCAGATGCATCTATGCCGTATAACACAGTACTGAAGCATTGAAAAGGTTATTATGCTTGGGGAAACAAATTGCAATTCTATCCTGGTTTTAAAAAATTGCAATGTGCAACATTGTTTCTTTGAAGAAAAGCAAGGTGTGAATGCTATACATAGGCTATCCAATTCATTTAGATGAAAGCTTTTGAGGGCAATAATGTCTCCCTATGGCTGATGAAACACCAGAAAATGAAGCGTCCACTGGGCACTGAATCACATTTTACTGATAAATTTAAATGACAAGTCCAGGCTAGTATACCCATTAAACACATAGGCCTTGAATATGAGCGTCCAGGCCCTGACACCACATTATTGACATTATTTATTGCTGCTATTTTGAATTTTTATTCATAACTAATCTCAGTGCTGAATCTGAGGCGTTATGGGGACTCCAAAAACTGAATTGCACAGAAGATGAATCATCCGGAGCTGGCCACAGTGTGCTAGTGCCTACCTCCACCAGCACCCCCTCCATGCACCAGGGCCCGCACAAACAAGACATGTATACTCCTGGTGATTCTTCACTGATAATTTGTAAAATAGCTTGACAACAACCATTCTTTGTATCATTTTGGGGAAAATACAACTTTGTTTAATTTCTAGTACCTCTTGAATGGGGAGTGGGCACAGATGGTGCTGGTTTGCCTCTATTATTTTTTTATTTAAAATTCGAGAGTTAGAACTTTCTCTAAATCAACAATCAATTAGGATTTATAAAGTGCAGCTTATTACCGGATTGGATATTCAATGCTTTATTGAAAATTAAACAGAAGATCAAAACAGCAGAATAAAACAAAATAAAACATAATAGATAAAGGGGTTCACAATGTTGGTTGTGTCAGACTTGCATGTTAAGGATATTTTTGAGCAACTCTGGCAGTGTGCTGATTTCATATATCACGGTGCTCCCATTTCTTTCTATCTAAAGTATACAGAGGGAGTATCTGACACTCCTAAAATCATGCCAGCCATTCAGTGGTTGAGCCGAGGTGTGACCTTACCACTTGTGATCCCAACCTGCTGCAATCTCCGCAGTAAATAAAGGAGAGGGTGACATTGAAATTTCCCGAGGGCATTGCGCTTGCAATGTGTATTGGCCTAAACAGTAAACACCTTTGACTTTCAACTGAGTCCAAAGGCAGTAGGACGCACCCTAGTCTTGCGAGTGGTTAGCCAGGACTCCAGGTCACAGGAGGGAACGTGTTTGCAACACATTCATTTATTGACAACCAAATGTATTCTGGGACTTCTAGTCCTGATTAACTTAACTTGAACCAGTTGGAAAACACTATTGTTGCTGTAAGTGCAGAAGGTAACAGATAATGTTGTTAACAGAAGCATCTAGAGGAATAATTTTGTTGTTATTACAGTAGACAACAAATCGTTTCCACTTTGCTGCATAGCAAGCTCTCGTCGTAGGTTTATTTACTTCTCTCAGGATAGTCATACAGTCTGGCGGCAAATTTAATATCCATATTATATGACCTCAGGAGCCAAATCGCTAAGTTGAGCTGATTGGGATTTGGATGCTTGATTTCTCCATGGTTCTGAGAGAGAAGACTGGAGGTGAGATGCAGCTTTTGAAATGGAACTACTGAGAGCTCTAAAAGAGTGGTGTACCATGGTTGACAGGCCCATGTGGGAGCTACCAAAATCAGTGTAAGTGATGTTTGCCTGAGTTTCCACACCAGAAACGGAAAGAGCGGGAGAGGAAGAAAAGTGTAGGCAAATATTCCTGACCAATTAATCCATAGAGCATTGCCTTTGGAGAGAGGGTGTGGAAACCTGGAGGCGAAGTTTGGGCATTGTGCATTGTCTACTGTGGAGAACAGATCTATTTTCAGGTATCCCCCTTGCTGAAAGTATGGAAGGAGAACATGGGGATGAAGTTCCCAATCGTGTATTTGCTGCATCCGTCTGCGGAAGAGGTCAGCAATTTGATTGTTCACTCCTGGAAGGTGTTCTGCAAGAAGGTAAATTTTGTGATGGATTGCCCATTTCCAAATTGTCCGAGACAAGCATGAGAGTTGGAGAGAGAGTGTCCCTCCCCATTTTTGCACATAGTACATCGCTGTCATGTTGTAAGTGCGGACTAGGACAACTTTGCTTGTGAGATGAGACTGTAAAGCTTTCAGCACTAGAAATACTGCTAAAAGCTCTAGATAGTTGAATTGGAGACGTTTGTGTTTGTCGTCCCAGGCACCCTGAATTGTGTAATGATGGATATGAGCACCACAACCTGTGAGAGATGCGTCTGCTGTTAGCACGATCTGTGGAACAGGGTCAATAAAAGGCCGCCCTTTTGATACAATTTGTAGGTTCCACCAATGCAGAGAGCGATGGGTGCGGCTGTCTACCAAAACTAGATCTGTTAATTGACCCTGTGACTGATTCCACTGACGTGCTAAGCATTCTTGTAGTGGACGCATGTATAGTCTTGCATGAGGCACTATTGCAATTCATGATGCCATCATTCCTAATAGCCATATAAAAAAAAATCCTGGCTGGTAGGTTTGGTCGGCTTGGAACTGCAGCAATAAATACTGCAAATTCTGGCTGCATTGGGAGAGGTTGGAGCCGTGTGAGTGTAGAGAGTGGTTCCTAGATAAGACAGTATCTGTGAAGACTGTAGGTGAGACTTTTGCATGTTGACTGTGAAACCCAATTGGTGGAGTAGGTGTAGCGTGGTCAGTGTGTGTTCTAGGCACATTTGGTGTGTGTTGGCTCTGATGAGCCAGTCGTCTAGGTACAGGAAGACGTGAATTTATTGTCTTCTGACATGAGCTGACACTACTGCTAGACATTTGGTAAGTATTCTGGAAGCTGTAGTTACTCCGAATGGCAGTGCTATGAACTGGTAGGATTTGCCTGCTATCACAAATCTGAGATAGTTGCAATGAGCTGGATGAATGGGGATGTGAAAATATGCATCTTCTAAATCGAGCGTAGACAAAAAATCCACTAGCCGTAGAAGTGGAAGGACCTGTTGAAGCATTACCACGTGGAAGTGTTCTGACAGTATGTAGTTGTTTAACACTCTGAGATTCATAATTGGTTTTAAGGAGCTGTCCTTTTTGGGGATCAGAAAATAGTGAGAGTAAACACCTGAACCCTGGTACTGTAATGGAACTGGTTCTATTGCTCCTTTCTCTAGGAGAGATTGCACCTCTTGCTTGAGTAACTGTAATAGGTCTGACAACAGTTTGTTAACCTCTTCTATGCTCATGACGAGCTGAGCTCGTCATGAGGCACAGTGCAGCTGCACTCATGACGAGCTGAGCTCGCACGGCTGTTGGAACATTGCACGCTGATATAATTACCCCGCTGTGCTGAATGTTCGAAAAACAGGTGTGGTTGTGACGAGTGCAGCTGCATTGTGCCTCATGACGTCACAAGCACAGCGGCGCCGTGCGCGGGCCTCCCACCCCCCGCACAGGGGGGGGGGAACACCCCGCAGCGAAGGGGTTAATGCAAGGAGGAATGCTTGGAGAATTGGTGGTAAGCTCCAGGCAATAACCATTTTGGATAATGTCGATCACCTATTTGTCGGTTTTTATGGATTTCCAAATGGGGAGAAATTGTTGAAGTCTTACTCCAACAGGTGTTAAGTGATCGACGAATTGTGGACAAGTCACTGTTAGGGGAAGGGGTGTTACGCCGTGTAACATCTATACCCATACCTTTTGAATGGTTTCCTCTATATCCTCCTCTATTGAAACTTCTAGAGGTAAAGGATTGATTGTTGTTTTTATAAGAGTAAGCATTTGGGTCTGAGGATGTTGTTTTAGATCCTGCTCTGTAAAAGGAATGGCAAAAGGAGCCCCTATTTGATGGGGACTGAAGCGCTTTCATGGACTTTGCCACTTCGGTATCTTTTTTCATTTTTTCTAAGGACTGGTCGACTACAGGACCAAACCGGTGCTCTTTGCAAAGGGGGTGTTTAAAAAGGACTGTTGAACTTCAGGCTTAAACCCTGAAATCCTAGCCATGCATGCCTTCTAAGAAGAACAATGGTATTGATCTCCCGATCTACGGTGTCAGATGCATATGGAGCATATCTGATTGAGGAGTTTTCCCTCTTCAACTAACTGTTGTGCCTTAGCTTTGCGTTCTTCTGAGAGGTATTGGAGCAGCTGCTCCATTTCATCCCAGTGTGCCCTGTTATACCTAGCTAGTAGGCCCTGTGTGATCGCGCTGCACCAGTTATTAGCGGCTTGAAAGCCAATCGTTTTACCCGAGGCATATATAAGCTTAGATTCTTTGTCTGGGAGAGGTGCATCACCAGAGGTTTGTGAATTAGCTCTTTTGCAAGCATTGGACACTACTAGGGAGTCAAGAGGTAATTGTCCTTTGATAAACAACGGATCTGATGTTGAGGGTTTATATTTATAATTTACTTTTGGAGAAAAAATATGTGCTCGTACAGGGGCCTTAAAGATATCCTCTGCATGCCTCATCATGCCTTTAAGCATCAGGAGTGTGTGCCTTGACCTGTGTGTGTACTCAAGTGTTTAAAATGTATTTTTATTTATTTATTTATAAAGTTTTATATAGCGCGAACTTGATCCCAAAGGATATCAGAGCGCTTTACAATTTGAAGCAAAGGTAACAAATCAAAAAATGAGTCTGCTATAGAAACAAAATCATCTGAACTCCCCCTGGGTGCTGTTGATCAAGACAAAGGAGTATAAATTCACTCTGAAATCACACCTGCATTCATTCAATAGAATAACAGCATGAACCATGTGCAAAACAATATTTATACTACAATTATGGAAAAATATATAAATGTGGTCCAATTTCACACAAATATTTTAAATAACATCAATAAAAATAGATAAATATAAATAATCATCACATAACATATTAGACATAACCAGAGAAGAATTAAAACAAGACATGCTAATTATCCATTAAAACATACACACCTGTTCAATAATCTAACTGTATAATTATGAACTAATTTTCTATGCACAATTATTCCGTGCTGGCAGATTGTGAATAAAAATGGGGTTTAATTGCATTATTTTGTTACTTATGTGTGTGCTTTATTATTTTACTGTGTGTATGTTTGCACATTTTGAGGTATTTTTATGATGGTGTTCTTTTACATAACATAACAGCCCTCTCTGGACATTCCCATTTGTATTGCAACTGTGATAACTGTGTCATACGATATCGCAAAAGCAAACATTCACACCACCTGCTCTGCTATAGGCCTTTGACTGATCGACCCATGTACCCAGTGATTCAATGAGGCTTGTAAGGCCAACATCCCATCACAAAGCAAGTATTCAGTGACTTTGTTAGTTGGGAACTCCTGCAATCTCATCTTCAATTCAACATATTTATTTTATTCATTTCTACGGAAATGGAGCCTTTTGACCATGTAAGGAATTGATTTAACGATTAAGGGGGGTGGAAGCTCTACTCATGCAATACCCGCAATCCTTGTCAGGGTGAATGTGAACAGTCACTAAATTAACCTGTGCCTAACCGTCTGGTGGCTTGACACAAAAGCAGTCAGGCTTACGTTAGCTGCAGTGTGTAAAGTATTTATGAAGCACACAAACAGTAATAAAGTGAAAACACAACTCTCGAAAAATCCCAAGCCAATTTAGCAAAATAAAGAAAATTGTAATAAATAAAATAATACCAAAACAAACTAAATCCAATCAGTCAAACTGGAGTTATGAATTGTTATAGGTTTTAGTGAACTCTATTGCCTGGAAGATCAAAGCACCTTCTGCATGAATCTGGTAGAGCAAGCCTGAAGCAAAGTCAACAGTTAAGGCTGACTAGGATGAAGTGTAGTTCAAATACAAAGGGTGGATTGGGCCGGGTGTCAGCTTACCTTCAGATGAAGAAAATGTTCAGAAGAAAAGTTCAGGAGATGGTAGAGTTCAGTGGGGCAAAGCAGCAAGGCTGTGCCCAAGGAGATTGGTGGCATCGATGGGGAGCCTGTTTCTGTCAAGCCCGGGGAAGACATTTACCTTTGGACTTAGACAACTTTTTAGAAGTCAAAAACCTTCAGCGGGACAAAGCTGCAGGCTGTAGTTAAAAAGAGCCCCACTTTTATGGTTAGGCAGGAGCAGCACCATTTCCAAGGGTCCAGGTCCTGAGGGGCACCACTAGGGGGAAGTAGGATTTACTGCAGCAGAGGGCTGGTGAAGCGTTCAAAGTTCCTGGAGTCTGTCATGTCCCTGTAGCTCACACAGGAGTCTAGCTAAATAGCACTTGGCGTCACTTATGTTGGTCATGGTTTCAGGGAGATGGTCCAGGTCTCCTTCAAGCAGCAAGGCAGGCCTTCGAGCAGCAGGACAGTCTTCTGAGGAGCAAGACAGGCCTCAAGCATCAGTGCAGTCTTCTGGAGAACAAGGTATGCTTCAACGAGCAAGGCATTCTTCTGGTGTACAGGGCATTCCTTCTGAAGTCTTTCACATGTCCAGGAGTGTTCTGAAGAGTTGTTCTAAGGGTACAACATTTCTACCAAGTGCCAGTCTTTGAAGTGGGGGGGACATCCTGGGCTACCCCCACATTTGTTTCTGGAAAGTTATTTCCATTCCCTGCCAAGACTTTAGGAACTGGGGTAACAAAAGGCTGGTGTCAAGACCGTATGTGTGTGTGCTAGAGGCCAGCCCTTTGAAAATTAAGTAAGACAAGGAACAGTTGTGCCCAATCCACAAAGATCGTAGCCTTGTCCTTCGGGTAGGAGTCATCCTCTAAAGTTTGTAGCAAGCGCTGAATATTAAAAGCTGTGTTCCTAGATGGGATGAACCCAGAATGATCCTTATGCACATACAGGGAAGGAGTCGGGTGGCTAAGATACAGTTTAAGATTGTATAATCCGTATTAAGCATGGATACTGGGTGATACGCAGAGCTGTCCCGGGATGGTCTCCCAGGTTTAAGGAGCAAGATGATGACAGCCTCCCGTGTAGATGCGGGGAGTTGGCCTAACCACTTCGCATCATTGTAGAGTGTCACTAATCTACATGCCAGTTGTTCATTGTAGAGAAGGTAGAACTCTATCGGGAGCCCTTCTGTCCCCAGAGTCTTGTTCCGCGCCATATGTGTAATGGCCCCTCTGACTTCTCCAATCTCAATATCCCTCCCAAGTAGATCCACTTGCTCCCCATTTAAATGCGGGAGTCTTACTTCATGTGTGAACCTGTCCAGTTCTGACTCTTCTTTTAAGGACTCTTCATGTAAGGCCATTCCATGATACTCTGCTGCTCTAGCAATGAGTTATTGATAAGCCATATTATCGTCAGTTGGTGACGGCTTTGCAGGGTAAAGGTCTGGGTCATTACCTATGGAGAATCAATGGTGTAATCATTCCATGGGTCTTAATGCAAATAACTGCCCTCATCAATGTGATCCCCATCTTGATCTGTATGTGGAGATCCCTGAGGTGTTAAGTGTAAAGGATCCTCAATTGTTAATTGTGGAGAATATGGTGGAGGTGGAGAGGGTTGTGGTGCAGAATAAGCAGGGCAGGTAGCCATGTCCTTGTTCTTCAGAAGAATCTTATAGACAGGGTCCTCTGAAGTAAGTTTGTGTTTTGCTGGTGTTTTAGCATAAATATAAAAATATATAAAATTCGTTCCCATTAGGATCTAATTTGGCCTTAAGAACGTCTAAAATTGGTTCTGGAGGCTCAGGGACCCTCTCCTTCGATTTCAGTGTCAAAATAGATTTGTCCTTGGGAGTGGAAGGTTTCGGCCCTGAAGTGAGTTTCTGTTTCGGAAGGAGGATTTCGGTTCTAAAACATATTTTTTTCAGAGCAGAGGGTTTTGGCTCCAAACTTGTTTTGTTCTTTGAGTCTGAGGGTATCGGATCCGAAAGTGATTTCATCCAGATCAGCCAGAGCCGGAAGGCTGACTATTTGTTTTGGTGCCGAGCCAGTAGGCAGGAATCAGAAACATGTTCTCCTTGGCCAGAAGGCGGAGGTGGTGCCGAAGCTTTAAGAGTTTGGAAGAGGTTTTAGGGGACAAGGGGTCATCGGTATTCACAGCACCTTGTCCCGGAGGCACCCCGTGAGAGTCTAGGTCGATCTCGAGCTCAGGATCGGACTCTGAAACAAAAAAAAGGCATCTTCTTCCTCTGCGCGGACGCTTCAATCTCCTTTTGTTCTGATTCTTCCCTGAAGATATCCGGAGTGTGATGAAGGCTTTGACGTTGCATTTCTCATCGCCGAGCCAGACCATTGCGAAGAGTCTTCTTGGACCAAAACTATTTACAAGCTTCGCAGTCGTCCATCTTGTGCTTCAGAGAGAGGCACAAGTTACAAACTTGATGTAGGTCGGTGCGAGGGAACTTGGCGTGGCACCCAGGACAGAATTTGACTGGAGTCCATCCAAACGGCCGAAAGAAGGCTGGCCAACACAGCTAGGCAAGATGGCCGCCCACAAGGTTTTCGATCAACCCAGAATGATCCTTATGCACATACAGGGAAGGAGTCGGGTGGCTAAGATACAGTTTAAGATTTTATAATCCGTATTAAGCATGGATACTGGGTGATACGCAGAGCTGTCCCGGGATGGTCTCCCAGGTTTAAGGAGCAAGATGATGACAGCCTCCCGTGTAGATGCGGGGAGTTGGCCTAACCACTTCGCATCATTGTAGAGTGTCACTAATCTACATGCCAGTTGTAGAAAAGGTAGAACTCTATCGGGAGCCCTTCTGTCCCCAGAGTCTTGTTCCGCGCCATATGTGTAATGGCCCCTCTGACTTCTCCAATCTCAATATCCCTCCCAAGTAGATCCACTTGCACCCCATTTAAATGCGGGAGTCTTACTTCATGTGTGAACCTGTCCAGTTCTGACTCTTCTTTTAAGGACTCTTCATGTAAGGCCATTCCATGATACTCTGCTGCTCTAGCAATGAGTTATTGATAAGCCATATTATCGTCAGTTGGTGACGGCTTTGCAGGGTAAAGGTCTGGGTCATTACCTATGGAGAATCAAAGATGGAAAATGTGCTGACCGATTTGATACGCCGGGAACAGGGAAACACAAACGAAAACAATACTGTCGAGGGTACGGTGAATTGCGCACCGAGGGGAACCCGAAGAACGGTTTTGAACCGGAGCACAGCAATACACGTCCGAACCCAATAAGGGAAAAAAGTTATCTAACAATGGAGTCGGTGCCCATGTACCCTATCACCGAAAGGAGGAGTCACCTTACCTCGTGACTGGAAATACTTCTTCGAAGAAAAATAACTTGCAAACAATTAAACCCAACACTAGATGGCAGGAGTATGCAAAGCATATGTATCTACATGCCTCGAACAGCTTTTCTTTTTTATTTTTTTATTATTAAATTATTATTGATGGAGGCCAACAAATAACCCTCTCAGACTTTCCAACATCCATGGGGAAGGTGGATACTCCCCAGTGTCACTTATTAGCTCACACTTTTTAGGTTTAAATATATTTTGTTGTTTTAAGTCAAGACACAATACAAAAAACATCCCAAATACATCCAGCGGCCAATAGGGGACAATAGGATGCCAGTGGGAACAATATATGGAAAGCAGGTAATAGAAAAGCTAGGAGGTGAGGAGTAGGAAGGAGCGCCGAGGAAGGGAGAAGAGTGATTGCTTGACGACCCCAGGCAAAAAATGTGGATAGCGCCCAGATGTCGAGGAGAAGGGGATTTACTTGAGTGGTGTGATTATGTTTCAGTCCGTAGTATAGGCCGCCTGTGTGAGGCAGAGTACTCGCAGATGTATTGGGCAGGTCAACTCCCTGAATTCATTAGAGAAGCCATATAGAAAGCCCCCAGGTTCTGTCGAAATGTGGTAGTGTGCAAGCCACCATCGCAGTCAATTTAACCATTACCATGAGTTCCCATAGTTTGTATAGCCAGTCCGCTCTAGTCTTGTCTGTACTGTACTGTGTCAGAGCCCCAGCTGCACCAAGTGCCAGGGTGTTGGCCTACCCCAGTGCAGACTATAAAAGGATAGGTTAATGCATTCGGAAGGCCTATTAAGATATATATGGGGAACCTGAGGAGCACAGTGTCATCGACATCTGCTAGAACCTACACCCAGAATGGTTGTATTTTGGGGTAGTGCCAAACAGGATGTGTCAGCGTGCCAAGTTGTCCACATTACCTCAGACAGCTGGCGTACCCCCTTGCTTCAATTTGGCCACTCTAGCTCGTGTGCAATACCAGTAGTGTGCTATTTTGAGCAACATTTCTTTGCCAGATGTGCTACAGACGGAGGTACGAGATCTATATAAGATGCCATACCACTCCTGGGGGTAAAGGTGCATTCACATTCCAGGTCCCATCACAGCTGTGCTGGCAATTTAAGAGAACTACTGCTGTAATGAGAAATCCATAAATGTCTGAGAGGAGGTGTTTGTCGGAATAGCCGGAGAGGAGCCATTTTTCAAATGGCATGAGGGGTCAGCTGGCATGTGGATGAATGTGAGGTTGCTTAGTCCAGTGGTGAATGGAGATATTGTCAGTATGCAGTGGGGGAAGGCCATAGTTAGATTGAATTTGAGTTATTTATTTATTTTATTTTTAACATTTCTTAAGCGCGAACAAATGCCCGCAGGCGTCTCGGCGCTGTACTACTGAGAACTCTCCTGTGCTTGGCTTCTAGCTCTAGAGGTTAAACAACCATGTTTTCAGTTTCTTTCTGAATGACAGGAGATTAGGGCTGGATCTAATGGATTGGGGAAGTGTATTCCATAGTTTTGGGGCGGCAACCAGGAAACGTCTGTCTCCCCAGTTGACTAGTTTAGTCCGTGGAACCACCAAATCGTTCAGCATAGCTGAACGGAGCGGCCGAGACGGAATATATGGAACAAGATGGTCTTTCAGGAATTGAGGTGCTTGTTGATGTAACGTTTTATAAACAATGCACAATGTTTTGAATGTAATTCTATTCCTGATGGGGAGCCATTGAAAGCTTCTCAAAGTCTTGGTTATAGGCTTAAATTTAGGGGTATCCGAGAGAAGCCTGGCTGCTGCGTTCTGAACTGTCTGCATTTTCTTGATAACTCTAATTTGAGCATTGCCAACCAGGCCATTGCAGTAATCCAATGCTGACAGAACAAGAGCGCTAACTAGTGTCTTGCCTACATTTTTGGGAAGAAAGGGAAGGATCTTCTTAACGAAGCGTAGTTTGTAGAATGCTGTGGCGGCCGTTTGGTTGGCGTGAGCCATGAAGTTCAGGTTGTCGTCAAACATGACGCCCAGGTTTCTCACCTTCGTAGATGGTTTAGGCAAGGATCCAAAGGATGATGGCCACCATGCCAGAGACCAGATTGGGCTGAGATGACCAAAGGTTACCACCTCAGTTTTATCGGAGTTCAATTTTAGACAGTTTGCTGACATCATGTTGAATTCATGAGCCCATCCAGATCGAAAAAGTTCCACACCCTCTTATATTTGGCCTCTCGCCACTGTAGGAGGGCCATGGTAATGCTGAGGGGGATGGTGGGCAGGTAGTTCGGATTCCCTATCTTTGGGGTCTGGGTCAAGATGCAGGTGGAAGTTGTTGTGACACTTCTACTCTGTCCCACACCCCCCCCCCCCCATCATCACCCGAAATATAGGGGATATGTAAACCCCTGGTAGTCAGGAGGGTCAGGGTAACCATGGCACCTTCCTTATGTGAATTCCGACGCCAGCGTGAACTAGGAATCAAAAGTGTTTCTCAGTACTAGGCCTAGCCTATTCCTCCAGGTATCAAAGTTGAGCCGCCTAATAGTATCTCACTAAATGAGGTATACCCATTTCCCCCTCCGCTTGTGTTTCTTCTCCATACAAGCTTTTTTGACAGCCCAAATGAAGTCATCTTTATGGTGTTGCAGTTTGCCAAGTTTACGTGGAGGGTGGTTGAATGAGAAGTGTCCACATAAGTTAAAGGATCTTAGGCAATATGGTCATGGTTGACTGCTACAAGTCCCCCTAGCCCGGAAAGGGTGTATCTCTTCCATGAGGAAAATCAGACCGGGAATTGGAAAGGAGTGTTGAGTATTTAATGTCAGCGGTTAGTTCCGGCCTAGAATAGATCTACAAGCCCAGGTACTTAAGAGGGTAGTGCATGCAAAAGGGGAAAAAAAGTTCAAGCTTGACCTGATCAGCTTTGGGAAGAGTAAGATTGAGGGCCTGAGATTAATCTTGAATTCAGATGCCTGTCCGAACGCCTCCATCTTGCACATTTGTAAAGGCAAGGATGTGAATGGTTGTGCTACAGCAATCATGATGTCGTGGGCATAAAGAGCCGACTTGTGCTCCCTTCTCTCCCCCCCTCCGCCCCTCCCCCCACTGGAATGCCTGATATATTGGGATTCCTACATATTTTTTCAGAAAATAGTTCCATATAGAGGGCAAATAGTACTGGGGATAAGGGGCAACCCTGTCGGGTGATTCTTGCCACATCGAATGATTGCAACATAACCCCATTAACCCTGGCCATAGCTACAATCGGTGTAGCTACACCAGACCCAGCGTTGGAACCGTGTACCCAGTCCAATCTTAGCGAGTACCAAGCAGATGTAAGGCAAGTGTACACGGTTGAATGACTTCTCGGCATCGACAGATGAAAGAAGTGCAGGTAGTCAGGAGCGCTGTGTTTTATCAAGGAGATGACAAATTAGTTTAGTGTTGTCACTGAAGCATCTCAGGGATAAACCCGGCTTGATCAGGGTCAACTAGGCCCTGCATGCAGGGGGCAAGACGAGACACCATAATGCTCATAAAGATCCTGGCGTCAACATTTAATAATGAAATAGGTTGGTATGATAAGCAGTATGCCAATTTCATGGCGTCTGTGAGAGATCCTTTGGTCCTAAATGAATTATAAAGACGAGCCAGCAGGGGCACACTTCATTTCAAATATATGACAGAGATCCACAAACATTAAATAAAAAATAAAAGATTGCATTTTAATGACACCAAATCATGAGTTCGACTAAGCTGATACTCGTCCTCTAAGTTTTGAGAAAATTCATCCGTTTTGCTGTAGCTAAACAGTTTTTTTTTCCCAATCAACATGAACATGGGGGATTGTCCTTGTGATACAGCCCCAGACCCCTTATCTCTTCCTCGGTAGTGTTTTTTCTAGCAGATTAACTTTACACTCTTCTATAAAACATATCTCAACCTCTCCTTGAGGGCTTATTCAGGGCTAATTTCTTTACATAAATCTAACCATGTTCTATCACAAATTATTTTTCAAATGTATTTGTGAAGGCCGTCTTCTGTCTTGGCCTCTCCAAATTAGAGCTCTTGTGTCCTCCACCTGCATTTCAGAACAAACCTCAACTTCTATCTAAGTTGCACAGTGCTAGCAAAAACTTAGGAGTATCAATGAGAACTGAAACATTTTCACATGGTTGGGATCACCTATTCAATCTGAGAATAGTTTCACTATTTAGGGATTGATTTCCCTTTTTTATTAGACATGAATTAACTCTTAATTTCTGGCAGAGACTAATGCATTATGTGAACATAGAAAGCGAAGGTTTCGACAAATTGCATTAAGAATATTGCACAATTATTTGAAAAGGGAAAAAAGTTGAACGATTATTGATATGCCTCCCTTATTACCATTCCTTACTGCCAACCATTATGAAGGGTTAAGGTTTGCTAGGTTGGTCACTGCTTCCATATATTTTACGATTTCATGATGAAGAATGAATTATTCCTTACCTGTATCACTAGTTCTGTATCATGAATTACTTTATAAAATTCATCAACAACCCTCCTGTCCCCCTTAGTGGAACCCCATGAATTATAGCATAGTTTTGAAAATATTTAAGAATTAACTACGGGGATGTCCGGATACAAAATGAGCCTGGTTCCATTGACGTGATAAGCACTCTTGTAGCGGATGCATTTAAAGTCTTGCATGGGGTACTATGAAGATGCAAGAGGCCGTCATCCCTATGAGTTGAACACTCGTGCTGGGAGGGAGTGTTGTAGGTGAAACTTTGTTAGAAGAGTTTGCATGCTGGCTATCCTTGCTGGAGTGGGATACCGAGGTACTGTTGTACTTTGGATAGCTGTAGATGAGACTTGGTGTGGTTTATTGTGAACCCCAAGTTGTGGAGCAGTTGGATGGTGGCAGGAGTGTGTTCCACGCATTGATTGCGTGAGCTGGCTTTTATGAGCCAGTCGTCGAGGTATGGGAAGACATGGATGTGCTGTCTTCGTAGATGCGCTGCCACTACTGCTAAGCACTTGGTGAATACTCTTGGTGCTGTTGTGACTCCGAATGGGAGTACTTTGAATTGATAGTGCTGCCCGTCTATTACAAATCTGAGATACTTCCTGTGAGCCTTGTGAATGGGAATGTGGAAGTATGCGTCCTTGAGATCTAGAGTAGCTAGGAAGTCGTTTTGCAGCAGGAGCGGAAGGACTTGTTGGAATGTGACCATGTGAAAATGGTCTGACTGTAGGTATATGTTTAGCGGTCTGAGGTCTAAAATAGGCCTTAGAGAGCCGTCCTTCTTAGGAATCAGAAAATATAGAGAGTAAACCCCCCTTGTTTTGTTTGTGCAGAGGAACTGGTTCTATTGCACTTTTTTTTAGCCAAGATACTATTTCTTGCTTTAACAGTGATAGATGTTCTTGTGACATTGGACGCTGTTTGGGTGGTATGTTTGGGGGGGGGGGGGGGTAGATGTTAGCTCTAGACAGTAACCCGACTGAAAGATTTGTCGCACCCACCTGTCTGATGTGATGTTGATCCAGGCAGGCAGGAATTGTTGAAGTCTTCCCCCCACAGGAGTGGAATGTTGGGGGGAGGGGAGGAAAGTCATTGGGTAGGGGTAGAGGCAAAGCAGGAGTTTTTGACTTAGGAGTGTGCCCTTTTAAATAGTCTTTTACAGGAACCTGTTTTTTCGACGCTTGTGAATCTGGCGCTTTGGGCATTTTTTTACTCGGCTCCGAGTGCGGTTTTGGCATCGATGAGCCGCTGCCAGTCTTCGGTGCCGTGTGCTTAGGTGTCGGAGCAACGGTCGGCGTGGTAGAGAAAGATGGGTTCTTCTTCGGTATCCGTATAGGATTGGCACCGGGAATAGGCTGGCTCAAGCCCTACCCGCCTGAAGGCTTAGTGGGCTTCTTTGCCGGGCCCGAAGGCAGGGCGTGGGAAGCAGTGTCTCGTTGTGCACCCGGGCCCGAAGGAGAGGGTGTGACCGAAGTCTTTTTTGAGGGTGTCGAGGAAGGGTTGGGATTGACGGTCTTACTTACGACCCGTTGAGCTGAAATGATGTCCTCGACGTCGGAGTCTTCGGCATCTGAGGATCCGATACTCTCTTCGGTGTGCTGGTGTTCTGGTACGTCCACACCCTCTTCAAAGAGGTCGTCGGGTCTCGAAGCCGACGAGTGAGCCATAGTTCTCTGAGCTCGTCGGTTCCGAATGGTTTTCTTGGAGCGGAATGAGGCACACGCCGAACAGTCTTTGGCCTCATGCTCCGGTGAAAGGCAAAGGTTGCACACCTCATGTAGGTCGGCGGGGGAAACTTCGACCCACATTGAGGACACCTCTTGAATGGCGTCCTTTACATGAGCTAGAAAGTAAGGCCTAGGTAGGCCCGAAGGCCTTCGTCGACGACCGGAATCGAAGACTTCAAAGTGGTAGAGAATCGCGTCGATGTGTAGCGCGATCAAAACAATGCCGTCGGTTCCAAACCGGAGCGCAGGAAACACATCCGAGCCCGTTGGCGGAAAAAAACAATCTGGGGATGGAGCCGATGCCCATGTGCAATGTAGTCCATAGGAGGAGTCACCTACCTTGTGACTTCCAAACAACTTTTTAGGACAACAACAAACTGCAAACATCAGGGCCCAACACTAGGTGGCGATCTATGCACAGTGTGTAATCTGCAGCTCATTTGCCTCGAACACAATATTATGATCACAGCAGAGCAGGAACTAAAAGCTACTTGCCTTCTAAACACCATTTCTGATGGCTACATAATCTTTTTTCTGACACCTCACCTCTTGAAAACTCCTTCCAGGTTCAGACTGTCCAGGAAAACTTTTTCAGGAACACCACAAGGTGGCACAACAATGTTCCCGCCATTACCCACCTTCTGTGAAGTCACTGGAGTATATTATTTGCTAACCTGCAAACTGAAGTCTGGGGCAGGCTTTTATTCAGTGCCCCATCAAGATATGCAGAAAGGAGCTGAGAACCACGATAAACAGAAACGTAGCATGACCCAACTGCATACCTTGGGATCTTACTAACTGTAGGCCAAGGTCAACAGGGAAAATGAGGGGCGAGTAATCATTGTAAAGATTATATCCACCAGAAATATGGTTACCAAAGGTAATAAACATTTCCTTCTAATGTGAGGCAACAGTAATTTGCACAATTATGCAAGGACGACAACATACCTCACAGGAACATTTCAGCAACTGGGATGCCTCTGAAAATAGTCCCGGAAGCAGTCATGGCCCTGAAGAAATGAACAGAAATGCCCTCCAGAGGATCTTTGTGGTCAGTGCATATATCTTGATACACAGGTGAACACTATGCAAAATAGTGCGCTTGGTCGTGATCTTGCCTTTTTTCGCTTCGGCAAAGCCCACAAAGCCCTAGTCATCAACCATGTTCTGCTGCTTTTGTTAGATGAAGTACGACACCACAGCCCAGGATACAACTTATGCAGACGTTTCTCCTCTTTTTCTGTATGCAAAGGAGGGAAGAAAGGTGGAAGGATACTAGAGTGGCCCATATAAAATGCAGAATCGTTTATGGGTACGAAGGATGGAAATGTGCCAAGTGCCAAATTATGTGGATAGAAAACTGTGTAGTGCACACAAACCAAAAGAAGCTGCATTTCTTCAACCCTGTGAGCAGAAGTAATCATACCAGGTGAAATGTTTTCAAATTAAACAGTAAGTCGTTGAATCGGACTACTATATAAGCTCAAATTGAGATGACCACCAAGAAAGTCAAACAAGGCTTAAATCCTATTGAGAAGGAGGGAACAAGTAAAGATAACCATTCAGAAAATGTGCACTAGCAGCAATTTAATAAAAATAAATTTCTTTGCAGACCGACCTGCTATGTAGCCTTTACTTTTTGCTGTGTCAAAAACCCTTTTACATGGAACAATGCAAACCTAAAGAAGTCAGACAGGTAAGCTATAAAAGGAATAACACATTATGACTCACACCAAAGAACAAATGTGCCCCAGTGGCCTTAAAAGATAGGTTTGGTGGCAAGCTTCCTGGTCACCAAGATGACGTCTGTGGCTTTTTCAGGAAGGCAAAAGGATTCTAGCCAGCACTTCTAAAATTTCCACAGAGTCTGGGCAATGGGGTGAAGGACCTGGTCATCCAGCTACAAGAGTAAGTCTGCTTTGGGTGACAGAGAAAGAGGAGGCCAAATGCTGAGTGCCAAAAGATGGACATACCAGATTCCTCTTTGGCCAGTCTAGAGCAATCAAATTTAACCTGAAGGCTACCCCAAGGGACTGTCCTGAAGGAAGTGCATGACACAAAATTTAAAACAATTCCTTTTCTGGGAGATGGCAAAGAGATACAGGCATGAAAACACCAATCTAAAGTGATCGCCTAAGTCACTTTGGGGTGTTACCTCTTTTTGGCCCTTCAAATGACAAAAGAAGGCATCTACTCTCACACTGAGGAAGCATGTGAGATAGGTTTCTAACAGACTCCCTGTCGCTGCACCCATGTTCACTGGAGATTCGCATGCCATCATAGGATGCATGACCCTACACAACACTGTTTATGATGATAGAACCTGGGCCTTACTACTGAAACGAAAGAGAAAGATGGTCTTCAGTGCATGATGGACAGGCCACAGCTCAAGAACATTTATGTACAGATCCTGCTCTCACACAGACCAAAGACTCAGTGTCAGCATGTCACCTTAATAAGTACTCTCATCCATAACTATGGTAGCTTGAATCTTAGGAGGACTAACAGAGAGAACCCTAAGAAGGTTGTAGGGCTCCATTTAGCAAAGCAGATCCTGATGCACCGACTGGAAGATCCCCACATCCATGATATTGTAGCAAATGCCCTTTCAGGCTCCACGGAGGAAGGGTTCTCTACTGCCATGAGGCACAAATAGGATGCACAAGGCTATGAGGCGTACCCACTGCAAAAATAGCAGGACAGGGAGGCAACCTTGAGTCTATCATCTGAATCCTCACACAAATATCCATGATCCTGTGAGATGGAGGAACAGCCTTCATAAGGCTTGTGCCTTCCACCACCCCTATTACGGTCGACATTTATGTAGTAGTGAGCTGAGACTTATGGACGTTGATGGTAAAAACCACATCAAGAAGAAGAGTAAGTAGCGGAAGATGCTTTTAGCAAGTACGGGAATACAAGAAATCTCAATGGCTGCAGTGAAGTTCTGATACTCTTGGTGGAATGGCTGTACAACACAGCATGCAAATTCAAACAAATTGCTTATTTATAATACACACAAGTAGGGTTCAGGATACACAAGGAGCCATGTAAGATGGAGGTGGGAGGATATTATTAGCCAACATCCTTAAGGTACTACGGACAAAAGAAAGTACAGGATAAATATAGAAGCTAATCATGCACTTACCAATCAAGCCTTCAATATTGATATCTAGACGCTTGCATTTAAAGTCTGGGTCAGCACCATTTTTGTGTAGAATGATCTGGGACACGCATTCATCAATCAGTTTATAGTACTGTGGTCTGTCAAAAGAAAAGCAAAAAACCCAAGAAAAGGTTTAGTAGTAAGAATAGTATTATATATTGGTCACCAACAGCGCAAACAGTTTGCACAATTGACAAGATCAAATAAAAACAACTCTTTCCTTCATGGTCAACTCTGATAATAATAAAACTTGCAATTTATTTTAACAACAAAATAGAAAAACAACATTTACGCTTTTAGTAGAAGTTCATCTTTAGGAGACACATGTTTTTAGAGAAGCCACTTGTTTGCATAAAAAAGGCACCACCCACCTCAAAACCTACACTGCTGAAGTACTCCAACTAACAGTCCTTTGCAGAAGCTTCACATCGGCATATAATTTGGTACTGCTCCGGGGACTCTGGTGCAATTTATTTTTAATTGACATTGGCGAGACAAATTTACTGCCCTGAAGAAGTCCAATTTTAAACCGACGAAAAGCGTTGGCTGATGTTTTTTATGAACTGAACGCAATAAAATAAAGGAAGAAACTACAACCTACAGACTGTATAGACACAGTTTTTTAAAAGGAAGTGTCATATTTAACTTTCTCTGACATTGTCAAAGTTAATTTGTTTGTCTGCATGTGGTGCAGCTCCAACTGTGTATTGTTGTTCTATACTCCCTGTTGAAGGGAGGTATCGCTGGGCAGGGGGTGCATATGGAGATTTGCACACAGGGACAATATATTTGGTCACAAATGGCATAGGTGACTAACGATTGGATGCTACGATTATCTTTTGGCCCAATGCCCTCTTTTCGAGTAATTGTACTTACTGAAGACCCTTGTGCCAGTGGTGAAGTTGAAAGGCAGTACCTTGAAATGGTAATGCTGACCCCTTACCATGAGTTGCAGGTAGTGTCGGTGGGCAGGACGGATGTGGAAGTAGGCCTCCTTGAAGTGTAATGCGGACATATAGTCACTTTGCTGGAGTAGGGATATGAGATCCTGCAGCATCACAATGTCGAAATGATTGGAGAGAGCATTTCAATTGAAGGGTCTGAGGTCCAGAATGAATGAGAGAATTGTCCTTTTGGGGATAAGGAAATAAAGTGAGTAGCCCAGTGGAAACTGCTGGTGGTAGGTCTGCTGCTGTCTTTGATAAGTGTGTGGGAGGTGGTCTGGTTGGTTACCCTACACTGCTGCCTACTAAAAGACTCCCTCGGAGTGGATGTTTGGAGGGCACACATAGACTTGGTGGTGTCCGTGTCTTTCTTCAGCTTCTCCAACATCTAGTCAACCTGCGGCCTAAAAAAGTGTTCGCCACAGAAGGGCTGAGTGAGCAGATACTCGTGAACCTCTGGTTAAAAATCAGGGATGCAGAGGCAGGCATGGCATCTGACCAGGATTCCACATGCAGCAGGCATCCAGGGCACAGCGGATGGTGACACTGGAAATGGTTTTACCCTCTAGCACCAGTTCCTCACCACTCTGATATCCCTCAGGAAAAAGCTTGAGGAGGTTTTGCATTTCGTCCTAGTGTGCTCTATAATACCAGGAGAGCAGGCCAACAGTGTTGGCAATCCTTCAGTGTATAGTCACCTGCATCACTACTCTCTTCCCGGTCACAATGACATTTTGCCCTCCTTATCTGGAGGGAGTGCACCGATTGCAGCTTGGGCATTTGCTGTGTGTGGACAACCAAGGATTCAGAGGGTGCTTGTAGTATGGGGATTTGTGAGGGATTATATTTCTTGTCAACCCAGAGATGACGTTTTTGGTGGTCTTCAGCATGCCATTAAGACCATCCTTTCATATGCAGATTATTTTCTCTTTATTGGCGCCTCGAGTTGGCCCTGCAATTGTACCATCTAGTCTCTATCCTGTTGGGAGACAAAGCAGGACCTGATACAGCACTAACAACTGGCAACTGTATTGTGTGTTACATATTGTGTGTATGATGAATATATGATGAGGTGTGAGTTTGACCTGATTGATTGAAGGGATGTGTGGGAGATACATTGATTGTTCTTTCATTGTGTTTCTTGTCTATATTATCATGTTTGTTACTATTTGAAAGAATTGAGAAAAAATATGTTTTTATACTCTGAGCAATTCATATATAAAAAATGATCTTCACATGAATGTAGTGTCATGATTGGTATGATGGTGTTCTGGTCTTAGTGAGCCTACTACTGAGGATATGTCATTGGGGACTCGTGTTGAGCCCGTTTTCTAAATCAGAGGGGCAGATTTTTGTTTTGTATTGAATTGTTCCTGATTCCCCTGCTCGTCTGCCTCGTATTTGAATTTTCAGGGGGCCCTTTCTTCTATTAGCCCTATTTTCTCTTTATCGCCAGCTCAACACCAGGATCCTTCCTTACTTAAACTTGGTCTGCGTAACATCTTATTGTGGATGTCCAGAAATGCTTTAAGGCTGAATGGTTCTATGATTGAGGTTCTCATTCTGGGGAACAATCCTAAGCTTTGGGGAGCCAGCCATTGGTCGGCCTCTTTGAGACCCTTGCCTATCCCGGTTCCTAAGGTTAAGAACCTGGGTTTTTCCATCAAGAGTTTTGATCCCCCTTGCGAAGCAGACCCAAATCTTTACCTAGCTAGCATATTCCCCTCCAGATGGCACCACATCCTACCACAAAGTTATTCAGAGGCATGAACATATCACACGTTGGATATGCATGTCTTCCAGGACTTCCTGAAAGAGAGGCTATCTAAAACCCAGTGCAATTGTCGCCTATGCTTAATTTATTTTATTTTTATTTTATTTAAGAGAGTTATAAAGCGCACGGCTTTATAAAAATAATATAATTTATAAAAACCCAGGTTCTTAACCATAGCAAGCTCTCCCTTGCTGCTCAGATCTCGGGACTCACCTTGGCCTGCCTTGCTGTCCTCAAGTGGCTAAAGACATTTTTGGGGTTAATTCCACTGGGTGCTCAGAGGACTGTTCTGCAGGGCTTGGTGATCTCCAGACTTGATTATGGATATGTACTATATCTGGGTGCGGACAAGACCTCTGTACATTGTCTCCAGCTAATTAAGAATGCAGCAGCCTGCCTCGGCATGCCTCTGCTTCCCCTTTGCTCCATCAACTTCATTGGCTCAGGGTTAGTAAGCGTATCGAGTTAAAGGCCCTCTGCTTCATGTTTAGTGCTCAGCACGGCCTGGCCCATGTATACATACTCAATCTTGGCAAGCCTTCCTGACCCGCTCGCAACCTAAGATCAGTCAATCTTTCTCTTTTTTCCGTTCCCAGAGTTCGGCTGACCCATATGGGCGACTGTTCGTTTTCCTTCCTGGAACCTAAACTATGGCATGCCCTTCAGGCTAGAACTCAGGAATTGTCAATCTCTCATTGTTTTCTGAAAAAAGCTAAAGACATTCCTTTTTAGTCGGGCCTAATGCCATCTGAGCACCTTCATCGCTAGTCCCGCTTAAACGCCGGGAAACCCTGCTGGGTAGCCGTGCGCTTTATAACTCTCTTAAATAAAATAAAAATAAAATAAATTAAGCATAGGCGACAATTGCACTGGGTTTTAGATAGCCTCTCTTTCAGGAAGTCCTGGAAGACATGCATATCCAACGTGTGATATGTTCATGCCTCTGAATAACTTTGTGGTAGGATGTGGTGCCATCTGGAGGGGAATATGCTAGCTAGGTAAAGATTTGGGTCTGCTTCGCAAGGGGGATCAAAACTCTTGTCTCACGGGTCGTCAGTAGGCACCGGGTCGTAAGGTGTCTCGTAGCGGGAAGTGGGCCGCCTTTCCCATGAGATGAATAGGATGAACCCTCTACTGAATATTAAAGAGAGGAAGTGTGTGGAGGAGGTAGTGGTGAAGGGGGGGGGAGGAGGAACAACAGGTGGAAAAGGAAAAGAGCCGGTGCCCCTGCTTTTGAGCCTCTTGAGCTTAGGAGGTGGGGGAAGGCTCTACAGCAATTTCCTCAAAGGTGAGCTTCCTGTTCAGTGGCAAAGTCTTACTAGCCTTTGGAGGCAGCTTGGTAGTGATCTTGCCTGTCTGAGGTTGGGTAAGCAGTCTTTACAGGAAAGTTTCAAACTCTTCCTGAAGCCACTGGAGGATAGGTTGCTAGGACTAATCTGAGATGGCAGACACAGGTGTTTTCGAAGCAGAGTTTTCTCTTAAGAGTTACATTTTTCATTCAACATCAACGTGGGATTCTGTGCCAAAGCAGTCTTCAATGCCAGCATCAAAAGTTTGTTCTCCAATGGCTCCACTTTCAAGCACGTCGGTACCGAAGGGTCTTCTTGTACTAGAAGGCGAGGTAGGCCTTGCACGTGGTGTTGCCAAGGCGGGTAGAGAGGCAGAGTTTGCAGACCTGATGGTGATCAGTTCACAGAAATTTGCAGTGGCACTGTAGGCAGTATTTGGAATGGTGTCCTTTCCATCACTATTTAAAAAATGTTGGCAAGAAAGTCCTTGAGGCAAGTCTGAAAAGCCCCGAAGATTGCTCCATGCCCTGGCGATGAGGCGTCGAAGAAGGCCAATAAATCAAATATTTATGAAGCGCAGCAAATCGCCCATGAGGGTCTCAAGGCGGAGTTGCTAGCTGTTGCGTGGTGATATGTTCATTCGAACAGCCGGGTCTCGAGTCCTGAATTTCCTTAATTGCTGGAGCGATGAGGTGGTCCTGAATTGCAAGGGAAAGTTGCTGCAAGCTTTGGCCGCCAGGTGCGAGAAGAAGCGTCCTTGGCTGTAGGCTGGGTGGATCCAGGAGGAGTTTGTGAGGAAGGAGGCACATCGTAGATGTCTGGCTAGTTGGTGAAAGGTCATGCGTTTGTTGATTTATGCTGGTCTTCATTGTGCAGGGCTTTGTACGTGTGAATCATCATCTTGAACTGGCATCTCTTCTGGATCAGAAGCCAGTGTAAGTTCTTGAGGTGGGGTATGATGTATGATGTATGATGTGGGTCCTTCTGGGGAGGTTGATGATGAGTTCTGTAGCTGAATTTTGTATGGTCTGTGGTCTCTTTAGGAGGCATGCAGTGATGCCTACGTAGAGTGTGTTACCGTAGTCCAGCCTGCGTCACAGTCCTTCTGGTGTTGACTGAGGACCACCTGAATATTTTGCGGAGCATGCGAAGTGCGTGCAAGCAGGCGAATGAGACGATTTACTGGCTTCTTCAGATATAATATGAGGCTACTATCATGGCTAGGAAAGGTAGTCTCTTGGTCTTCCTGCAAGGAGAATATGGTTGGTGTCCACTGAAGATCATTCTGAAGAAAACAAATCGCCGAGAGGACTTTTTTCCAGTGCTGCTGGAGTCTAAAAGCAACCAAATGGGACAGAAGGAAAGTGTTATAAGAGCTGAACATGGAGCCCAATCGCTTCTGACGAAACCCAATGGCCGAAAATAACAATCTAACATGGAGTTGATGCCTATGTGCATTGCCAAGTAAGGGAGAGTCACTATACACTGTGACTCAAAAGACTTCTTTGACTAAAGAAACCATGCAAAAAGTCTGAGCCCAACACTAGATGGCAAGAGTACTGAGAGCAGATGTATCTACAGCAAAACATGCTACAAAGTAGGTATGCTCAATAACATAATTCAGCATAAATAAAAAAAAGAGGCTGATCGAACTAAAGATACAGAGGTAACAATGACTTTGTGAACAAGAAACCAGGAATTCAACTTTTGATCTCAAGATTTCCCCCCGCCCCGCCAACTGAGGTATGTTAAATAAAGGAAGTAGTTTACTACACGGCAAAAAGTGATTGCAAAGTAAAGTAAATGAGGGAGATAAAGACTAGAGACTTATGCACAAATGGAAAGAGTAAAGCAGAAGCAAGGCAGTTACATTACGATTTCCCCAAACAAAAGTATCTGCCCTTAGGAAGCACATATTTCAGCAGGTGTTCAACTAACTTCAAATATAAACATTAATTTCTGGTACTTAAGAGTCTATGGTAATGGACAAGATTTCAAGTCAGTGGTATCTTCTTGAGGGAAGAGCTATTTACGTGGACTTCTTTTCCATCAATGACCTAAACAAGGACTATGGAAGTATCATCTGCAATCTGAATTGCTATCAGAAATAGGAGAGTGTGTTTGGCAGCTGCCATACTCCAATGGGTTTGTGTGTGGCACCGGGGCCAACCACTAGTGTTGTGCTGAAGCGTGCCACTGCCCAAGAACAGAAAGACTGAGCATCCTTGCCAAACCCTCCACTACACCCCAAATGCAAATACCAAAACAATCAGTCAAGCAAAGTAGGAGTACCACCATTCTTGTGGGTTGTAATGTCAAGCCAAGTAGGAGGAGCACCATTCTTGTGGATTTTACTGTCATGTTGGAAAATAGAAACTGGTGAGCAGATTAAAGATACATGGAGTAGCAGTTCCAGAAATATTAAGTTGAGCTCTCTGCTCAAGATCCAAAAAGAGAGGCAACCTAGACCAGTTACCCTCCAGAATAACGTACTCCCACATATTTCGGAAAAAGACAGGGAGAAGATAGAGGTACAGAACACCAAAGAGAAAGCACTAGGAGACCTTTGGAAGGCTAAAACCAAGCAAGGCACTTGTTCCTAATATGTTCTTGGTGAGTTTGTGCAAGGCATTTGCCCCCAAGCCTGCTGATCATTTTGACAAAAGTTTTAATGAAATAACCAACTCGACTGGTGAAAGACTTAATGTCCTAAGCCTTAATCCTCTCTATATCCAAAGGCACTAAAGACCCAATGAGGTGTGCCTCCAAAAGGTCAATCTATTGTTAAAAAGAGAGGTGCCAAACTGTTTACTAAGGCCCTAGTGTCAAGGTCTGTGCAGATTATGCCCTCCCATATGTTTCCAGAGCAAGCAGGCAGGGAGAACACAAAAGAGCGCTACACCGAATTGGCATCCCTAAGGAAATAAAGAAGAATTTTATTTTGTTTCTGCATGCCAGAAGAGCCTAAACAATAAACAAGTAGATAAACAAGTTACTCACATTCGGTAATGCTCTTTCTGGTAAAGCCTATATAACTGGTGACTCATCTTTTGAATACTCCCCAGGCATCAGACTGGATCTGGAAAACCTTGAGCAATGCTCCTGCACATCTAGTGGCGGTGTCTAATGCCTCCACACCGATGTCACTCCATCCCCGAGGTGACACGTAGGGCCATCTAGAGCTCCCATCTTTGCACAATCACATCAGATGAGGATGCAGAGCTACCCTTTATTTTTTTTAGACATTCCTCAACAAAGTCTGAAATGTCTATAATGTGCAAAGGGAATATGCCACCACCTAAGTCTACGGGGTTCAAACCCTGTGGGGCGCATTGCTAACTAATTTTTGTGATTGATCCACATGTGGTTTTGACTGTAGTTCCTAGGGTCAGGCCACAACTACAAGGCCTGCAGTGACTGTGGTTTGACACCCCCCAAGGAAGGGCCACAGTACCCTTTGCCAGCGCATAACTGTGGCACCACCTGATTTTCCATATCCAGTCTGATGTGAGGGATATTCAAAAAGAAAGAAATCTGCAGTTAGGAGTCTATTGAACAAGTTACGCACCTTCGGTAACACCTTATCTGGTAGAGACAATACCTAGACTCAGATTCCTTACCTTTTGAATTTCCCCATGCGTCAGACTGGTTCTGCAAGGTTTTTCAAGAGCGGTACTCATGTGTGCCAGTAGGTGGTGTCGATCGGCTTCACGTCCATCGGCATCCACGCCGGTAGCGATATAGCAGTACCGATATAGGCGCCACCCGATGGCGCTGACATCAGTTTTTTTTCACAACTGTCCAAGCCAGAAGCATGGAGCCATGAAGAACACTGACCAAGGATGTGTCGAAACTAGGACCCTGAAAGGGGTCATCCCTGTCCCTAGAAAGCCGCTCGCAGAGCGGGAGGTCAGTAAGGAATCAGCGGCTAGAAATAGTCTTGAACAGTTAAGGCGTTACCAAAGGTATGTAACTCGTTCATCTTATAGAGACTTCTAGCCGCAGATTCTTACCTTTTGAATAGACACCGAAAAAATACCATCCCCAGATGAGGGTCTGCAAACTAATTTCAAACGAGAAAGTCCTGCAGGACCAAACAGGCAAAGTGCTCATCCCTGCAGACATGACTGTTCAGGCAGTAGTGGTCAGCAAACGTGCGCAGGGAAGCCCACGTTTCTGCCCAACAGATGCCTAGACGCAGAACTCTGCAAGCTATCGCAGTGGTCGCAGCTTTATCTCTGGTGGAATGAGCTCAAAAGCCTTCAGGAGGTTGCTTCTTGGCTAGAGTTTAGCAGACTTTGATGCAGAGCAGAACGCATCTGGGAATGGTCCGCTTCTGTGCCGCCCTACCTTTCTTTGCATCAACATACCTCATGAAGAGTTGGTCGTCCACTTGCGTGCAGTCAAGGTAAAACGATAACGCTCTTTTGTGGGTCCAGGTGGTGAAGTCGCTCCTCTTCTTTAGATGAGTGTGGTGAAGCATAAAAGGTAGGCAAGGTGCTAGATTGGCCTGCATGAAAATGGGAAACCGCTTTTGATAGAAAGTAGGTCCTTGTGAAAAGCACCACTTTGTCAGGATAGACTGAGAGGTAAGGCAGCTGAGATAGGCGCTGCAGCTTACTCACTCCACAGGCAGATGTAATCACCACTAGGAAGGCTGTTTTCAGAGTGAAAAGTCTGAGGGGACAAATGCGTAAAGGCTCGGAAGGAGTGCACATCAAAAAAGTTAAAACCAAATTCAGGTTAAGAGATGAGTTAGACCTTTGAGGAATCTGTGCACAATAGGGGACTTGAACAAAGAGGGTTGGTCAGGTAACTGTAAGAAGGCAGGAATGGCAGTTAGATAGCGCTTAAGCATGCCCAGAGCAGAGCCCTGATGGGCAAGAGAAAGAATGAAAAGTAGTACTACAGAAAATGGGGCAGAAATGTGATCAAATGATTTCTACACACCACACCATTTTCGCCAAAGCCAGGCATACACCATCTTGGTGGAAGGACACCTGGCAGCCAAGATGACAATACAAACTTTGGGAGAAAGGTCAAAAGCTGTGAAGTGTAGCTCCTCAATCTCCACTGAAGAATCTGCACGCAAGAAGGTGGAGAGTGGACATGTTCAGGTGAAGAACCCTCCCCTGCAGCTGCGACAGAAGATCTTCCAGAAGGGGCAGCCTCATTGGATGATCAATGACCATACTCAGAAGCTCAGGATACCAGACTCTTCGTGCCCAGTCCGGAGTCTCAAGGATTCCTGAACTTCTTGAGAACTCTGAGCAGGAGTGCTATTGGCGGAAAGGCATACAGGAGGCCTGAACTCCACTTGAGACAAAAATCACCTCTGAGTGAGAGCCGCCTTGTAAACTGCAGTGGGCAAAACTACGAACATTTCGCGTGCTCGATGGAGGTGAAAAAATCTAACCAAGGCTCTTCCCCACTGCTCCCCACTGCTGAAAGAGACTTTGTGTCACCTCTTTCTAGAGACTCCATTTGTGATAGGCTAGGCATCTTCGGCTGCGGTCGTCTGCTCTGGCGTTCAGAGAACCCATGAGGTGTTGAACCACCAGGGGTATACTCTGTTGTTCCAGCCATGTCCAAAGATGCAGGGTTCTTGACAAAGGGTTCATGGCCCAACCCTGTCCGGTTTGTTGCAGTACCACATGGTGATGATGCTGTCCATGAAACACTTGTTCCAGCCATCCCCTGATGGAGGGCAGAAAGGCTTTCAATTCCAGTCGGATTGCATGGAGGTCCAGCAGGTTGATGTGGAATCCAGATTCTCCCCGAGACCAGAGTCCACTGGTCTCCACCTCTCCCAAATGGCCGCACCATCCCAGAAGTCGCGTATCTGTTGGCTGAAGGACCAGGAGAAGTCTAAGAGCGCTTTGACTTATAGCTCTTCTTTTTGTGCCTCCTATCTGAGTGTCCAATGGACTTCGAATGGGACGAGGAGGACCTTGGGCTCCGCAAACGATCCCGGGATCTTACCGTCGACTGGGATCTCTACTTCCATGAAGTTGCATGCTGGGCCTCTTGCACCTTCAGGGACTGCTCACTCAAAAAAGCCTTTGTGACCACGGCCCGGCAATCGGAGCATGACTTGGTATCATGTCCCAGGATGCTTGTTTCGGGTCCAGGGAAGACATGGCTTGACAGTTCGGGCTGGACTGTTCCCATGAGGCACAGGGTCAAGACTGATTTGCATTAAGGGTGGGAGTAGTTGGTGGAGTACTACTATGCGGAATTCCATGAAGTTGAACAAAACTCTGTGAATTCCACAACACTTCGCTCCGTCAGACTCCCAATCAATAAAACGGAAACCTCACATACTTTTGGCAAAATAACAAGTATCTCTGTCTTTACATGCTAAAATGCATATAGTCATTTCACAAAAATGAAAATTTAACAAGCAGTGAGAGGTGATTATTTTGGGATCCTCCCTAACTTAAGGAGAGAACCAAGCAGATGCCTTGAAAACAAAGAGCACATCTTGCCAAACGATTCGGTGGTGGTCCCATCCTCTTAGGACCACCCCAAGCACAGTTATGGGCAAAAATACAATCCCAACCAAAGGCCCTGCAAAGCATTATGGGAGGAGATTAGCAGTGGGCAGTGAATATTATAGTATCCAATATCAAAATAATTCTACAAAGAGCTGCAGTTCAACTAGTCGTTACTAGGTGTTACTCACGAGTCAAATGCAAAAGCATTGAAACCCTTTCATGAAGCTGCAGTTCCACTAGTCGTTACTAGGTGTCCCTCATGAGTCAAACGCAAAAGCATTTGACTTGAGGGACACCATCATCCCCTTCCTGAAGCAAATTATTCTTATAATATCAATGCTGTAGTTTGCTGCAAGGGACACCACAAAAACACAATTAAAAGGGTTATAATCCAAAGTCTAAATTATGCAAAACAGCCTTCTTGACAAAAGACAAGTCACTTAGATTTGTGTTAAAAAGAAAAGAATTGAGGAATTTTGGGCTAACACCACTTCTTACAAAACTCTCCAAAAGGGAATATATTACTTACCCTCTAAGCATCTCTTTATAGCGTGTAGTGCCATAGATTCATAAGCTTAGCATACTCATGCCATCTGGTATTGGGATCAGACGTTCGCAACTTGTTTTTCTGCAAAGGAGTCTTTCAAGTCACAAGGTATGGTGAATCTTCCTATAGTCCGTATTGTGCATGGTCATGAGTTCTTTTGTTATTTTTTTAGCTCATCAGGTGAGCTTAGGATAGGAGCAGCAGAATGACAGTAAGGATGAACATGCAAGCAAAGTGTTTTAGTATAAAAGTGTGTATGTTCGGAATTAGCGTTCGGGAAAGGAGGGTGTCTGGATAAGAATCTACAGAACTACAAGCTAAGAATAGATGCTTAGAGGGTGAGTAACATACTCCATTCGTAGAATGTGTTGGCCATAGATGCATAGCATCAAATGTAAAGCAGTGCTTCCCAACAGCGGTGGCTAGCTAATAGTTGACGTAGATATTTGAAAGTGTTCTTAATAAAGCTTGACCCAAAGTAGCTTGTTGATTACCTAAGACAACGACACAGTAGTGTTTTGTGATGGTGTGATGGGTATTCCATGTAGCTGCTTTACAAATATCTGCAAGTGGAATGTTCCCTAAGAAAGCCATAGAGGCTCCTCTTTTGTAGAGAGAGTTCTTGGAGCTACGGATAGCAATCGCTTAGCTTTGTGTTAGCAAGTTTGTATACATCGTACTATCCATCCTACAATTCCTGCTTTAGAGATATGTGAACTTTTTTGTGGATTTGAAAAAGCAATGAAAAGTTGCTGTGTTTTGTGAAAGAGTTTTGTTCTCTCTATGTACATTAGTGCTTTTATAACATCGAGAGTGAGTAGAGCTCTTTCTACTACCGAGTCTGGTTTAGAAACGAACATAGGTAGTTCAATGGTGTGCTTTACATTAACCCTGGGTGAAGTACTACGCTACGCTTGCGTAGTTTGCGCTACTTCGCACTACGCAAATTGCACGTAGCACAGTGCAAACACGTGTAGCGTAGCAGTAATTTTTTGCTAGCTCGCGGTCCTCAACATCAAGTGGGCGACCGAGAGCTAGCAAAATGACATCCCGGCGAGACTTTTTCCTCGTTCGCGATCAGCAACATCAAGTTGCCGATCACGAGCGTGGAAAATAAAGCTCCTGGCGAGATTCTCAACGCGGGGAGGTCAGGTTTCTCATTGTGAGTGGTCGCGTATGCTCGCAACCGCTTGCTATGAGCAACTACCAGTCTGCGTTGAGAAAGCTGCCGCTCGAGTAGACATCTACTCGAGCAGCAGAAAACGACCGCTTGCACTGTGCAAGATGCGGTTTGCACTGATTGCACAGTGTGAACAAGCATCCGGCACTGTGCAATCAGTGCGAACAGCATTTTGCACAGTGCACTGCGCAGTTCGCGTAGCTAACGTAGTGCGAACTGCACGTCGCGTAGTGCGAAGTGCACTTTGCGTAGCTACGCGTCGCGCTGCTATACAAACTACGCCCAGGGTTACTTTACATGAAATCGGGAAACCACTTTAGGGAGAAATTTGGTGTTTGTTCTTAGTACTAATATATCAGTAAAAAAATGGAAGAAGGGTTCTTGCAGAGTGAGCCCTTGGAGCTCACTTATTCGTCTAAGAGATGTTATAGCCACTAAGAATGCTACTTTCCATGTGAGGAACTGTAAAACACATTAACATAATGGTTCAAAAGGGGGGCGTGGCTTAAGCGCCGACGAGCATGGTCGCCTGAGTCCCGAGCTCCGGGTTGATCTCAGCGAATTATCCTGACTGACCCCCTCCCCAGCGGCGCCGCCGACCTGCCGCGATCCCTGAAGGCTTGGGGACGACTCGGCAGCAGTTGTGAGCCGAGAGGGCTCTGTGATCACCTTGAATCCGGCGGGAGGTCGGAATACTAACGGGCGGCCATCTTGCAGTGGGCCTGCAGCCGGCCCGGATCCCCGGCCTCGATTTTGGAGGGACCCCGAGGGGGCTGACCCACCGCCGCAGAGTGAGGGACGGCACGCTCGGAAGGTTGGCCCGGCTGAGCGGGACGCCGCGACCTTCTCGTGCAGGCTCCTGGGGACCCGCGGCAGCACCTGGTGGGTGTGCGAGGACGACAGTCCGGACCCGAGAGGAGCGGAGCCAGCGCTGCATCCGACTGGAGGCGCGTTTCCAGCTGCAGAGTGCGCCGCGCCTGAGGCAGTTACGACGGCCCAGGTACTGTCGGGTGCGGCGCTGAGATCGCACGACGGACGCTCTGGGGCAGTGGCTTTGGCCATTGGAGCGGCGCCGGCCAGGCGCGGGTGCCCGGTCCCCGGGGGCCCGAAGCTATCCGTCAGGTGGATTGAGGGGCGGGAGCCTTCCGGGGCCCACTCACGCCTTGAGGGGAGCGTGCCGGCCCTCTAGTGGAGGCGTTTGAGCCTGTGACACGGGTTCTGGACAGCGGGTGGCTTTCGGCTGGCCTGTGTTGCGGTGCCTATACTTCCTTGCGCAATTTCTTGACCTCGGACCCGGCGTCGCGCTGGTGGGGGCGCAGTACCACGTTTGAGCTCCCCTGGTTGGGGCTCTGCTTCCTGGACTTTGCGGACCTCTGTGGGGGGCCTGGTATGCTTTGGTGTGGCCTGCATGGCTAGCGGCCTGTGCTCACGAAGTACCTGAGAGTGGTTCCACGCTATCTCCTAGTATTGTCCACCAGCCCTCTCCCTACATCACGCACGGGCCTGCTGGGTGGAGGTGCGCCCTGCGACCTTGGTACCCCTAAGGGGCAGCCCTCTGGAGTTGGACGCAACTGGGCGCGCTAGTGGTACATCATGGGGAAGCCGCGGAAGGGTGCTGGTGCGACCTCGGCGGATCAAGCTGAGGACCCCCTTGAGGCGCACGACCATCGACCGGCAGATAGCCAGAGCACAGGCCTTCAACAACAGCAGATGGACCAGATCCTCAAGGCCATTGGAGACACAAGGGAAGCGCTACGTCAGGATATTGCGCAGGTCTCTACGAACTTAGGCCTACTGAAGGCAGATCACGACAAGCTTGCGGACCGTGTCAAATCCACGGAGCTGGTGCTTGAGAAACTCGATCCGGCCCAGAAAACGACGGACGCTACGTTGGAGGATCTGGTGCGTAGGGTGCGACTCCTGGAGAGGAGAGCGGCTGATGCTGAAGGGCGCAACAGACGCAACAACATTAGAGTGGTGGGTTTGCCTGAAAACGTCGAGGGGGATGACATGGTCTCTTATCTTGAACGCTGGCTGCGGGATGAGGTGGTGCCTGAAGGCCTGACGAACTTCTACACTTTGGAGAGAGCTCATAGGGTCCCGGCCCGACCTCTGGCCCCTGGCCGTCCCCCCGGACCCGTCATAGCCCGTCGGCTGCACTTCAGGGATCGAGACATTGTTCTGCGGCAAGCCAGATTGAATGGTCCGTACAAGGTGGATAATGCGTCTGTGTCTCTCTTCCCCGACTACTCTCAGGAGGTCCAGCGCGACCGCTTTTCCTTCGTGGCTGTCAAGCGAGCTCTCCGCGACGAGGGAGTTCAGTACTCCCTGCTGTTCCCGGCACGCCTGAAGGTGCTGGTGGACGAGTGGCGACGTTCTGTGACACGCCGGATGACGCCTGGCAATGGCTGGAACGGTATCGGGCGGGCAGGGATGGCTCGGGTGTGTGGCCGGTGGCTCCTGAGGGTCGGCCGCGGCGGAGCAGGCGCAATCGGAAGCGAGGACAGAGCCAGCGATCCCCCCCGGCGTCGCATACGGAACTGGAACGGCAGGCCGCCTTACAAGCGGTGTCGCTTATTTCTGGAGTGGCGTCAGTGGGCCCTGTGATTGACTCGGGCTCCCGTATGGGCTCTGATAAAAAGGGACAGGGAGGCTCGGATGGGGGCTCGGAGAAGGAGTCTGGAGATTTGCCTCGGATTACCCCCCAGACGGCTGATGGACTGTTGGATGAGTGACTGTCAGGCAGCTGTGCAGGGAACAGTAAGGAGGGGTGCTTGGCTTAAGGCGATGACTGTGCCAGAGCTGCTGGGGTCCCTTCCGGATGGGTGTCGGGTGGGGCTACTTTCCCTGTCTTCCTGGGGTGTTGATGGTACTGAGGGGGGCCCCATGGCGCTATGTATTTGATTGGGCGGGAGCGCTGTTTGGGTGATGGGGGGGGGAGGGGTCCCTTCTAGACTGGGATCGGCCCACCACGGAGTAGTGGACTTAGAGCTGACCTGCCGGAGGTGCTGCGCTATCCCCTCTATCTCACATATTCTGTGAGTCTCTGGTGCTTTCCAGAGTTTCCCTCATTCGTGGGGGTGGGAGTTTGGATGGGTAGCAACTGTTTGACGCCTGTTCTGAGGGTGGGTGGGTGGGGGGTGAGTTGGGGGTGTGTGATGTTGCAGGGGTCTGTCAGTGTGCCGCTAGGGTTGTCGAGGTTCTGTTACTGCTATAGCTTTACCAATGGCGGCTAAGTTGGAACTGAAATATGTTACATGGAATGTGCGGGGGCTCAACTCTATAAGTAAGAGATATAAGGTACATGCATATCTGGTGCGCAGGGGGGTTCAGATAGCCTTTCTGCAGGAAACGCATTTGACTCTGGCAGAGGGGCGAGCGCTGCAGCGGCGTTGGAGGGGGCAGCTCTACTACACGACCTACTCCGCTCATGCTAGGGGGGCGCTGATTTGGGTTCGGGCGGGTGTCCCCTTCCAGCCCCTGAAGACGGAGATTGACTCGGAGGTGAGGTTTGTAGCGGTGATGGGGAGATTGGATGGCCGGGATGTCACGCTTTGCAGTGTTTATGTCCCTAATTTTGACCAGGCTGCGTTCTTTTCGGCCCTCTCGAAAAGATTGGCACCCCTGTTGATCGGCACAGTGTTCATGGGGGGGACTTTAACACGGTGATGGATGTGGATTTAGATCGCTCGCATCCTCCTGTAGCTCAGTCGGTGGTGCGCAGGGTGGCCAAAGCTCGGAGGACCTGGCAAGAACGTTGGGGCCTCCTGGACGCTTGGCGTACGCTCCATCCCAACGATAGGGACTATTCGTTCTACTCCCCACCCCATGATCTCCACGTCCGCCTCGACGCCTTTCTCTGTACTGCTGGGGCCCAGGAACTAGTGCGCAGTAGCGAATACCTGGCGAAGACTATTTCGGACCACAACCCTTGCTTACTCGCAGTCCTCTGGTCTAGGCAGCGGCAGCCGATTCCCACGTGGCGGCTAAATCCGCTGATGTTGGAGGACCCGGTCTTCCGCTCGGAACTGCAGGAGCGCCTTGAACGCTACTTCCAGGAGAACGCGGGCACCGCAACTACCAGAGCGGTCGAATGGGATGCCTTTAAGGTGGTGGTACGAGGCGCGTGCCTTTCTTCCTCGACAGGGGTGCGTAGGACGCTGCTGGCTGACGTGGAGCGGGAGGAGGACTCACTTAGGCGGGTGGAGAAGGCTAACCACGCAACGGGGAGCGATAGGGAGGAGGTGATGGCGGCAAGAGAACATGTGGCTGCACAAGTGGAGAGGCTTCGCTGCCATGACTATCGGGAATGCATGGTCCGGGCCCATGCCGAGAGGGACCGAGCTGGTTCACTGCTAGCGTGGCTGGCTAGCCCCCATTCTGGGGGCGCGCCGATTCTGTCCCTGACCACACCTACCGGGCCGCTGGTTTTTCCCAACGGGAAGTTAATGACCAGTTCTTGGATTACTACTCGGAGCTGTACCGATGTAAACTGTCCTTGCCCCCGACTGGTTTGGATGCCTTCTTGGAGGAGGCCCAACTGCCGCAGCTGGACCTAGAACAGGGGAACGCGCCCTGGGTGCCGCTGTGACACAGGTGGAGATCAGAGCAGCGATTAAGCACATGGCTCGGAAGAAAACGCCAGGGGGTGATGGTCTCCCTGTGGAGTTCTATGCTGCATTCCTGGACCTTCTGGCGCCACAGTTGTTGCGGGTCTATGGTGAGGCATGGGAGCTGGGCAGGCTTCCGGAATCGGCGAGGGAGGCGATCATTGTGCCGTTGCTGAAGAAGGGCGGCCAACCCACGTTGAGGACGGCGTACCGTCCCCTCTCGATGCTCACCGTGGACTATAAAGTACTGAGCAGGATTTTGGCTACGCGACTGTCGGCCCATATGTGCTCCCTCGTTCACCCGGACCAGGCGGGCTTTATCCCCACGCGGAATACCTCTGCCTGTATACGGCGTCTGTTACGGGTCATGGATGTTGAGGGGGAGGGTCCTCCGTCCGCGGCTGTCCTATCGGTGGATATAGAAAAGGCGTTCGACAGCGTGGAATGGCCGTACCTGTTCGGCGTGTTGCGTCGGTTCGGGTTGGGGGACTACTTTATCCGCTGGACGCAGCTTTTATATGCCTCCGCTACTGCCAGGGTTCGCACGGGCCGTACAATATCTGCGGCGTGTGCAGTGACGAGGGGTACTAGGCAGGGCTGCTCTCTATCCCCGCTCCTGTTCGCCTTGGCGATAGAGCCGTTGGCGGCGCGGGCGCGTCGGGGGCAGCATTATGAAGGGGTGCTGATGCGTGGTGTCCGACACCACATCTCCCTGTATGCTGATGACCTCCTGTTATACCTAGCTGAGACGACGGCCTCGGTTCGGGGTGCGCGGGCCTTGCTTCGTGAGTTTGGCGAACTATCGGGTCTCAGTGTTAATTGGTCTAAGACTTGCCTGTTCCCCCTGACTTCCCGGTGTGCGCGACCTGCGGGGCTTGGGGAGCTGCGCTGGGAGCCGGAGTGTATGCCATACCTCGGGGTTTACATTTATCATACCCACTCGTCCCTGTATGAGGGAAATGTGGGCAGAGCGTTGAGAGGCATCAGGGGCAGTATTGATTTTTGGCGTACCCTCCCCCTGTCTGTGGCCGGACGCATAGCTTTGTTGAAGATGGTGGTCCTCCCACGCTTACTCTATTTTTTCTGTACACTACCGGTGCGGATCCCGCTCTCCTTCTTTCGGACTTTAAGATCAATGGTGATAGGGTTCATATGGGGCCCTGGCAGGAGGCGCGTGGCTCTCTCCACCCTACTCCGGTCGCGGGAGGCGGGGGGTCTTGCTGTGCCGGATTTTGAATGGTATTACCTGGCGGCGCAGCTGCAGTGGCTCACCCAGGCGGTGGCGCGGGAGTTCAGAGGCCCAGACGGCCCACATGGCAGGATTATACAGCGCCATGTCCTGTCCTTCATATTGCTCCAGCAGGGCCTTCGCCTAGACCAGTTGTCTCTGGAGGAACGCACCCTCCGACACTGCTGGCTTCAAAGCCAGGAGCGAGCGGGTATCCACGTTCCATATGCGCCGGAGATCCCCTTAGGCATGTGTACAGCTTTACCGCACGGCGGGGACTGGTCAGGGCTAGCCACATGGGAAGACTGTGGGCTCCATATGATGGGAGACTTGTACAGGGATGGTGTCCTACTGTCGTTTTCCGACCTGCAGGAGGCATTTGATTTGCCGAGAGGCGACTTCTTACTCCATGCGGCTTTGGTCTCTGCGGTCCAGAGACGATGGAGGAAAGGTCGGGCGGAGCCACCTACGTCTTTGGGATGCCAGTACGTTGTGATGGCCGCTGGCACCTTTAAGGCTGTTACTTGCTTGTATAGGAGACTAGCACTGGATGTCCCCCCCCCATTGGACACACTGCGGGAACGCTGGGAGACGGACCTGGGCCGGCAGATACCGGAGACTACGTGGCCCCAGCTTTTGCGCCGGGCCTGGAAGGGCACGCGCAACGTCCGATTTCAATTGGTCCAATATTTCACGCTCCACAGAGCGTATTGGACGCCGGCCAAGATCCAACGGGTTTTTGGTGGGGCACAGTCGGTGTGTCCCCGTTGTAACTCAGAGGGTGCCGACTTTGGACACATGTTTTGGGCCTGCGCGGGGCTTGGTTCCTACTGGCCTGATGTTGTGGCCTGTCTGAATGAGATCACTGATCGTCAAGTTGAAACGGATATGGGAGTTTGCCTCCTGCTTTGGTTCCCGCACACCCCGGCCACGAAGGTCACCAGTAAATTCATCGACCTGGGACTGATACTGGCCAAGAGGGAGCTCACTCTGCACTGGAAATCTAGGGGGGGTCCCAGCTTCTTGAGATGGCGGGGGTGTTTTCTGCAATGGGCGTCTAGTGAAGGGACACTCCGCTTACAACTGGCCAACCGCGCAGCCAATGATAAAGCGCTAGAAACAGCTAGGGCGTGGTGCGCGCTAGTGGCAGAATTGCAATCACTGTCAGAGGTTGCGGAGGATAGCGAGGAGGAGGCGCAGGCGACCCAGGGGGTGGAGACAGCAGTGGGGAGGGCAGGGACATCTACGGGGGACCTTGCACGTTAGGACTGCATTTTATTGGCTATCAAGGAATTAGAAGTCGCGCCAGGGGTTGTGGAGATGGGATGGGGTTGCATGCGCGGACCCGCTTGGCGCTTGAGATCTATCAGGGTACGAGGGTTGCTGCCTGAGATCTGAGAGGAGCTGCCTGAGACTCCATGTTGAGTTATGTTGCATTAAGGATTTGACGCAGGAGGCACACTGACATGGGGGGGTGGGGGTAGAGAGGGAGAGGGTAAAGGGACAGGTAGGGTATGGATATGTGGGATGCAATAATTGAAATGTTGATATACGAACTGCAAAACGACACCTGCAATCGCTTGTTTGTTTGTTGCTATGTGAAATCAATAAAAATTTTGTTTAAAAAAAACAAAACATAATGGTTCAAAAGGTGGACCCATAAGCCTGGTCAGTACTATATTAAGGTTGCAGACTGGTGCTGGTGGGATGAACGGGGCGGGGGAATGACTTTTTAACCCTTCCATAATGTTTTTATTACTGGATTTTAAATAAAGACGTGTTGTCTATTTTACATGCAAGCAGAGAGTGCTGCCAAGTACAGTCTAAAAGAGGCATACGCAAGGCCTGTTTGTTGTAAATGGATTAGGAAACAACCAGGTTTTGTATTCTACGACTTCAGGAGCCAGATTGCTAGATTCCGCTGCTCGGCATAGGAGTGTAATATCCCTGACCAGATGATACATAGGGCATTGCCTTTTGGACTGTAGGTGAGGAAGGTTTGGCATTTCACGTTGTGGTGTGTGGTGAAGAGGTCTATCCCAGGGGTTCCCCCCAGGCCAGACACATGATTGTAGAAGTGTTGTTTTTATTTGCGACTCATGTACCAGCTGCTGCATTCCTTCTGAGCATATCTGTGAAGTTGATGTCCACCCTCGGTGGGTATTCTGCTAGGACATGAATTTTGTGAGGTATGGCCCAGTGCCATATGCGTTCGGCTATGCGGGAGAGCTGTATTTACTGTGTGCCCCCGTTTCTGAATATAATACATGACTGTCATATTGTAGATGCAGACGAGAACCACCTTGTGTTGAAGATGTTGTTGCAAAGCTTTGAGAGCTAATTGAATCGCAAGAAGCTCTAGCTGATTTATATGTAGGAATTTTACGTTTGAGCCCATAGACCACACACTGTGACCTCTTGCTTATGTGCCCCCATGCATCTGTTGTAAGGGTTACCTGAGGAACACTGCAGGCTTTGAAGGGCCGACCCTGCAACAGATTGTTGTTGTTTCATCACTGCAGAGAGCAGTGGATTGGGCGGCCCTATCCACATTAGATCTTGAAGATGCCCATCTGATGGGGTCCAATATGATTGAAGGCACCATTGGAGGGGGCGCATATTTAGGCAAGCGTGGGGCTCTATGGAGCTACATGAAGCCATCATCCCTAATAAGTTAATCACAGTTTGTTTTGATGTGACTTGATGTAGCTGAAAAAGAGGCAAAGCTAGCTGAAACTTTGGAACTCTTGCTGGATTGGGATAGGCTTTGGCTGTAATGGTGTTTAGAGTTACCCCTAGGAATGGTTGAATTTGTAAGGAGAGGTGGTGAGATTTTGTTGTACTGAGCATAAAGCCTAATTTGTGCAAAAGGCTGATTACCTTTTGAGTGGCTTGCAGACATTGCTGTTTGCTTCCACTCATGATTAGCCAATAATATAGGTATGGAAACACATGCGTGCTCCCAGTTCAGAGATGCGCTGCTACAACCAAGAGACATTTAATGAATACTCTTGGTGCAGTAATTACTCTGAATGGCAACACTTTGAACTGGTAACGTTGGCCAGTTGCTTGAAAACTGAGGTAGTGTTGAGGGGCTGGATGTATTGGAATGTGGAAATAGGCATCCTTAAGATCTATGGCTGTTCTGAAGTTTCCTTGCTGGAGCAAACGTATAACTTCTTGGTGCGTTACCATGTGGAAGTGCTCCAACAGGATGTATTTATTGAGTAGCCTGAGGTCCAATATAGGCCTTAATGTACTGTCTTTCTTTGGAATGAGAAAGTAGAGTGAATACACCACGTATCCTTGGCATTGTGGTGGGACTGGCTCTATGGCCCCTTTTTGAATGAGAGCATGAATCTCCTCTTGAAGTAGCGAGAGATGCTCTTGTGACATAGATTGCATGCGAGGTGGGATACTGGAAGGTGGAGATGTGACTGAGACAATATTCAGCTTTTAATATAGAAAGTACACACTGGTCTGATGTAATTTGTACCCAGTGTGTGTGTAGTAGTCTTTTAGCCGACCCCGTACTGGTGTTAAGTGCGTAGGTGGAGGCTTGGAAAGTCACTAGTGGAGGTGGTCCTTTTGGAAGCGGATCCATGACCTCAACCCTTAATGCCTCTGTACTGTGACATAAATTATGCCTGTTGTATTTACTGAGACTGATGGAAGTTGTTAGGATTTTGAGTTGAGGCTGTATCTGTGGAAGTGCACATTTTTGATTCCCTCTTAGGACTGGCCTCCCTGAAGGGAACCCCGGTCTTGGTAGGTTTATAAGTGTCTGGTGAGTAGGGCTTAGAGGGTTAAAGGCAGTGCTTAGTTTGAGTCTGTGCTTTCTGGTGCTCAGCACCAGCACTTACATGTCAACACCAGAGCTTGTGACGGTCTACCACAAGGTGACGATGTCTGGCTAATTTAGAGATGATCACAACAACAGTTAAAAATGAATTCAATATTCATTCAAAATTTACTATTACACACAAGCCTTACTTTTAGCTTTGGGGGCCTGAAATAGTCCGAATTATTACACCTGTAGGACTGTGATGGTTAGTAGATGTGCTGTTAGAATCGTTGGTAGCTTAGGAGGGGCAATTTGTAGTGTAAGCGGCAGGGGACTCCTGATGAGAGCCCAGGCTTTTATGTTTTTTTTTACAGATTAAGCACTAGAAAGGTCAGGGTCAGTATCATCTGGAGGGTCTATATTTTACTCATCCCATGCATCATCGATATTTTGAGGGTCCCCCTGAGTATGGTTGATCATAGGGGTCAGTGTTATCCCTTGAGCAATGCTTCACAAGTGGGGATAGTGAGGGTGATACCCAAGGATGAGCGTGAGGAGAGTGTTGTGGTGATGATGGAGGCGGGGTGGTGTAGTTGGTGTTGGCAGCAGACGGGGGGAGGAGGAGAGGATGTAGGTAATTGTGGAGGTGGAGGAGGTGGTAGCTGAGAGAACAGTATGGGACTAGCACCCCTGTCCCTATGTTTCTTTTTTGGAGTCTTATGTAGTTGTGGTCCCATGATCATCTCTCTTTAAATGTTTTCTTGCTCTTAGTGATCTTGTTTGTTGGTGATGGAGGTGCTTTTGTAACCATTCGTCCAGTGTCTGGTTTAAGTATTTGGCTTGGCGTCAAGTTTTTCTTGTAACTTTTTAAGTAGAGGCTCAACCGCTTAATCTTTTGGTGCAGCCTATCAATGGTGGCGGTGGGGGAAGAGTCCAGAATTTGGAAGAGGTAGGAGAAAAAACTACCTCCACTGCATCTTCTCATGATGCAGGGGGCGTGTACGAAGGAGGCAGATCAGAGTTGTCTGGACAGCTGGAGGAAAACCAGGCAATGGTTAATATAGGAGGGTTCGGAGTTGTGAAGGGCCTTAGGGCCTTGGCATGAGTCAGTAGTTAAATTGGCATCTCTTCTGGAAGAGGAGTCAGTGGAGGCTTCTGAAGTGCGGGGCGATGCGGGTACGTTTGGGTAGGTTGAGGATGAGTCTGGCTGAGGCATTCTGTATGGTCTGTAGACCTTTGAGAAGATGGGAGGCTGTTCCGGCGAGGAGTGTATTTCCGCTGTCCAGTCGGCTGGTGATAAGGCCTTGAGTCACTGTTTTCCTGGTGCTAGTGGGGATCCACCTCAAAATATTTTGGAGCGTTTGGATGCAGGATGAGGCTACCATGTTGAACTGGTGCTTCATGGAGAGGTCGCTGTCCAGGATGAAGTCGAGGTTACTGGCATGGTTGGTGGGGGTAGGTAAGGGTCAGAGTGCTTTGGGCCACCACTTGTTGGCTGAGACGTCTAGGATAATCAGGATTGCCGTCTCGCCCCGGTCGAGGATGACTCTGATGTCATCCGTTGCAGCTATCAAGGCGGTTTCAGTGCTGTGGTTGAAGAAGAAGCTGGGCAGGGTGGCATCCAGTAGGTTGTTTCCTGCCAGGTGGTCCGTGAGCTGGCAATCGGCTTTCTCCAGGACCTGAGCCGGGAAGCGGAGCAGCGAGAGGGGGCAATAGGTCTTGTGTTCACTGGGGTCAGAGGGTTTCTTCAAAAGGGGTTTCATCTCTGTGTGTTTCCAGGCATCAGGGAAGATGGCCGAGGTGATAAATGTTGGTGACTGCAATAGCAATTTCCTCCTGTCCCAGGTTGAAGGCATGGTGGGGGCAGGGGTCTGTCGGTTCTTCAGTGTGGATGGAGGTCATAATCATTGTGGTGACTGGCGTGGTGAGCGGTGGTAGCATTTGATATTTTTGGTAGTTATGGCATCAAGAGCGTTTTCAGGGCCAATGGCTTGGGTGCAGACAGTGCTTTTGGCACCGAGGTATTCATGGCCTTTTATGCAGAGTGAGTTTTCGAGTTGGAAGCGGTCGTCTTTTCTGCACAGGGGGCGTCATAGGGTTTTTGTGGCATCAAGGTCGGCATTTCTTTTACACCGGCAATAGGGCTGACTTTCACTTCAAGAAGGTTGTTGCCTTTGGTTTTTCAATGCCTTTTCGTGCTGGTTTAGGCAGAGGGACAGGAGCCGCTGCTTTGACTTATGCCAGAGATCTCCATGGCCTGCGGGCAGTGGAGTTCCGTGAGCCAATGGGAATGCATTTGTGTTAGTGTGTGAGGCTTTCGCCGGTGAACTCACATGCCCCTTCGAGATTGTTGGTTCATGCTTGGAGTCAGACCCTTTCCCACTGCTGGCAAGTAGGATGGGGATGTCCACAGGCACAGCGCTTCATTGTTTTCTGGAGACAGGCAGAGGTTGCAGAAACTGTATGTCCTGCCTGGAATATTTAGCATGACACTTGGGGCAGAAGCTGAACGGAGTCATTTCTATCACTGTGTGGATAGAGTGGAAGAAGATGGCATTTGCGTTGGAAGAAGACGTCAGACTCAGCTTGGGAAAGCAGAAAGAAACATAACGAAAGCCAGTTGATGGTTGTCTTCTCAATGCTATCTGTCAAAGGGTTATAAATCGGGGAGCTGAAAAGGCCATGTGGAAGGTGTAGAAACATTGGTCCCTGAGCTCCAAGATATACATCCAAACCCGATGGCAAAGAAAAACAATCTAAGGAGTCAATGACCAAGTGCAATGCAGACTATAGGAGGAGTGACCATACCTTGTGACTCAAAAGACTTCTTAGAAGAAAATTAAGATGCACACATTCAGGCCCAACACTAGATGGCAGGAGTATGCTAAGCACATGTATCTATGGCCAACACATGCCACGAACATACAAATATAAAGGACTGACAGAAGCATCTCACTAAAGAGGGCACCATCTCAACAGGTAACAATGATGGGAACTTTTAAGTAGCATCATTAAGCATAATTCAGACAACACAGGATTCACAGAAAATGCATCAGCATTCAAAGTTTATTTACATGTTGGTCAGACATACCTGGCTTCATAGTCGTTTCGGATGAGCAGCAGGTGTTGCAAAATGGAGAGCAGTGTCTGTTCTGCCTTAGAATCTTTCACTGTATTTAAAATAATCTGGAAGATCTCTTCGAAGTCAGTGAGAATACAGTTAAGGAAAAATAATATAGCTCACATACAGATAGATATAAGATATTTTGAAATAAACTGGTCAGAGTTGCCTTCATACGCACCGCAAAGAACAATCACAATCATTTAAAAATTAGTATGGCCTGGGATGCCACAAGCATAAGCAGTATCAATAGTGACATATAACTTGGCCGATGCAGATTTTTGGGGGGTTTGGGATACCAGCCCAAGTGGGGTTCAGATGTACTTCTGGCACATATATGGTGAAATTACACAGGAAAATGTTTTCCCTGTTTGCAGGGGGAGATAGTGCGGCCAACAGTAAATCGTCTTTGTCTGATGGAGAGCACTAGGAGCATACTGGGTACACCATGTTGGTTGAGTGTTATACCCAGTTCAATGTCCACATTGATTGTACTGTGATGTACTGTACTATCTTAGTGCTCCTGTATCCGGAGTGTGTACAACTGTTCTGCCATTGTTATCTCGGTGCGACTCATTGTTGACCATGCTAATCTTAATTGCTGTCTGTAAAATGATGAATAAATGTTTAAAAAAATATAGTATGGTCTAGGTGAAACCTTTAGTAATGAAACACATACTGACAAATAATTTCTTAATGCCGATGCTCAACCAAGTGGAGTCATTTTACTTTCCATTGTACAGTCCCCACAATACATTAAAAAAATATGGAAATCTAATTAGCATACCAATTGCATGGCTATGTGTTGCTGAGTTTTTTTATTTTTTAATTTTAAGGCGAAAAATGAAAAAAATATTTCTATATGCACATGACCTAAAGCAAAAAGAAAAATGCACTCTAAATTTAAGACACTACAATCCCAGCATGCATCACAGTAGCAGTTGAACTGTCAAGATTATTTGAGAATCTATGTTATTTCACTGGCAGTAATGCAACTGAGGCGCACCTCATTTAACAGTATACTCAGATTAGGTCATACATTGAGGGATTGACAAAGTATTGGTCATCAACATTAGTGCATTTAGTGATGGTGCCTCTCGGGACAAAAAACACCCTACTACCTAGGTGTACATATACACAGGGATATCAAAGAAAATCCCCAGGTACCTCAAAATGAATAATCCAATATCCCGGCACTCAAATGTAACAGTTTAAATTACTTATGTTTTTACCATAGGGGAATAAATTTACGCACAATTCCTGAACATTCAGCCACAAATAACAATTTTGGTTCGTAAGAGTCAAATAGATTTAATTAACACATATTAGAAACGCCATCAGAAATTGATGTTCAAAACAGACACAAAATGACACAAATTACATTGGTGAATAACTAGTCAAGAGAGGGTGATAAACACAATATACAGGACAAATGGAATAAATATGTCCTCCTCTTCTTGATCCTCAAGCAACAACAGCCGACACGTGTTTCGTCACGTCATGTGACTTCCTCAAGGCTTCTAACTGTTTGTAGTGCAATTTAGTCAGCGTCTATATCCGTAGTCTTCTTTCGAATAATAGGGATTGAATCTGCCCGTTTGGCGAATAACTTCGTCTATATACTTTGTAGCTCCTCTTTAATTAGATTCATAAGTCCAGACCACTTTCCATGTCTTAGTAACCTCCGTTACAGGGAACCATAGTGATAAGCGTTTTGTTTCTAAAAGCACCACGGAGTCATCATAAAGTATCCTCAACTCAAGTCTAAATATTCCAATAATTTATAATCTTCTCAAATAGTTGGCCTTAATTTTCATTTCTTTCTTTTGGTAGACTGAGATTACGGCCTGGAACTCTTTTTTTTTTTTCCGTAATGGGCGTGTATGTTCCTAAAAAAATGTAGGCTTATTTCCGTTTTTAACGACGTAGGTGATGGGCTCTGATATGCCGCGTGTAAGAACGTCCTCTCTATACGTGTCACCATATACGTGTCACCATTATTTGAGAATCTAATAAATGACGTAGAATCTACTGAATAAAGTAGAAAGGCCAGAATCCTTATTTGCAATTTAATTATTTATCTGGAAAGTAGGTGGACTGTATATGAATGTAATGACCAACAATAGAGAACTGATGTTCAAAATTAAGTTTTCTACATTATGGCACCTTTTTTATATTGATCACAATAAAACATTAGCAAGCTCAGGTCTACCAATGTAATGGACGAGCTACGAGAAAAACAAGAGGAAGAACAATTCTATCAACAGGATACTTACACCTGTAACATATTTACATGGACATCTGAAATACTTGTGGGACATCTTTGGAGATCAGATGGAAAAACAAGAGACCTACTCTCTCTTTTGGGAAAAGTCTCTCTCCACCTTTCCTAATAGAGTGCTTAGGAACACTACAAAAAGGCATGAGGCCCTTTAACTAGCTTCTTACAGTTGAGAAATTCAGAGGTGTTCTAACTTATGTATGTATCTTTAAACCTTCCAACAGTGGGATAATAACTGTTCTGACAATCACTGAAATATTCAGACCCATCTAGACAAGTGTAACAAAAAGAAGTAACTTACCAGGCTTAGCAAAACATATTAGAACAATAACAAAAAATGAGCCTCCACACTGGGAGAGCTACCAACTGGGCAGCGGTGTCAGGTTCTGCCTTACTATTGATCACCTGAGAGATGGCCTGCTATTATTTATAGATTCCACGTAATGAGCTAATGTTAGACAGTTTGAGCTTCACTCATAGTCCTAGACATTTCTTCAAGTGGCACATGGTTGTACTACTGTGCGTAGACAAGAACATACTAGGATGGCCTACCCTCAATTCCAGCAGACCAATGTTGCAAGTGGATTTGTTCAATGATCAAATAAAATGAGACCTGAGATGTCCAGCGAGAGACCTCCAGGCCATACAGCAAGCATCAGTAACTATGGACAACTATGGCAATCCCTGGGGAAAAAAACATGTAAGCTTGCACTTGATCCAGGACAAGGAAGAGAAAGGGGGTTGTTAGACCTGGCAGCCTTAGGGTGTTCTTCCCCCAAACATTTTGACTACTTGACCTCCAATGTTTGCTGCCATTCGTTTTTGTTAGCCTTTGGACTTTTTGCACTTTACCACTGTTAACCAGTGCTAAAATGTTTGAGTTCACTCCCCCAAACATGGTCTGTTTGGAATACACGTAATTGGCATATTTCATTTACCTAGAAGCCCTTTGTAGAGTGGTATACCATATACCCAGGACCTGTAAATTAAATGCGATCAGTGGGTCTGCAGCACTTATTGACCAACCCACTTAAGTAGCACTTTAAAGCATGTTGTCTTGGCACTTAAATCCCCTTGCCAAGCCTTGAGCGCTTTTCATTACATACAAGTCACACCTAAGGCCTCGGTAGCCACAGGCCAGGGTGCTGTGTAATTAAAAGGTTGGACATGTACTTTTACATGTACTGTAGTGAAAAACTCCTAAAACTGTTTTTCTCTACTCTGAGGCCAACCCCTCGCATAGAACAACATTTGGTATTCTTCATTACATTTAATAAGCTGCAATTCCTAATAATGTGTAGGTTGTTACAGCATGTTGGGCATCTTTGACATTGTAATGATAAACCCTCTTTAATAAAGCTCATCATCTTGCAGCTCCTGGATAGTTTCATGGGACAATCATGTCAGAATTTCTCCTGGTTAAGGATTAAGGGCGAAAACAGTATAAACAAATAGTAATGAATTAGTCTATTTCAAACAATTCTCTGTTTGGTGCAACAGGGAGGATGAGACCTCTGCTATGAAGGCCTGAATTACAGGGATGTGAAAGAGGGAGGAGTAATCCATTTTGCATGTAAGTAACTATCGCTGTTAAATGAAGGCTTATAGTAGTGTATGTGAGGCCTGATTTTTACAGAAAAAGGAAACAGAAAACGCCATAGACTAGATGGTAGACAATGTGGTCCAGGTGTTTGTAGATGTAATAGTAGACACATCTCTTCTATTTTGCTGTAAGGCAGACGTGTGTTAGGCCTGTGGGATTCATGTAAGATGTCCAGGCACTCCTGCGAAAGGTGCAGTCAGCCAAATTCTAGGACCTCATGTGCCAGATTAAGCATCTGAGTGTCTGACTTGCTCTTGGTTCTGTCTGAGAAGTTCAGCCCTCTTGGGGAGCTTCCCAAGGGGGCTGATAGACATCTTGAGGAGCAATGCACATCAGGGCTGTCTGGCCCAAGTGAGGGCTACCAGGATCAGGGTTTGGGATTGTTAGGGGGAGGCCAGAGGGGGGGCCGGCCCCACTTACCCAGGTGCTTAGTCCGCGCAGAAAGACGAGACAGGATCCAGTCGTGACAGGGTTAACACAAACCTCACGCCCTCTCCCCTGGGAGGACAGCGCGGGAAGCGTCATCGAAGAAAACCAATTACAGCCGCAGGTGGTGGAGAAAAAGAGCCTTTATCAAGAAGGCGCGGAGAGTCTGGAAGACGCCGAAAGGGAAGACACCAAAGACGCCGAGGCTGAGGACCGCAGGAGGAAGACTGCCGCTGGAACAAGAGGAAGGGAATCCACGGTTGGACTGCGCCACTAACGCCATCGCCGAAGAAACGGAGACGTGGAGTGAGGAGTGGTGAACGCCCATGGGAGACACGCGCTTTCCGCCGTAACTCTGGAGAGTTACGGCACTGGCGGTGAGTGAACCGATCGCCGGGGACGTGCCCACAACAAAAGGGGGGGGGGAGATGGAAAGGGAGGGGGCATTTAAGTGGGCAGACTACAATTCTTAATCACCCAGAAGGTCTCAATGGGGCTTTGATTTAATCGCTCCACATGCATAGGATCCCAGGGCATTTCTTGTTATGTTTTGGTCATCATTTATTGAGAAACGTGTTCTAGTTGGTTGGGCCTGTGGTTCTTTCTTTTGTCAGGGGCAGGTACTTAAGACCCAATTTTCTAAAAACGAACCCTGAAACGATAATTTAGCCTGTGTACCTTTTCTTTGACCTCTTCCCACCGATACCTGCATGTCCCACCCTCACCAGTCACACCATAGCTTTTCTTGTACAGCACAAAAGAGCACCTAAGGAAGGTGAAGGGTAGTACAGAAAGACCAAAACAGCTCAGAAAACCTACCGCCACTATTATTTGTTTTCCTTCCGAGTACCCTGGGGGAACACCATTGCCTGCGAGGAAGAGCACGAGATTCCCGGGAGGAGGCAGAGTACTGACGACGGTGCATCCCACCTGACGAACTGTACCTACAGAACAAAACTTCACCACCCCATATTTCTTTTTATTATTTCTCCTGGGTCAGCAATCCTGTACTAAAGTTATTTCAATAAAGATTTGGACACAAGTATTCACCCCATACGGTCTCCTAGCTTTCATTTCCGACCCTCCCTCCGACAGGGATCTTAGTTGAATCTTCTACACCATGTATTGAAGGAGTTGGCAAGCCAGAAAAGCATAGGAAAAGATCCCTGAATAATTCACCCAGTGTGCATCTCCCAAAGATTGAGCATGCGGGTTCCTGGAGAATTGTGGAAATGTTGTGTTTTCGGGTATGGCAAAGAGATGTATCTGTGGAGAGCCCCATCGCTGAAAGTATTGGAGTAGGACTTGCAGGTCGGGTTCACACTCTTGAACTTGTTCATGCACCCTGCTGGGTGGATCTGCCAAGTCGTTGCCCACCCCTGCAAGGTGCTCAGCGAGAAGGTGTATGAGGTGGCAGATTGACAAATGCCAGGTCTGCCACATCAGTAATAACTGGGGAAGCGAGTGAATGCTGCCTTGCTTTTTGTCATAATTCGTGGTGGTTATGTTGGTTTTTCTGATGTGGACTATTTGACCTCAAGTGAGTGGAAGGAAGGCTTGGAGAACGAGGTGTACTGCAAGTAGCTCAAGGTAGTTGATGTGCCATCCCTGAGAAATGGGGGGCCGAGACCCCCTGTATAGTCAGACATCCATGGTAATGGTGACTCACAGAATCGGATCTAGGAAAGGCCTGTCCTTCACTAGGTTGTTGCTGTTTCATCACTACAGACAGTGAGAGGTGCTAGCCTTTATGAACACTAGATATTCCAACTGACCTTCCACATGTGAACCATTGAGCCAAAAGGTATTCTTGCGGTGGACACTTGTGGGACGAATAAATATTGTTAAAGGTCACAAATAGATTATTGTAGTTGTCTAGTCTGCTCAGTACCATTGGGGTGAAGAGGGGTTTATCTGTATTTAATGGCGTATGATTCAATACTGGTTATCACATTGTGGTGGCGGTCGTAATTTCAGAGGTTTCCATTTTTCGAAATAGCCTGAAAAAAAGCACAAGGACTCTGACAGGAGAAGCAGAAAATGAAGGTATGAGGAAGAAAGTGGCTACAGTCAGTGAGATTTGCTTGGTAGAGGATGGGATGTATGGGCCTTTGCATCAGAGGAGTTTAACATGAAAAACAATAAAGTCAACCTGTGTCAGATACACTCGACTGAGAGTGCAGTTAGAAAGAAGGGAATGAAAATAAATATAAAGGTGTCATCAGCTTTAAGATTGTTCGAGAATAATAAATAATATCCATTAGGAAGGTGGTATATAGAGAGGAGATAGAAAGTCCAATGCAAGAGCTTAGAAGGATGCCAACTGGAAGTGATAAGGGCATGGATAACTTGGAATCTGACAACTAAGCATGATAGGACAAAAGGAGAAGAGCACTTTGCATGTTAGGCCTCTAAAGACAAGTGAGTTGCAAGGGGACAGTGAGTGGGATGATCAACAGTATCTAAGACAGTGGCTCAATGAAGAAGTAGGAGGATAGATGAAAAGCGATTACAGTGTGCAGAAGTGATAAATGTGGCTGTGCCTTAATGTGTAATTTCTGGTAATTGAATTACCTGGAAGGCTAACTGGAAAGGCCTGAATGGGTTGTTTGAGCCTAGGTATAGCAGGAGAGTTGAAAACCAACCTGTTCAGTATCTGGTAGTAAACGTGGGTTTGGATTGAGGGTGGATAGTGCAAGAAGGATCAGAAGAGATAAACCACCCGAGATTTGAAGCCATATGGGTAGATGCTATGTGTGAGGGAATGATTCATTAAAGAAGTTATAGACTGAGAACAACGTTAGAGCCGAGAGCGAAAGGTTTAATGGTTTGTGGGCTAAATGGATCAGGTCGATAGCAAGGAACATTATGAGATTAAATTATTCAAAAGAGTTCAGAGAAATGATGTGGTTAAGTAAGAAAGAATAGCCAAGCGAGGTTGGAGTGTCGTGGGGGTGCAAGAGGAGCAGTTCAGCATGGATTTCTAATTTTTCTGGTTTCATTTGCTGATAAAGATGGAGTGTGACTGGGCTGGCGTGGTGGGGAAAAGTAAGACTGTTCAAGACAGTCGATACACATGGGGGCACGGTAGATAAGCCTATTTTGAGGTGCTGGAAGTGCAAGGGCTTGCATTGTTCGGGTCAGAAGTCAGTATAGACCAGCCTACTTGCAAGCCTCAAGGTTTGCAATGGTCTTATTCTTGCACAATCTGTTTAGAAGTCGTTGCACTATGTTATTCAGATTGTAACTATGTCAGATCAACCAAGTTTATGCACGTAAGGCAGCTGGGGAGACGGTGTATAGAGGATAAGGAGCCTTTAAGGCAAATGTTCGGGTGCTATTGAATAACCAAATGATGTATTTTTTTTGTTGTTTTTTTTTTTTAATTCTTTTTTATTGAACATTAACAAAATACAAACTGAAAATTACCATCGTGCCATAGGTATCTGCAAATCACAATCAGGGAACGTAGAGTACAACATTACAGAAATTATTAAGGAGAGTGAAAAGTGGATTCAGGTATCATCCAATTCCTCATGAACTGGATCTATTTCTGGCGGCGTACATATATATCCACAGTATGCATTTCAAACATCCCATATCTTCCCCCACTTGCGGGGTCTCCCTCTGGCAAAATGCACGGACCTCTCCCGAAACATGCACCAATCAAGGTCCTCCATCCATTTCCCAAGCTGAGGAGCTCGACTAGCACCCCATAATTGTACAATGTTTCGCTTGGCAATCATACATGCAAGAGTGACCCACAGTTTACCATGGCTCGAGAGGTCGGAAGGTTCCCATACGTTAAGTAGGGAACGGCGTGCCTCAAGTGCAATCTGTACACCCCACACCTCACTCATTTTCTCATGGATCTTGATCCAGTATCCATGGACTTCCGGGCACTCCCACAAGAGGCTGAACGCCAGGAATTATTGTTTCGGAAGACGAGATATCGTCACAGGGTGCCATCTGTTTTAATTTAACTATAGGAGGAAAATACCCAAGTAATACAGCATGGAGAGAGACTGACTTTATCATATTACCTACGGGCCAGAAAAACGTGAGGAATAGATTCAGAGGATATCTGAACCCCAATACGTTGCGGTAGGGGTGACAAACAAGAAACTAGAGGCCGAACTGAGTAAATTAAGCCTTGAAGAAGTCTGTGGATTAACACCATTTCAGACGAAACACGTGTCGGCTAGGAAGTTTTATGAACTATCAACATATGAAATAAAAGAAAGAAAAAGAAGAAAATTACAGCGATTTGTGATTTGTTTGTTGGTTGCAAAGTAACTTTTCTGCGTTAGCTCAGGATAAATGTTGTTCTGTGTAATAGGGCATTGACTGGTTCATGCCTGTTGTGTTTAGATTGGTGGCCTAAACCATATCCTTAGAGCTTTCCGATTTGTTTGAATCTTGACAGCTATCACTGTGACCCAGCGCAATTGCAACCCAGCCATCAGTTTCTTTATTTACTCCCACAAGATAGGCAAAAACGTTCCAACCATACCACAACCCCTACGACAATCTGCATTTGAAGCAAGCCCCATCCGACACAACCCTGGGCCCGTGGTGTAGGACCAGTGAAGAATCCTAAGCTGCACCAGACGGAGTCTCATAGGAACCGCCACTACCCGAGGGGAAGATACAACCTCCCCCCAATCTTCGTCATCCAGGACCAAGCCATCTGAAACCCATTGTTCCCTAACTTGCACTAGGGGTTCCTCAGTATGGTTGACCAATTTCTTATAAACCAGGGAAATCGCCTTGGTGGGAAGGTACCCATCCAACAGTCGATCCTCCAGCGGAGAGGCCACTGGCGGCTTCACATCAAGTGGAATAGCCGCCGCCAGTGCATGCTTAATTTGTAAATAACTATACTGCTCGCTCTCATTCAGTTGGTGTCAGGCTTGTAGTTCCTCAAAAGTTAATATCCCATTCTTACCCCACATGTCTCGGACCTGCGAGATACCTATCAGGTCCCAGCCATCGAAACCCTTCGATTTCCACAAACCACCCAATGCTTCAGAGTTTCACAAGGGCGTGGCCATTATTATCTTACCCTCCCATTTAAGAGCACGGTTAGCCTCATGCCACACCCACGTCGAAACCGACGTCGGGCCCAGCAGAGGAAACCTACCACGTCTAGCGTACAGGACCCTAGTTTACTCACCCCCCGGCAGCTGGCCGCGATCCATGGCAAACCCGGGTTCAGCCGGAGAGCCATAGATTGCATGATTAACAGGAGCTAATTGGGAAGCCCAGTAATATTTCCTGATATGAGGCAAACCAATCCCTCCGTCGTACCAGGGTAACATAGCGCAATCCACGGTTTTCCGCCCCAGAGAAGTTGACGCTGCAACGATTCAATCTCAGTGAAGTATAAAGAGGGTACGGGATCGAAGGAATTCTGTAAGACATAAAAACCGGGGTAGCGCCATCATTTTAAACAAAAGCGCCCGATCCAACAGGGAGAGCGGCAGCTCCCTCCATTTTGCAATATCGCAGCGGAGTCTGGCCAATGGGGGACCCAAATTAGCATTGAATCGTACTTTGGGATCTTTTGATACGTGAATTTCGAGGTAGCGAAAACTTACTAGTTCGACTTTTACCGGACAATTCGCTGGCACCCTAGGCGAATCACCGCTCAACACGAAAAGGACCGACTTCGCCCAGTTGATGGCAAAGCCCGAGTATCTCCCATAGATTGCTAAGATGTCCAGGAAAAAAATTAGGGACTGTCGGGGGGAGGTCAGGTACATGAGAATATCATCCGCATAAAGCGAGATTTTATCCTCCCACTCCGGTGTCCATCGCAGCCCTTTAATTGATCTGTCCCACCGTACCCAAGCCGCGAGCGGCTCCAGGAACAAGGCAAACAAAAGTGGTGAGAGGGGACATCCCTGGCGGGTGCCCCTCCCCAGCTGAAAATCCCAGGACTTATGGTTGTTCACCACCACTCGAGCCAACGGAGCAGAGTAAAGAAGACGAATCCAACATATAAATTCGGGTCCAAACCCTAGCTTCTCCAACAACGCAAAAAGGTAAGACTATTCCACCCTGTCGAAAGCCATAGTGGCATCCAGCGACAGAAGCACCGCCGGCTCATGAATGAGGGAAGCACCCGCCACCACTCCATGGAGTCTACGGAGATTAAGAGCAGTATTATGGCGCAGCTGAAGCCGGACTGGTTCGGATGCACCAGTGCCGCAACATCCTTCACCAACCGGTTAGCGAGTAACTTGGTCAGGACCTTGGGCTCCGCATTCATAAGGGAACTCAGTCGATAGGAGGAACACTCCAACCGGGGCTTACCCTCCTTATAAATTACAATAATATTGGCAATGCGCTGGTCATATGGCAGTACACCACTATCTCTACTCTCGACATACATGTCTTTTAGAAACGGAGCCAGACTGTCTGCGTGCAGTTTATACAGTTCTATGGGGATACCATTCGGGCCCGAGGCTTTTCCGGAGTTAAGCCCCCGGATAGCCATCGCGACCTCGTCATTCGTGACGGCAGAGTCCAGAAACTCCCTATGCTCAAATGACAGGACGGGCATCGGTATATCCCGTATGACCTTCGCGTTATCTTCCACTGTATAATCCCCCATCGAAGTATAGATCTCCCCGTAGTATCGGGCAAACTCATCCACTATAATCTGCGGATCCGTCGTGACACCCGAGCTCGCAATCTGCAGCTCAGGCACCAGACGCGACCCCCAATCTCCCTTCTCCAACCACGCTATCAATTTCCAGGCCTTATCACCGTGTTCGTAAATTCTACTCTGTGAGTTGGCATGCTGCTCCCTCGCCCTATCACGCGCCAGGTGTTTGTATTCATCTCTGAGGACACCGAGGCGGTGTACCGCCCCCGGGTCCCCATCGGTAGACACCTCCCTCTCCAAGGCAGACCGCTCCGCCTCGATCCTTTCGATTTCCACCCTACTCTTCTTTTTCTGCCCAGAGATCAGGGAAAGCGCCTCCCCCCTGACAACAGTTTTATAAGCCTCCCAAAGGGAGCAGCCAGAGTCGACTGTCCCTGCATTCTCTTGGAAGTAGCTATCTGTAACACGTACTAGCTCCTTTTTAGTAGCAGGGTCTCTCAAATGCCAAGCGCTAATTGGGGCTATCCTAGCCATATCGCCTTGTCCTATTTTCAGTTGGAGCCAAATTGGCGAATGATCAGACACTCCTCTAGCCAGATGACTCACTTCCTGAAAAAACCTCGCCTGCGACGCAGGCACCAATACATGATCAATCCTGGAGAAAGAGTGGTGTGCCGCAGACACATGTGTGTACTCTGTGTCACCAGTGTGTCGTAATCTCCACCCATCAACCATACCAGTTGCGGAGACAAAATCTGCCAACCATCTACGAGAGGGCAACAACACACGGGTGGGGTACCTGTCCAGCTCGCCATCCATCACAGCATTAAAGTCTCCTCCTAACACCATGATACCAACGGGCAATGACAAAAACACCCTGCTCAGATCCCGAAAGGTGTCTGCCTGTAACGCGGGAGGAACATAGACAGAAAGGAGTGTAACAGTCCTACCCTCCCAGAGCCCCGAGATGCCGACATAGCGGCCCGGTTATCAGACCAAGTCACCTGTATAGTGAACGGAAAGGAGTTCTTCACTAGTATCCCTACCCCTCTAGAACCCGAGGTGAAACCTGCATGAGCCACCAATTTATACCCCCCCCCCCGGTGTAGCGCCATACATCGCTTACCCAAAAGGTGGGTCTCAGGCGATCGTCGTCTGATTAGCTGCCCCACCATTAGCACGCTTGATCTTATCTCCCAAGCCATTCACATTCCAACTGAGGACGGATATACCAAGCCCAATCTAACGGAAGCCATACTCATCCCCCGAGAATTCTGGTGCATTCCGTGACACCCATAGCAGACACAGGTCATAAACAAAACACAAACCAACAATCAAAAAACCCCTAAACCCAACTCTCCAACCCCCCTCCCTGCACCCCTTCATGCAACATATGCACATCCCCAACTAGCAGTGTGCCTGTCACCCCAAGACTAACTACAATATCTAAACGTAGAAAACAGAGAAGGACCTTACAACAGGCCACCAGCCTCCACTATCCCCAACCCGATAGCGAACCCCCATCAAAAATGTTCAATTAGAGACCAAAAATGACAAAAATATCTTTTGGGGAAAAAAACGCCCCAGTCAAACCAGCACTGCCACCACCATCATCAAGTCGGCACAAACGGGATAAAAGTCACTATTCCTCTTTCTCCGCCCGGGTGTCTCCCTCCGTATCCGGCACCTGGACACGGTCCAGCCAGTCCACTGCTGCCTCAGGATTGTCAAAAAACCAAGTTTTTCTGTCGTGCTCGATTCGAAGGCGAGCCGGGAACAGCATGGAATACTTAATTTCGGAGGCCCGCAACCGCCGTTTAATTGCCATGAAACCCTGCCGCTGTTTCTGGACTGTCTGGGTGAAATCAGGGAAAAAGAGTAAGGAAGCGTTCTCAAATGCCAGCAGTCCGGAGGATCTTGCCATCGGTAGGATAGCATCCCGATCTCGAAAATTCAATATCCGTGCGATAATGGGACGAGGGAGCGCCCCAGGCTTCGAGCGTCCGCCGGGAACTCTGTGGGCTCTTACCACCGTGAAAAAGTTGCTAAGGCCCATGGGTTTTAGATGGTTGAGGATGAGATCGTCCACAAAAATATCCGGGGCCTGTCCCTCCGACTTCTCCGGTACTCCTGTGATGCGGACGTTATTTCGCCTTGCTCGTCCCTCATACTCATCCAGCTTTCGGTCGCTTTGAGACCGAGACGCCTTTAGGTCTCTCACCTCCCGCTGAAGTTCCGACACATCGTCTATGAGGCTCAACCTTTTAATCTCAAGCGTCTTGACCTTCTCCGTGGTTTTGGTTAGGTCCGCTCTGATAGGGCCCACCTCGATAGACACTGCGTCCAATTTGGAGTCCATCCTGCCCAGGGAAGACTGGACCCCGGTGATCGCTGCCATCAGATCCTTCATCGTCGGGTCCTCTCCGGAGGGATCAATCTCCTGGCCTCCCGTCTGAGCGCGCTTCTCATCTACCGGGGAGCCCTTAGAAAAACTGTACTTTTCCAGTCTGTTGGACTGAACCAGTCTGGTAGTCCTCGATGTTTTCGGCGGTGGCTTTTCGGGGTCCCCTCTCGCCGCCATTCTCAACCCCTATCCGGACATCACCTCCACCGTTCGAACAAGGCCGAGCCAATGTGTCGCCAACGTCAATCAAAGCCTGTCGATCGCGAGTTGTTCCGTCCCGGCAGGAGAGTAAAGTAAGAGCAAGTCTTAAGGGGGGACCCAGAGGCACCTCAGATGCGACACGACTTCCGTGGACCGGGCTCCGACCGTGCACTTCAGGTCGCACTCGCCGATGTTGTCGAAGTCCAGAGCGGGCAGTGCCACACGCGGGGTCCCGGTGTCGTTTCCAGAAGGCACCAAAGGTTCAGACGACGGTATTATGTCATCGGAGCGCCCAAATCGATCAGAAATTTACCTGGTGGTTCAGGTGCTGGTCCCCCACCCGATGGTAGGGATGGGGCTCAGGAGAATGTGCCGGATGGCAAGTCAGGATGTGGCGGACGGCGGAGCCGATGCTCAAGCGGCCATCTTGATCGCTGGCGCGGCTCCTCCCCAATTATGTATGGTTTTATAGTGGAGTGAGGATATTTATTTGTATTAGGAATGTTGGGAGAAAAATCTAAAAGCGCTTCCTCTTGTAAACAGGGTAAATAGTGATAGGAGGAAGGGCTGGAGGGATGTTGAACATGATGATGATGTTCAGAAGAAGAGGGCACAATAATAGGAAGAGAGTGAAAAAACTGAGGTATAACATCATAAAATCTAGGAATTTCCCAGATCAAGCTTTGATGGGTGGACTGTACGTTTGTCCCTGTTTGCTTTCGGAGGCAGGACTAACTTAAATGCTACTCAAAGGAGGCACCTCCACCGCCTACAGAAATTGCGAGGATGCAGTTGGGGAAATCACAGCCTCAATGGAGTAGGCTGTGGAAGCAGAAAAGAATACACCCAGTTTTCAATACCCAAAGGATCCATGCATCAGTTATCTGGGTCCAGTGCTAGTAGTGGAGAGAAAGCTTTTGATAAGGAAGCGGAAGGCTCCAGCCAAAGGCTTGATGTCAAGGCCCTCTGACCTTAAGTGTCCATAAGGCATTTGCCAGCTCAAAGGACATGGTCACGGAGATGACGTCTTGAGGTGTTCAACAATAAGGACTCATTCATCTAGTGTTCCAATACATTCTTCGATCAAAGAACTCAGTTACTTTCTCTTGGGCCTCTTGGTTGGAGCTGGTAAACAAAGATGGGTGCTAGTATCAATGAGGCCCTTGAAATACTAGCAGTTGTATGTGCACTGCATGACTGCAAGGTTGAGTACAAACTATTTCTAAGCATATTCCAAAACAATTCGAAAGAGTATCTGCCAATCCTGTACAATGATGTGTGCTAAAAATGGTTCTGTTGGGTTTCACAATTGCTTTGTAACAATAGTAATTCATATTTAATTTTATCAGACAAAATAACTCAAACATACACCACACAATATACTTATACCAACAAGTATATATATTATGTGAACTTCTTGTCATAAATATGGATGTTATACAATCACATTTATGACAATTAACATTAAAAAAAAGTTTTTACACAAAACATTTTTGGGACAAATAGTGACAGACGTGCAACATGAATCACATTTCACAACAACATAAAAGGCTTCACAAAAATCATGGTGTTCCGTCTTTTTTAGATTTCAATGTAGTTCAACTCCCATCCTATATTGGTTTTACAATTGTATTAGATCGGGGGAGTGACTCAAGACGTGAGGTACGAGTTACTTGCCTTCGGTAACGGTGTATCTGGTAGAGACGATTCAAGCCGCAGAGTCCTTAACGTAGAATTATCCCCAGGCGTGAGACTGGATCCGGAAACCTTTTGCCCAGCATCCCTGCGCGCCGGGGGACAGCATCACGCGACTCCGCCCAGGCTTCGTCTGCATACATGACGTCAGCAAGGTCACATAAGTCCCACCCCAGAGTGCCGAAGTCAGTTTTCTTCTGAGAACTTTTCCGTGCAACAACGCAGAGCCATCAGACAAAACTGTGGGAGTATGGGAATAGTGTGCGAAAGAGCAGAAAAGGGGAGTGGTGACGAACACCAGAAGGAGCAGTGCAGACACTGCAGTACCCAAAAGTAGGGAAAGAATAAAGAACAGAGAACAGCCCTGAGCAACCACACTGCCAGTATGTAGACAGCCCCCCCGGAGACAAGGAACATATGTAAAATGTCATGACAACATGTAGCAGGACTACTACCCCCACCAAGAACAATGAAAGAGGAACCAGTTCCAAGACAAGCAGGAACGCCAAACCTCCAAGGCAAACCCATCACAGAGTGCGACAACCCCCCAAAGGAGCAAAGGGCAAAGGCATAGCCAGATGACCCCAACCCAGAGGTTAGCAGAGTGGCAGAACACTTAGCAACACGGGGAGAGGGAGGGGAGGGAAGAGAGCAAAGGCAAGCCCCAATCCTGGAGCAACTAGAGCAGAGGGGCACATGAGTATCTATCAACCCATCCTTCAATGTGCCAAAAAGGAGGAAAGGAACAAAGAAACAGGATGAATCATCCTGTCAGAAAAAAATGAAAGAGCACTTACAGAAGACACAGCCACCCACCGGAGACCAACCAAGGGTCCTCGCAGAACGGGGAGGAAGGGTGGGCCGTGAAGGAATCTGCGGCTAGAATCGGCTCTACCAGATACACTGTTACCGAAGGTAAGTAACTCGTACATCTGATAGAGACTACTGGCCGCAGATTCCTTAACGTAGACTAGATACCCTAGCCATAACCACGGGGAAGGAGGGCCTGTGAAAGGACCCCACCAGCCTGGACATAACAGAAGGTTCTACAGGGGACAGTCCAATGGACAGGGCGAGGGGAACCCCTACAAGCAGAACACCACCGACCCCAAGAGGGGTGTGGGAAGAAGAAAAGAAGAAGAAACAGGAAGCCCGTTCACACTCAGCAGAGGAAACCGGGACAAGGCCATGGGAGGCTGAAGCACCCCACGCCCCTACAAGGCAACAGAACCTCCATCCAATGCCAGGGCAAGGAAGAGGAAGAAGAAGAACCACCTAGAGGGCCCAAGGAGATGAGGGAAAGAGGGCGAGTCCCCACGACCAGGAACACGCCCAGTGAAAAGGGCAGCTGAGCCCACCACAGCCAGAAGTCAATAGACCAGACAGAACGGCGCAGACAATAAAGCAATCAGAAACAGAAAGAGTAGCCCAGGGCACCCAGGAAGACCGCCTGAAAGAGGGAGGAACACAAAATCCATCTCAGCCCCCAGGACAGAGAACATGAAGGCGAAGAAGGGCCCAGACACACCTCAGAGAGGGGCCACACACGACCCAAAAAGAAGTAGAACCAGAGCCACAACACCAGGCCGCAGACAGCAGGCAGACCAGGCGAACTGCGCTGCGACCCCGGAGAAGGACACCCCAGGGCACCACCAAGGCATTCCAGTCCAGCAAACAGGGAATTGCGCCTGCAACATACGTAAACACCATGGAGAGCAGAGGCCCGAAGGCGACCAAAACTCCCCAGCATAGAACAAGCTATATAACAGCTAACACTACCCCGCATAGGGTATGTTAAGTCCCAAGACATGGGAACCTTCTTAGGAAGAAACTTCCGCAGCAGATGACAACATAAAGAACCGCTGGTAAAAAGCCTAGCAGAAGGCTTGTCAATCAGCCGAAGAGAAAAACAGGAGGCCTAATCTCAGGGCCTACCCGATGCAGATAACCCAAAGCAAAAACACACAGTGAAGAAGGGCCGTCCAGCAGCCAACAGAACCACAGCCTCAACAAGGAGGACTCAAGTGGCCACGAAGCACACAGAACAACAACTAGGGTGACCCGCCCAAAAGGAGGAACACCTCCAAAACCAGATCAACCTACAGGTCACTGAAGGGGAGAAGGAGGAGGAGGAAGAAGAGGCGGCTGAAGCCCTGCCAAGAACCTCTGGATGGCCGAGTCTGCCGGGGCATGGAACAAAAGAGTGCCATCGAAGGGAAGATCAACCAGTCATTCCTGAACATTCTCAGGAAACACACTGTCCCGAGGCCAAGCATGGCGTCGAAGGGCAACCGAAGAAGCCATGGCACGACCAAGCACCTACGAGATGTCCAGAGTGGAGAGAAGAATAAACGCCGCCAGCTCCCGGCCATCCAACGCATGGTGCCGCAAATCAATCAGAGCATCCTCCTGTGAAGCGGCAGATCCCAGGGACTCAGCAGAGTCGCACAAACAAGAGGTGGCCCTAGCCAACACACACAAAGTGTTAAGGGCCCGCAGAGCCGCACTGGTCGATGCAAACAAATTGCGCCCCAAGGAGTCCAGACAGCGGGCCTCCCGTGATGGAGGAGTCAACAGAGGCGGCAGGGAGGGAAAGGCAGTCCGCAAAAGAGGGCTTGAGGCAGAGGGGTGGAAGGAAAGACACACCAGGTGCCGGAAGGTGCCAGTGCAGAAGGTGTTGGGGCACCGGATCCCCCACGGCAGGGCGCACCAAGTCCCCGTCAGGGAAGAATGGAGCAAACCCTCAAAAGAAAGCAGCAGCTCTCTCCCACCAGAGCCCTGGTGGTGAACTTTCCAAAAGATGATACAGGAGAAAATAGGCAACCGGATCACCCATGCGCAAAATACCCACAGCCGTGGACACAGCGCGAGCTAAGGCCGCACCCGCCTCCGTAGGGCCCGCAGTTGGGGAAAGCAGCTCCTCCGTGGGCAACAGCTGCTAGCTAAGGCAGCCATCCCTGAAGCCAACCGGAGTGGGCAAAGGCCAGGCCCGGAAGGGACAAAGAGGGACCGAGGAGTGGGGGACCTGTGGCTCCTATGGCGAAAACCGCGACTGCGGCAACAGCGAAGAGCCCTCCTTTGATGACATTGGGGAAAGAGCCACGACGCAGCGGCCCGTCTCCGGTGAGGACAACATCAGCAGGCGTCCAACCTCCGGGGAAGAGGGGGCGTCCGAAGACGAGTCCACGACTCAACGCCTGTCCGGCGCCGTAGAGTCAGCAACTCGAGGCAGGACGTCATCATCGTCCAGCACCAAAGGGGAAGCCGGACAGGCATCCTCCACACCACACAGCGGACCGGGGCTGGGCCGTAGCTAAGGTGGCCAAGGCACGGCGTTGGAACAGCATGTACTCGACCTTAGATGAGTCCCCCGCTAGCCCCGACCCATAATAGGACGAGGGGGGTCTGCCGACCCATGTAGCACCCCCAAAGCGGACTCTACCTCGAGGCAGCCACCTGCGCGGAGGGACGAGAGGGGCCCGGAGGAGGACGAAGGCTACCCCGCCAGCCTCAACCCATGACAGGACGAGGGCGTATGCCGACACCTGTGGCGCCGCCAGGGCCGGCAGCTGCCGGTGCCGTAGCAACGTACCTCGGCCTCAGACAAGGCCGCCGCCTGTTCAGAGGGCCAAGAGGGGCTCAGGGATGCGACCCGAGCCCCGGCGAGGCAGAGACGCCGTGGACCGAAGGAGGGACCCCTGAAGGGCCGCACCCCAATGGCACCACATCCTACAAGCTTGGAGCCGAGCCAGTCGGCGCCGGAGCCGCTGGCGACGACGCGGAGCGACGTGCACAACGCAAGGGGTCTGCCAAAATCCCAGGAGGGAAAGGAGGAGGAGGAGGAGGAGAAGCCAGCGAGGTCTCCATCTGGGCTCTCTACGCCCCCTCACCGGGAAACAGTGGACAGGGGGACAATACGCGGGGCTGCATCACCCGCGGAGAGCCCAAGCCCCCAACAGGCCAGAAACCAGTCCTCGGAGACAAACTGTGACACTTACCGACAGGGAGCAACACTTCTGCGGCATAGGAGAGGGATGAGGACACCAACGACGATGGTTGCTTCGAAAACCTTCCGCAGAAGCTGATCGAGGTGCCGAAGCCCATCTGGACAGGCGAGCGGAGAGAAGTATCATCCGGCAGCCCCGCCGCGACTTCAACTGTTGGCACGCCACGCAATCAGTGGAACTGTGATCCTCCCCCGAACACCACATACAAATGAGTTGAGGGTCCATTGCCGGCATAAGACGTCCACACGACGAGCAAGTCTTAAAGCTCAAAGGCATCTGCACACTGTTCCAACAAAGACACCGCAACAGCGAAGGAAAAGGACTAAACAGGCCTGGAGCACGCACCAGATCCGCGTTGCACACGGAAAAAGAAAAAACGGACTTTGGCGTGCCGGGTTGGGACTTATGTGACCTCGCTGACGTCACATACGCTGACGACGCCTGGGCGGAGTCGCGTGATGCCGCCCACCCACCCGCCCCTAAATTTCAGGACTCTTATCAAAAGAATGCAAGGGCTTTTCTGCTGGTGTTGAAGGATTAGAGAATAAAGTAGGTAAGGAAATAGACTGGCTAATGTTGAAATCCGAAACTACCTTAGGGAGAAAACTGGGATGTGTTCTCATAACTACTCATCGCCCCCCGAGAACCCTAGAAATTCTGAAGATTTTGATATACAAGTTTAATTTGGTGGATATTTGGCTAAGCAGGATGGGGGAGGCAAGAGACTTCATCTTCTATAGCAAAAAATATGTCCATCACTCTCGTATTGATTATTTCTTGACAGATCAAGACCCACTAGGAGAGGTAGAGGATGTTAAACATCTGCCAGCCATTCTTTACAGACCACTCGGCAGTTTTATTTTTTCTCAGGCATCACTTAAAAGCGGGTCTGAGAAGATGGACCTTAGATAGGACTTTTTTGCTGGATGAGGGGGTTACATTACGTATAAGGAATCAGGCTATGCTATTTTTACAGGCTAACATTGGCACAGCTAAAATTCAAGTAGTCTGGGACGCATTTAAAGCCTTCTTAAGGGCAATAGGCAGTTCAGTAATGGTTGGGATGAGGCGGGCTTTGCAGAAAAAAGAGGATGAACAAATTAAATGAATCAGGCGAAAGGAACAGGATCTCCAGAAGGCATCATTGGAGGGATCTCCAATCTCAAGACCAAAGGAGGCAGAGCGTTCTCGGTCTTCCTGCCTCGGATCTGGAACGACCTACCCGAGGCCTTGCGTAGGGAATCAGCCCTGCTCCCCTTTAGAAAGTTGTTAAAAACCCATCTGTTCAGAAAAACACTGACATCTGTTTAATCCTCCGTCCAGCAGTCATGCAAGCCCCTGTTCCTTCTTTGAGCGCTTAGAGACCAGTGGTACTTTGCGCTATACAAAATTTAAATAACATAACATCTAGTAGAGTTGCTTGTCTTAGCATGGAATTATAACAACTTCAGGCATATTCTCAGGGGCAACTTGACAAAAGATTGCTTGACAGGTGGAGAATAAGTAAGCTGTGTCACTTTTCATATGGAGAAAGTGTGGCACACCTCTGGCCTGGAAAGCAAAAACGGAAAAGTCGAGAAACCTAATTCGAAATCTAAGAGATGGCGATACTGGAGCTTTATTAGATACAAATTCTCAATTATGTGCAGAGGCCCGTAGATACATGTCTGGATTATATAGTGATGATATTTCACCTGGGAAGGAGACTATAGAGGCCTGGCTGAAGAAGATTGAGCTCCAGAGAATAAATAATGATCAAAAGTAGTTTTTAGAGGCAGAGATTATTGAGGGCGAATTCAGGGCGCAGTTTAGGCAGATGGGAGGGGGAAAGGCTGCCGGCCCTGATGGTCTACCTATTGAGATGTATTCCAAACTCTTAGACACCATTGTTCCAGTGCTTAAAAAATTATTTAATGCCACATTTATTGATGGGAAAAAAGTTCTGCAGTCATGGGCCAAAGCCACTATCACCTTAATTCTGAACACAAATAGAGATCCCCTGGTAGCCGAGTCATATAGGCTAATATCTTTAGTGAATTCGGACCACAAGGTCTTCCCGGGGATATTGGCCTGTATGTTCTCCAAGATTATTAAGGGGATTATACATCAGGACCAAAAAGATTTTATCCCTGGGAGGCAGTTAAGTGAGCTCACCTTTCTTATGCTGGGAGTTGTGGATTTGGCCGAAACACAGAATCTACCTGTAACGGTAGCAGCGGTTGACGCTGCAAAAGCGTTTGACCAGGTCCACTGGCCCCATCTGTGGGAGGTACTAAAACTCTTCGGGTTTCGCAGAATATGATAAGGGCAGTTAAAAATATATTATATGCATAGAGCTACGGTATTGGTCAACTGTTTTTTATCGGACTGGTTTAGCATCACACGAGGGACCAGGCAGGGCTGTCCTTTGTCCCCTCTTATTTAATCTCTATATTGAACCGTTTGCTTCCTTGATTAGAGCCGACCCCCATGTTCTTTTGTTTACATTTGTAGGCTTGGAGGTTAAACTGGGGCTGTATGCCGATGATTATATACTCTATACCACCAATCTAGGTGAGGAATCCCAATCTAATGGTTAAGGCAGATTCTTTCGGGAGGGTTATAAGGTGAATAGTGGGAAGACTGAAATCATGGCGTGGAACCAAGCCAGGCAAAGCCCGGGAGTAAGTCCCAAATGCGATATTTGGGTGTTGTAATTACACAGAGGCTGGGGGATGTTACCAAAGCTAATTAGAAGAAACGCAGCGAAGAGGTTGGGAGGCTTTTGGTACGGTGGTCAAATTGACCTTTAAATATCTACGGCCAGGTTAATCTTATTAAAACGATTGTCATCCCCAAGATAACTTTTCTTTTTAACTCTATCCCCAAACCTTTTGATAAGGCTGAGGTAGCCAAGCTACAGGGGAAGATCAGCAGCTTTATTTGGTCCACTAAGGGATCAAGGATATAGTGGAAAAAGCTTAGGAGGAGGCTGGATAAGGGTTATTGGCTCTCCGGGATTTAATGGCATATTGTTATGCATTTCACTTTGAGAATTTTCGTATGTTGGGACGTGGCATGGTGCTGGCAAAGATGGATGCCTAAAGGTAAAGCTCCGCCGGGGCCGAGCCCCAAAACCTCAAAATACGACAAAATCCCTGCATTGGTGAGCCCAGAACGGCTGCAGCGCTGCTAGAACACCAACCAGCCCACGACCCGCCACTGTCTGCTAACAAGATTTTGCTTGAATATCGGCGGTTGTGATGGGGGGGTGGGAGCCTGGTGCCTCGGCCTCCCCAGATCTCAGCCTGCTAGCTGCTGTGGCCTGAAGGGTACCGAAACCACATGGATAACACCGCGCTCCACATTCTGCACCGCCCGACAGTGCTCGGAGTTGGAGATTGGGCGGAGGGTCCTCACTTCATTTCCCCCTCCCCCCAGATATACATCCTAGGTGCCTGCGGAGACAAATGTGTTACCCTGGGTAATATAACTCCGGCAGAGACACCAGGTGTGAACACCGGTTGAAGGCGGAGGACGCCGAGCCCAGGCGCCCTCTACTAGGCGACTTTTGACCAGCTAACCAACCGTGTGTGGCTTCCATTTTGGAGCACGCACGCGCTCTCTACGACCTCTGACTGAAAATGTGCACAAAAGGCCCCAAGGCCTGCTATACCAGCTCTGGAAGCCCGGATTAGGTGGCATTGGGTGGGGGGCCAACGTGTGATAGGCCGGCTGTGGTGGTGATCGCCTAAGATTGCAAGCACAGTGGCGACCTGGACAGACATGGAGGGATCCCTCTCAACACGGCGTCCCTGCGCTCACTGACAATATTGCCAAGTTGTGGCTACAGCTGATTCGTGCAGGGATCTGCTGGCGCAGTGAAGTGATGCCCGCTGCCTGCCTGGCAAGACAGAGTCTTTAGTAACGACGCCATTGCCAACGCTCAGCGGAGTGGACCACACTTGGGGCCTGTGTTGGGGCAACCCAAAGAAACAGGGGCCTCCCTAGCGATCAGAGGTCGTCGACACAAACGCAACTACAATGAAACCCAAGTGTGGTGCAGCGGTGCAGACAAACAAACTTGATAAATACACAGTACTGAAGCAGGCGCCATCGGACGACGGGGCCCAGAGTGGGCAGTCTGGCGACAACAAACCGTCCCTCAGCTCAATAATGGCGGCCATCCAGGTGCTGGGTGCCACACTTGAAACCAAAACTGACATGGTCTCCATTGAAATTAACTTGTTGAGAGCCAACATGAATAAAATGACGGACAGAGTTAAGATGACAGAGACGAATGTCACAGAGCTACAAGCCTCAACTAAAAAGCTGGAAGAGCGGGTCCAACAACTGGTACACCAACACCGCCAGATGGCCCTTAAACTCGAGGACAAGGAGGGGTGGGCCCGCCACAACAATATCAGAGTGGTGGGGGTCCCGGAGGGCTCAGAAGGGCCGAACGTGGATCTCTTCCTTGAAGACGTAATCCTCAACCACCTCAAACCGAAGTGGCTCTCATCTCTCTTCACCATCGAGAGGGCGCATCGAGCACCAATCCCGCGACCAAAGTCTGGGGCTGCTCCCAGGACCATCATCACAAAAATCCTCAACTACAGGGACCGCGACGCAATTTTGCAAGCTGCCCGCCTGCAAGGGGATCTCCGCTATGAGAACACCACGGTGCGCTTCTTCCCGGATTTCACTCTTAAAGTTTAACAAGAGTGGCGTTCCTTTGATGGGATCAAGAGGACACTACGAGACAGAGGCATCAAGAACATGATGTTCTTCCAGGCAAAGCTCAAAATCATCGCAGACGGGAAACCGTGGTTTTTTTCGACCCCATCGTAGGTGCGGGCATGGTTGAACAAGGCAACTACGCGGAAGCCAGAAGCGACCCTAGGAGACAGCTGGAGAGAAACCCGTGCCCACTCGCCAGGCTCCGCAGATGGCAGGTCAGAATCTGGCGCGCTAAGTCAGCGATCCTGGAGGGCGATAGCTATTAGACCGGTGACACTGGAGGCCAGCAGAGACTGAATGGATATTCCTACGGTGTTGGACTTGTGGAGCTGCCTCAGCAAACTATAACGTATGATGCTAAACGGGACAGGATGTAGGTAGGGATGAGCTATACGGGACTGGCCCTCCGGGACTAATGGGCTCTCACAATGACACTCTCCTGTGATGGTTAGGGGTGGGCCCCAAGGAGCCAGAGTCGGCGCTAGCCTATACTCCCCAGAAATTGTTGATCTGTTCATTGGGCGATAAGCACTCTGCTAGTTGGGGATGTGGGTAGCTTTAAACCTACGCAGCAAGGTAGCAGGGAGGGGGTGTTGATTTCAATGGAGAATTATGTTCAAACTTATCGTAAGCAGTTTTCAGGGATTTTGGGAGGAGGATTGTGGGAGGGGCAGTTACTGGTCAGGGTCAAACAAAACTTCTCTATTCTGGTTGCATTGCATGGTTAGAAAGTACGGCAGGAACCCTATCTGTAAAAATGAGTTCACAATGGGATAAGAGTCTTAAGCTCCTTAGTTGGAACGTTAACAAGTTAGGGGACAAGGTAAAACAAAGTATTGTGCTCCAGTACATAAAAAGACAGGCTCCAGATGTTGCACTACTCCAGGAGACACCTAATTGGCAACACCTGCAAGGCGTTAAACAGACGAGAGTACAAACTGGTGGCACACGCTGGCTTCACCTCTGGCTCTTGAGGGGTGGGCATTCTCTTAAAACACTCCTTTCCGATCAGTATAAAACACATCTGTACCGATCCACTGGAGCGTTACACGGCGGTCACGGGGCAATGGGAGGGTCACACCCTTACACTACTAGCAGTCTATATCCCACCGGGTCTCCAGACCCAGTCCTTCAAGGACTTTGGGGCTTTCATACTCTCCCTTCCAGAAGGACAACTTGTGATGGGTGGAGACTTCAACACAGTGGTATCAGGCCATCTAGACCGATGTCCACAGCAAGATATCGGCATAGCGAGCAGTTGGCTCTCTAACTTCCTCTAGGCCTTCGGCCTCTTGGACCTCTAGCGGGTGCACCACCCTGGTCTCAATCAATACACTTTCTACTCTGGGTCACACGACACCTTCTTCAGAATCGATTATATCCTCATGCCCGCGCAACAGAACATGACCATACAAGAAATCAGACATGTGGCAAGGGGCATCTCTGATCACGCCCCACTGTAGGTACACCTAAAAATTGGGGACAAAAGGGTTGGTTGTGTAGCGCCCATTAACCCGTGGTATATCTACAACCTCGAAGTCAAAGCCACACTAATACAAACTCTTGACCATTACTTGCAGGACAACAAAGGCACAGTCTACTCCCCTACCACCCTCTGGGAAGCTTTTAAGACTGTCATTAGGGGCCATGCGCTCTCGGTCATAGCCGGCTCGCGCAAAGAAAAGGACAAATATGACTCATATTGAGCATGACCTCCTCCACCTCGAGGAGGTGGCGAAGGAAAGGGAGGATCAAGTCGCCCTCCATAACCTGCAACTAAAGACGGTGGAATATAAAGCTGTTGCGACTGATGCGGCCAAAACTCTCGCAAGACACAGGGATGGACGCTTATACAACCAAGGAGACAAAGCAGGCAAACTGATCACATGGTTAGACAAGAAAGAGAGGGCGAAAAGACGGGTACCAAGTGCTCAAGAGCAGCGCTGGCGCCCTATTGACGGAACCCCACGACATTGTGCTTGAATTTGCGAATCACTTTAGACAGGTGTACCAGTTCTGAACTACCGGAGGAAGACTCCTCCGCACTTCTTGTAGATATCCAACTGCCTACCCTTACAGACTCAGATAGGCAATCATTAGATAGTGCACTGACAAACGATGAAATTGCAACAGCAATAAATAGTCTCCAGCCTGGGAAAGCCCTGGGCCCCAACGGACTGCCATTGAACTCTATAAGCTTAAAACTGACAAGCTGGGCCCGTACCTTAGGAAGATGTTCAAGGATAGTAAAGATCATGGCCTACTCCCACGTGATGAACGTATTGCCACGTTGGTCACCATACACAAGGAAGGGAAGCCGAAGGACGAATGCTCCTCCTATAAGCCCATCTCCCTGTTAAATGCGAAACCAAAATCCTGGTCAAACTGCTGGCGAACCAGCTAAGACAGGTGACAGGCAAATTGGTCCACCTTAACCAATCAGGCTTTATGCCATACCGTAATACTGCGCTGGGGCGACTAGCCACCATTCAGGAAGACGCAGTAGTAGTCTCACTAGATGCCACCATGGCGTTTGATACACTTGAATGGGGTGCCACTCGAGAGCAGACTCTGTCCTTTGGTGTTCGTTTTTGCTCGCTACAGGAGTAGCTGGGAGCCAACAAGTCTTGGGTGTATTCTGCAGCAGCTTCTAGGAGGACCCGGCCGCAGTGGAGGTGAGAGGCGCGGCGTGCGGGACTGCGAGGACCAGCATTCCTGAACAACACCGTCAGCTGGTTCCTCTTCCCGCCGCGCCGCGCCCCCTCCCAGTGCCACGCCCCCTCGCCTGAGCCCTTATCACCTCTCGCGGCCCCCGCTTCGCGGGAGCCACTCGAGAGCAGACTCTGTCCTTTGGTGTTCGTTTTTGCTCGCTACAGGAGTAGCTGGGAGCCAACAAGTCTTGGGTGTATTCTGCAGCAGCTTCTAGGAGGACCCGGCCGCAGTGGAGGTGAGAGGCGCGGCGTGCGGGACTGCGAGGACCAGCATTCCTGAACAACACCGTCAGCTGGTTCCTCTTCCCGCCGCGCCGCGCCCCCTCCCAGTGCCACGCCCCCTCGCCTGAGCCCTTATCACCTCTCGCGGCCCCCGCTTCGCGGGTGCCACTCGAGAGCAGACTCTGTCCTTTGGTGTTCGTTTTTGCTCGCTACAGGAGTAGCTGGGAGCCAACAAGTCTTGGGTGTATTCTGCAGCAGCTTCTAGGAGGACCCGGCCGCAGTGGAGGTGAGAGGCGCGGCGTGCGGGACTGCGAGGACCAGCATTCCTGAACAACACCGTCAGCTGGTTCCTCTTCCCGCCGCGCCGCGCCCCCTCCCAGTGCCACGCCCCCTTGTTATACTTAGGAGCACCTGGGCACGCGCATCGCGGGACGCGCGCGGGGCGGAGAACGGGGCGAAGACCGGGCAAAGAGCGGGCCGTTCTAGGCCGTTAGAGGCCGGTAGAGACCGGACTGGGCCACCCCTCTGACGCTCTCTGTCCCCCACCCCCTCCCCGACTAACTCCAAAATGTCGACCAGGGCTTTAAGGAGCAAGCCCGCCCAACAGTGTTCAAGTACACTGGAAAAATTCTTTCCCAAAGCGAGTGCCCTAGCTAGCAAATGCCAGTTAGTCACGGAAACACACCTGGAGCTGGGTCCTGAAAGTGTGGCTTTGGGTAACGGGGATACTTCTATTACGGATGCTAGTACGCCTATACCACTGGATGTCACTCATATGTCATTATTGGACAGCATTGATCAGACCATTGAGTCGGTCCTGCAGCAGTTAAGAACTCCATCAATCCCCCAGAGAGGTAGTGATTCCCCCCAGCCAACTGGGTCCACTAACAATCTTTCCCTTCCGGACAATACGGAAATTGACTTGCAGGAAGTGGGTCAGGCTGTCCTGCTCACTGAGCAGGCGAACAGTGGAGTGGAACAACCATCAAAAAGGAAAAGGTCCGGGGAATCAAAGACGGCAAAAAGGGCCAAAGTGGACTCAATTGAGCTCAATCTGGATGCCAGCACAGACATCTCGGCCTCCCCTGAGCTTATTTCACCAGGGTCTGGGTCGGATTATACAGGCTCTCCAGTATCCACGGCCTTATCATTGCACCCGGGTTCGTTTATATTTGGTGGGGCTACTTCCGATAGCACTGACACGTTAATAAATTCATTTGTAGATACCCTTAAGAACTTGTTAACCCCCATTTCGGATAAACTGGATGCCATAGAGTCTAGACTCAAGGCTTTGGAAAACATTCACAAAAAGAGCAGCCCTGTGTTAGCTACAAATGTTCCTTTAGTCCCTCGGGATCCACCTGGGAACAGATCATCGTCTTCTGCGGTAACCCAGGTTCCAATTTTGGTCCCGCCGAGTACAAATGGTGCGCTTGCCTCTCAAACGCACCCTCTGCCAGCTACAATGCCTAGGCCCCCAGTTCCGGCCCCTAGGAGATCTAAGCCACTTCCTGCTCCCCAATTAAGGGGAGTTGAGAATACCATTAATGGCCCCACTGGTAATACTACTTCCCTCCTTGCCAGGCGTAGGGTGGTTAATCTGCCCCCAGAAGCAGTTCCATATACAGCAATCATGATGGGAGTACCCGAGCTAACAGGTGACACAAGGGAGCCCCAGGACTCTTTACGCAACAAGGTCATAAGTTGGCTTAGTATTAATAGGCCGCTGCCTCCAAATCTGAGAGGTGAGGTTCTCATGGTCAGGAGGATCCCATGGATTGGCCCTACCCCAAAGAACAGGGCGGGGGATTGCATCATTGTAAGTTTTAAAAGTCCACATATTGCTAACTACATCTGCAACTGGCTTGTAAGGCCTGACAAGTCCAATATTGAATTAGTACCCCTCTCTCACTTCTACCCAAATGCTTGCAATAAGGAGGTGGGGAGGGAGAAGGGGTGGACTAGAGTAGGCTTTGCTGTAGATGGTTCACAATATAGACCAAGGCATTACCTACCACCTGTTCCGGTTAATATCATACATCACAATAGATTTTCCTGCCTAGACCAGGTCGATTGACCACAAACTGGGGAGATTCCTCTCATCCATGAAAAGCCGGTGGGTGAGGCGCAAAGTCGGGTGGGATTGAGTGCTGCCCTTGTAACCAAATGCTGCCCACAGGATATCGTTACAGAACGAACGGTTATCCTGGATGACAGTCCGGGCCAACAAGGGCTTCCACCGAACAATGGGTCTGACCATAGTTTACAATCTGAGGAGGTGGAGGTGGATGGCGCACCCACCACCACGGGTTGTAACATTGTTCTGTCAGACACTTATCCACCGATAGGTACCACGCAAGCTCCCACTGGAGGGCAAGGTACGCTACTACCAGATCCTGGGTTGAGAATTCTCTCCTGGAACGTGGCAGGAATCACAAATAAGGAAGGCACACCGGAGTGGGACCAACTATTGGGTAACAGTGATATTCTCCTTTTCCAGGAAACATGGGCAAGGGAATCCCAAACCAGGACAGGGTTCGAAATATTTGAAATTCCTGCAAAATGGAGTGGGAAGGGGAGGCCGTCAGGAGGCTTGGCAATCTGGATTGCGAGTCACACTGGGTGCCAGGCGGAACAGGTGCATACGTTTTCGCAGGACATCCAGTGTGTATTGCTCACATGGCCTGGCAAACCACCGTGGGCTATTGTTAATGTCTACTCGCGACCAGTAGCCGCGCCAAACGAATCCCCCACCCTAAACGATTTGTCTTCCTTCCTGGGTCAACTGCCAGGAGACTCCAAGGTAGTGCTGGGAGGAGACTTTAATTGTCATTTTGAACCCTTGAAAGGCCTAGAGGAGGGAGCCACAACTGACGAGGATGACTATTGGGGGGTTCCACCCTCGTCTTCACCCCATCCTAAAGCCTGGTCCCCACTAGCCCTACAACTCATGGCCCTCACCTTGAACTTCGCACTGAGGGCTTGCAATGGTCGTACCCCCTCCGATACCCCCTCAGTGTGCACCTTCAACAGAAGAGGACAGGAGTCGAGGCTAGATTACATCATGATAGATATTACTCTCTGGCCAAAAGTCCTTGACTTCAGGGTAATAAATAGGCTAGATAGTGACCACAATGCCCTTTGCCTAACCATCCAGCAGCCCCTGCCTCCAGTAGGCCTGCCCACAGAAAATGGAGGGGAAGACAGGGGGGAGCTGCTTCTCACAACAAATAGGCGGCGGGTTAAGTGGGGAAAGCTCGTGAGCTCAGAAGATGCTATTAGTAAGTTATACGAGTTGGCACTCCCAAGGCTTATGGAGGTGGACGTGCTTTTAAATGAACCACGAATCCCAGAATTTAACGAGAAACTGGGCACCATACACCAGGAATTAGTAAGGGATCTGGCGGAGGTATTTCATCCTGTGGTGCCAACCCGGAAGAAAAAGACCAACGTTCCCTCATGGTATACCTCCTCCTGCAGGGCAGCCAAATCCGAGCTTATTGCTGCAATTAAGGAGGGGCTAAACAAGACCAAGGTACGTGACCTTAGGAAGGAGTACAAATCAGTGATGGCAAATGCTAGGACCGAGTGGGATTGGAACCACTGGCAGGACCTTCATGACGCCCTAAAAGCCAGGGATTCCCGGAAATTCTGGGCCCTGGTAAACTATGGGACGGGAGAACTTAAGGAAGCAATTGAACCCAATATTGTCCCCGCGGTCTGGGAGGATTATTTTGGGGCACTTTATCAAGAACCCAGTACCTGCCCTGACATAGCCCTGCCAGTGCCCACAGGCTCTCAGGACCCTGCCCTGGAACTATCCCTTGGGGAGGTGGAGGCTGCTCTGGAGCATTTATCGTTGGGGAAGGCCCCGGGTTTGGATAAACTACCCGGGGATCTTTTTAGGCACCACCCGGACATCTGGGGTCCGTACCTCCTTATTCTTTTTAACACCATTCTAGGAGGTATGGCAATCCCCGGGTCTTGGCTGGGGGCAGAGATTGTACCGATTCACAAGAAGGGGTCCACTCTGCTCCCGGCCAATTACAGGCCTATTAGCCTAATAGATGTACCTCAAAAGGTCTTCGCGCGCCTTATCCTTAACCATCTGTTGGATTGGGCGGAGGACAATGACATCATGAGCCCCCTCCAGGCTGGCTTCAGAAAGAACACGTCGACCATGGACCAGATCTTCCGCCTCCTCCTCCTTTATTGGAAGACGGTGACGTTAGAGGGGGGAAGACTGTACATGGTCTTCGTGGATCTGAGGTCAGCCTTTGACCTGGTCCCTCGAAGGAAACTTTGGGAGGTTTTGCAAAAGCTAGGAGTACCCCCTCAGTTACTCAACATTATCATCAGGTTGCATGAGAACAACTTTGCACAAGTGAGGTGTGGGAGGGAGGGCAAGCTCTCGTCCAGATTTCCGGTCCATCGAGGAGTCAGACAGGGCTGTGTCTTGGCGCCGACCCTGTTCTGTCTTTTCATCAATAGCGTCATACTACATCTTGATAGCGTTAAGGATAACGATGCCCCGCTCCTGGCAGGCAGGAGGGTCCCGGCAATAATGTTTGCTGACGATACCCTCCTGCTTTCCAAATCCCCCATGGGGATTCAGAGGATCGTGAACGGTTTTGGCCTTTTCTGCCGCCAACATGGGTTGGAGGTGAACACGGAAAAGACCAAGTTCATGATCTTCAATCCCCCAACCAAGACTAGACCAAATCCTACGCTGGGGGAAGTCAGTCTTGAGAGGGTCTCGACCTTCATATACTTAGGGGTAACACTCCAGGAAAATCTCTCATGGGACTGTCAGATAGCTAGATCCAGGCTAAAACTGTCTCAGTTATCGGGTGCAATGCTGAAGGTGGCAAATAAGTCCACTTTTAAGCCTGTAAGCCCGGCCCTGGAAACATACAGGTCCCAAGCCAAGGCAGCAGCCATGTATGGTAGCGAGTTATGGGGACACAAAGCAGGGAAGGCCCTGGCAGGAGTGGAAAATAGTTTTTTAAGACGCCTACTTGGCCTCCCACAAGGCACGCCACTTCTGCCCCTAAGACTAGATATGGGTCTTCCCTCCATTTCTGAAGATCTGTCAAAACCTGTGAAGTTCTGGCACCGGTTATGGACTACTGAGGAACTGCACCACTATAGACAGGACATTACTCATGTAATGAGCCTGAATGGTAATAACAAAATTCCCTGGCTGGCTTTTATCAAGACGGAATTGCTCAGTATGAACTTGCCAGACTTATGGGATGATCCAGCACAGGGCTGCCAAAGGATTACACGTAAAACTCTGGTCCAGTTGTATAAGAACAAAAATTTGTCCTACCTGGAAAATGCTTGTACTAGTGGCACCCTGACGGCACGTTTTATGGAATCTAAAAATTCTTATGTTTTCGAACCTTTTATGGATTTTATCTTTCCGGTCCTGGCGAGGAAATTGTTTGTGCAGTGGAGGTTCGGTACACTCCCTACCAAAGTATTTACTTGCAAATGGTCTGTAGGGGGTGACAAACTTTGCCCATGTTGTAAAGCACAGGACGAAGATGACCTACATATAATGTTCGTATGCCATGCTTACCAGAGACCCAGGAAGCGCTGGATTGCACCGCTCTGTCGGAACCTGGGCTTCAGGAATTACTCACAGGCTTACAGGGTCATGAAAACTAATACTCTGGGCAATATTGTGTTTGCTGTTTCAAAATTTTTAATGGCTGTGTGGATAATTAGGAAGAAAATGTCCCCTTGAACTGTTACCACCTTGCACCCCCTATTCCCTGCTGGATCGGTAGAGACTTTTTATATGTAAATATACTGTGTTTTAAATGTATGTATTGTATTTTACTGTATCTTTTATGGACTAAATGGTCGAAATAAAGAATTTTTGGAATTGGAATTGGAATGGGCGTATCTAATGGCGTTGCTCCAGAAGCTGGGCTTCAACCCCAATTTTATTGGATGGGTGCGGCTTCTCTATGCTGAACCACTGGCCCAAGTTGTAGTTAACAACAAAGTCTCTGAGGTGTTCACCCTTGGCAGGGGAACTCGACAAGGATGTCCTCTCTCGCCCCTATTCTTCGCCATGTCCCTCGAGCCATTAGCGACCTGGATACGAAAGGATTCCTCCATCAGGGGACTCACGTGGGCGGAGGGGTGGGAGGACCGAATCTTCCTCTACGCAGACGACATCCTCTTATATCTTGCCTCTCCCGGGACGTCACTGCGAGTCGTCCTGGATATCTTCGCCAATTTTGGGAGAAACTCTAGATATAGAATTATTTGGAGCAAGTTGCTGCTGTATGTTCTGCACCGGGGTCCCCCCTCCCCCCTGCCAAGGGGCTGCCCCATCCTGACAGTTGCAGATGGATTTAAATACCTGGGTATTTTCATCACTACCGATGTCAAACTCTGCTATGAGCGTAACCTTCATCCCCCTCTACAGAGGTTCAAATGAGACACCACGACCTGGAAGACGCTGCCGCTGTCACTACTGGGACGAGCAGCGCTTTTTATAATGACATTACCGTGTTTCCTCTATGCCCTCCAGAACTTCCATAGTTCCGACCAAGTTCTTCAAAGACATCGAAAGCATCCTACAAGATCTATTATGGGATGGTAGACCGCGCATAGCGCGCCACAAACTCACGCTCGGATGGTATGATGGAGGTACAAAAGGGGGTGGTGATGGACGGAGCATCTGAACCAATCAAACACTCCCACCCAGTCAAAGATCTGGGTTTAATCCATCACCGTTCTTTAGCCCACTCTGCCACCCCAGTTCAGACATGGCTATATGCAAATCAGTCTGACCCTGTGCCTCATGGGAACAGTCCAGCCCGAACTGCCAAGCCATGTCTTCCCTGGACCGGAAACAAGCTTCCGAGGACCGGTTTCTGGCATTCCAGCCGTCTTCAGCCCGGCTTGCTTGAATCCAGTGGCAAAGTGAGCAAGGGACTCACGTCTGAGCATACCCTGCCACACTTATGGCGGCCAAAAGCGGTACAAAAGGGGTATGATGGAGGCATAGGACTCCCTGACATTAAAAAATATTACTGGGCGGCTCACCTCGCAGCCGTAAATCACACCATTTACCGCGCTGGTGATGACCCGGTGATGACCCGGGTTACAGAATGGACAAGTGGCTACTCCCAGGGGGCAGCTTCACTAGGGTGCTCTATTCCAGGCCCAACAGATACTCACTAACAGGACTTACACAACATTCAGTCCAACTCTGGCATACAGTCAACTGTAGCTTGGGCTGGGCCAAAAAGCTCACACTAGCCACTCCTCTGTGGGACTCAGAGCGCTTGGGCTCACTTGGGAGGACAAGGGGCTTTGATAAGAAGGACCTAATTGGGCTTTCCCGCATTGGGGATTTTTGGGGAGTGAACAGGGTGGTCTCTATCACCTCACTCCAACAAAGACAAGAGCTAGCGGACTCGGAATATTTTAGACACATACAAGTCCGACACTCCCTCCAAACTAACATCCACACAGGGTCCTCCCCTCAGGAATCCTCTCCTCTGGAGGACAGATTGCTGGTTGGGTATTTGCCGGACAAAGTCATCTCCCTCACGCACAAAAAGCTCATTAACAAAACTCCGTACCTCCTAGTATCATTGAGGGAGCGATGGGGGTGAGACGGCCTCGAATTAGATGATGAAGAATGACAGGAAGCACTGTCCTCTCCTAGGGAAGCTGCTATCTCATCCAAACTGCGGCTTGTCCAATTAAAAATTTTACACCGAATCACCGGTCCTAGGCTGGTACGAAGGTAGGGTTGACGAAGGACTGTGTAAGAGACGATGTGGATTAGATGGTTCCTTTATGCATATTATCTGGGAATGTGCGATGATTCAAGACTATTGGAAAAAGGTACACGAATGTATGAGTGCAGTCAGGGGAGTGGCAATTCAGCCCGAAGCCAAGAGGTGCCTACTGAATGTGTGGGAGCCCATGGACCATAACAGCAAGGGCCAACTTTAGGCGACTATTGGCCAAATGAAACCCTGTCCGTCTGTGGGGAGCAGCTGCGCCACCAACACTGAGTGCCTGAAAGGCAGATATGGACTGGATTATGATTATGGAAAAAACTGTTTATGTTGCCCATGGTTGCCCCCAAAAATGGATGGCTGTTTGGAATAAATGGAATGTGTATCAAGGCAATATCTGTGAAACCCTCTTGTCCCCTCCCTAGACGAAACATTATCGCCTTAATGTGAACGACTATTGAGCCTTTTTCTCTGCTGTATTTAACATCAAATGCCATGTAATTATTAGATTTTAAAGAGTGATACTGATGCAACTAATGATTAATTGTGAGTGATGACCAGAACCCTTTGTTTAAAAAAGTGTTTTTTTTTTAAAAAAAAATGAATTTTCGTATGTTGATAGATAAGGTCAACCAGTCTTCAATGGTAATACTCTTTGGGGCAATGTTAAATGGTTTGAGGGGTGGGCAGAGCCATTACCTTTTTGAATATGGGGATCCAAAGTACTTTAAGAAGGTGAGGCTGAAGAGCCTGCAGGGGGCCCTGAGAACACGGGTGTTCTTCTGAACAAAACTAGGAGTTCCTTATTACTCTTCCTGGGTTCCGATTTGGGACTCCCGGGAACTCCTGAGTGTTTGAGGGACCAACTTAGTTTGCCATTAAAATCTGCAGGATTACCATGCTGGGAGGATATGAAAGAGGCCTCATCTTTGGTTAGCTGGGAGTTGTTAAGCATCTGTACCAGGGGTCTTTTAACAAGATTCAAGTATTATCAAATTTCTGTTGGTGGGCAAGACAGAATTGGGTGGAGTAGGAAGACGCCTGGCTTAATCAGGCGATGAGAACAGGCTCATTCAAAAAAGGAAGTATCTCTGTGGTACAAGGCTCTGGTAGAGGCTGATGACAACCTAGACTTAGATATTCCAAAGCTTTGGGCTGAAGAGCTAATGGGTGTAAATATGAAAGAGGTTTGGCTTGACTCTTTTGCGATTCTACGAGCAGTCGTTAAACCTGCTGCCCTCAAGCAAAATCATCTTTTTACTACACACAGGGGGGTTTATTGGTCTCCAGCTAAGTTGTCATAAATTACCGGAACTCCATATGTCTGTCCAAGATGTAAGCACCCCTCAGCGGACAATATCCATATGTTCATGACGTGCCCAAAGATTTCCAGTTATTGGACTTAGATGTGTAAGTTCCTTGGAGAAGTAACGGGTCAACAAGTGGAGGTAAGCCGAATTCTAATTTTGTTTGGTCTCCATCAAGACGTCTCAACACAAATACATTTGGTTATCTCCAGATTCATCTTTTAAGTGATTCTCCTGGCGAGAAGAGAGATCTGTACGCTTTGGAAATCCGCAACCCCACCCTGTTTTTCTGACTGCATTAAAAATATAACCAGCACAAGCCAGTTTGTTATGGCCTGTGACTCTATAAGCCAGGACACGGTTTGGGCCTTACTGGTAGAATGGAGTATACATCCCAGGAGGTCCGATGATTAAGCCAATAAATATGCGGTCGGTCCTGGTCTTCCCTGGTCTTTGCTACAGGCACACTGGTGAAGGAATGGAAGTGGAAACAGCTTGCTTTTCTTGGATGGAGGTGCTCTGTTCTTTGCTGTAACGGCAATTGAGATAAGAGCATTTCTATCAAGAGATTGGCAGAATGAGGACATTAAAAAAGAAAATAACTACTCTATCACTATGGAATACTGTAAATGGTTCAGAGGCACATAGAAACTGAATCTCCCTAACTCTACACACAGAAGTAATAACTAGGAAAGCTGCTTTCCATGTAAGTTGTTGTGGCTTTGTGTATGGGATCAAAGGGCCGTATTAATTTAGAAACAATGATGTTAAGTTCCCAAGGATGAGATATGGACTTAACTGGTGGAAAAACCTATTAAAGACCTTCCAGGAAATCTTAAATCACATGTACTTTGAAAAAGGAGGTATTAGATGGATATTTCCTATAGACAGTTATAGCCACAAGGTGAACTTTAATAGAAGAAAACTGTAAGCCAGACCTTGCTAGTTGGAGGAGATATGGTATCAGTGCATCTTCCCGACAGTCAGGAAGGATTCTGGAAGCATCAAATGCAAAATCTCTTCCACTTAATGGCATATGAATTTCTTGTGAAGTACGCTCATCTCTTCTTAGAATGTTCATGCTCCTTGTGTAAGACCTAGATGGCCATATTGCAGGAATTCAGGAGTCAAGCAGTCAAGCTCAGTGATGGAAGGTTGGGGTGCCGAATCTATCCTCCGAACGTATAAAGGAGATCCTATATGCATCTCTAGTGTTGTCATTCTGAAAAGTGAACATCTGTGAATCACCACTGACGATTCTATTCTGGCGCTATCATTGTCATTCTGGTTTTGGACTTGTAGAATTTGATGAGCATTGTCGGTATGAGAGGAATAGGGGGAAAAGTGTACTGAAATATTCCTGACCAGTCTATCAAAAGGGCATTTCCTTTCAACTCTGGTTGGGAGAACCAGGATGCGAAGTCTTGGCAATTTGTGTTATTTACATCTACAAAACAAATCTATTTGCAGATAGCCCCTGTTGGACCGGTCAGCCTTAGGGTGGTCTCCCCTACATTTTTGCCCTTTTTGCCTCCCATTTTTATCCTATGTTTTGTTGGACTTAGGACTCTGGGCGCCTCACCACTGCTAAACAGTGCTGAGGTGCAGGTGCTCTCCCCTAAAACCTTGTGAGGCTGGCATATCTGCCACAAGCCACTGATACCGCAGTAAGGTTTAATCCTCCATAGGCTAACATTGGGAACCTCCCCTTATGGACTAACTTCTGACAGGGACCTAATAAGTCTGTCATGTTTGGTCTTGTTGGACTCGGCGGGGAACCCTTTCCAAGGATATATAGGGTTTGGGCATTACTACGCTAGAAATCCCACTTTTATAAAGGGGACCTTTTCCTGCCTACACTTAGATTAGGCTGCAGACTCCCCCCTTCCCTCTGCATACTGATAGCCTGCCTGGGTTGGGAGGTGGGAGTGGTGATTCACACCTTCTTCCCTGGGATGAGCTGTGATGGGCTGCCCACTGTAGCCTTAACGGCCTGTCACTGTGACAGCTAGGTCAGGGAAGGCAGGGAACATACCAGAACTCCCTGGACTCTTCCAGAAGCCCCTGCCCCCAGACCCTTCCAGAGACTTCCACCACTTTCTAGCCCTTAGGCTAAAAAGATATATAAGGGAGGGTCCTGGCCTCACATTCTTGTTACACTGCTGGACCTGGAAGAATCCCTGCTGGAGTGAGGACTGCTGCGCAAGAGGATTGCCACTGGGAAGGAGGCGGACTGCTCCAAGGAACTGCTGCCCCACAACCTGCTGAGCTGCCCTACTGTCTGCTGATCCTGCCCTGCATGGGAGACTGCATCATCACCACCAGAGTGTCTCCACAACATCCCAAAGGAACTACTTTTCTTTGAACCACATTTTAAAGCATCTTCAACCTTTTAAAGATTGCCTTTTTGGGACTGCACCCCTTTTTAAGCTAAAGGAAACTACCTGTCCTTGGACCACAGCGTTTTAAAGACTGCCCTTTGGAACAGCAACAACACTCTCAAGATTTGCCCTGCAACGCTGTGCCTGCCCTCAGCACTGCTTGCCCCGTGATCCTCCCGAGGGCTCTGTGATTGCCTCTGCTTCTGGCGCAAGCCGACTGAAACTGGCCCTGAGGTCACCGCCACTGGGACCGGAGCATGCTGTGTAGCGCTGAGAAGCGAAGCGCTGCGTGGCAGGAGGCTCCGTCATTGCCCCGGACTTGGAAGCACTATTAAGCGCTGGGCTAAAGGAGCGCTGTGTGGCCGTGACCCCCACCCGTGCAGCGCCTGCTGAGCCCGAGGCCCCAAGGGGAGAGGAGCCTCGCACCCGCGCCCGCAACCACCACCCCAGGTAACGCCTCAGTGCAACCAGGCTGCTGCGAGGGGACAGGGTGCGGGTTGGCCGGGTACCAGGAGTGTGAGCTTTGTGCTTGGCTGGGAACCGTTCTTCACTGACCGGCCTACGGGGGCATAATCACTTGGTAATTGACACTGGGGCATTTTTTAGCATTACCAGCAGCGCCTGGGCAGCCGCACTTCCTACGCTGGGAGCATCATTTCTATGAGAGGCACACTTATTACGCTACAAGGGAACTGTGGCCTAAGAACCTTCCCCCAGTGAATTTTGACCATAAGAACCTACCTTAAGTGAACTTTTGCCATCCAAGGACACTGTGAGAAAGACATTACCAGTAGGAGCCCTTGGCACACATGAGCTTTTGGTGATTTGATCAGGCCTGGGAACTGGATTCATTCTTATTGATTATTGATCTTGCTTGGAAACTGGAATCCATTTTATTATTGATCAGGCCTGGGAACCGGATTCATTCTTATTGATTATTGATCTTGCTTGGAAACTGGAATCCTTTTCATTATTGATCTTGCCTGGAGCTGGATTTACCTGCTTTTGGTTCTCGCATAATTTTTAGATAAAGAAATTCTTATTCTTATACAAAACTGGTGTGGTGTTCCTTTTGTGAGTGTTTTTACTGTGTCATCGCCGTTGTGTGATGCACAAATACTTTACACATTGCCTCTGAAGTTACGCCTTTGCTGCTCTGCGCCAAGCTACCAGGTCGGAAGCGGTGGTCCCTACTTGGACTAGGGTGCATACCCCTGCCAACTAGAGACCCCGGTTCTAACATTGGTGATCGAGCGGTGGGATAGGACTTGTGCTTGTGTAACACCACGCAGCAACGCAGTGTACACCGCAACCCTACGCCTGACTCTACTGAATTTTTGTCTACCCTCTCCAATTGGCATTTTTTTTTTTTTTTAATTCTCCCTGACTGGCTGCTCTTTTTAAAAGTCCTTTTGCCTAAATCCCATTTGGTTTTCTCTACAAACGTCTGAGGCCCGACCTAGCAAGATGGAATTCGAGCTGGCCAATCTGGAAGTTTACACAGTGGCACAACTCAAGGAATTCTGCGAGGAGAAAGGGGTGCCCTTCAAGCGAAGCGCCAAGAAGGCAGAGCTTCAGAATGCCTTGAGAGCATGGGTAACAGCCTAACCAGAAGGAGATGGGGACGGGCAAGGACCGGAGAACGACACCACAGGAAATCTTGACCTACTGCACTTGGTGGGAAATAGTAATTTGTTACCAGGTACAAGGGTACCTTCCAGGGCAGGCAGTAGTGTGTCAGTGAAGAGCCTGTCCTTAGAGGACCTGGAGGACAGGAGGGAGGAGAGACAGCTCAGGTTGGAGCTTGCCAAGCTGGAGAAAGAGCGGGAAAGAGAAAGGTGGGGCATGGAGCAGGATCGCGAGAACAAGCGACTGGCTATGCGGGAAAAAGAACTTGCCCATGAGCTCAGCCTGAAGGAACTGGAAATCCGGGCCCTAGAAGCAGGGGCCAACAGCAACAAGAATGGTGGCAGCGTACCTATGGAAGCTTCACGTGAGTCCAGGGTCTTTATGCCTAAAGATGTGATGGCCAGTTTTAAGGTGGGGATAATATTGATAAGTGATTAGCCGCCTATGAGGTGTCTTTAAGAGCCCATGGGGTCCCAGAGAGTTATTGGGGGGGATGGTTTGTATAAGTACCTACCTCCAGATGTTAGGGACACCCTCCTTTACCTAGAGAAGGAAGACCAGACTAACTATTCTGTCATGAAAGCCGCATTGCTTAAGAGGTTCGGTCTTACCCCTGAGAGGTATAGGCAGAGGTTTAGGAATAGCCACAAACTTCCCACACAGAACTGGGTAGACTTCCTGGACTATGCTAGTAAAGCTTTAGATGGTTGGGTGCGGGGCAGCAATGTGCATGACTATGAAGGGTTGTATGAGTTGTTTTTAAGAGAGCACCTTCTAGAGAAATGTTTTCCAGTACCAGGGTGTCCAACAAGGGTTCTGGGGGGGACTCCCAAAAGGGTGGTCAGGGTTCCCACCAGAGGAGAGAGGGGGGAGACAAAAAGAAAGTTCTCCAAAGGCCCCCAAAATAATCCACAAGGGAAAGGGTCTGGGTCCCAGCCCCAATCTGGCCACCAGAAGCCCACTTATCCTGACAAAGGTCAGCAGCCCAGAATTGTCCGGTGCTACGAGTGTGGTGAACTTGGACACTACAAGGGGGATCCCAAGTGTCGCAAGAGGGCACGACAGCCCACTGGAGGTAAAAACCCCGGGGTGGCTAGTGTAGCGCTTGGGGAGGAGCTGTCCCTAGATGATGGGAGTGAGGGGGGCAGGGCTTGTCCTAGTGTCTCTGGGAGACAGTGAGATGGTTCCTAAGGTCCATGTGCCCTCAAATACTACCAAGTATAGGCAGTGGGTCACCCTCAATGGTTGGGGGGTGGAGGCCCTGAGGGACACAGGGGCCAGCATGACTATGGTAAGGAGTCAGCTGGTGTCCCCAGAGCAAATAATTCCCAATGCAGTTCATCCAGTTGTGATGGCTGACAACAGGGGGGGGGTCACTATCCCATAGCACAGGTTCCATTTGAGTGGGGAGGGGTTTCAGGTCTTTTAAGAGTTGCTGTGAGCCCTGCCATGCCAGTGGACTGTCGGTTAGGGAATGACCTAGAGCATACTGCCTGGAAGGAGGTAGAGCTCAAAGCGCATGTGGAGATGCTGGGGTTACCGGAGTGGATTTGTGCTACCACACGGTCTATGGCTGTCCAGAAAGGGAGTCAGCCAGGGCTGGAGCCTGGAAAAATGGCCCAGCCAGCTGCTAAGAAGGGAGGAGCCCGAGGGCGTGGGAAGCCCGCCTAGGGGCAGTCACCCCGTGAGGTGGATGGGGCACCTGAGGAGGTCACACCGGAGCCCACGGAGGGGGACGTTGTTCCCTTGGGGGACCTACCTACCCCTGCAGGGTGGCAGGTGGAAGGAGGGCCCACCAGGGAGGAGTTTTTCCGGGCACAGAAGCAGTGCCCCACCCTTGAGGGCATGAGGCGACAGGCCGAAGCCCAAGCAGCAGGCAATGCCTCCGCAAAGTATCATATTTACTGGGAGGATGGGCTCCTTTACAGTGAGCCCAAGGCTCCTGTGCATGGGTCATCAAGGGCCTTAGTGGTCCCCCAGTGCTACAGGGCCTTTCTTTTTGAATTGGCTCATGAGATCCCATTGGCAGGACACTTGGGCCAAGACAAGACCTTTGCTAGGCTTGTCCCACATTTTTATTGGCCGCAGATGAGGATCTCCTCAGATACATTCTGCAGGACCTGTCTGACCTGCCAAGCTAGTGGGAAAACAGGGAGGGGCTAAGCTGAAGGCTCCCCTGGAACCACTACCTGTCGTGAGCACCCCCTTTGAGAGGGTGGGCATCGACATTGTTGGGCCTATGGATCCACCGACTTCTTCTGGTCACAGGTTTATCCTGGTTCTGGTGGACCACGCCACCCGGTACCCAGAGGCTATTCCTCTGAGAACCATCACTGCACCTGCAGTGGCACGGGCCCTGATGGGGATTTTTAGCAGAGTGGGTTTTCTTAAAGAGGTGGTGTCTGACAGGGGTACCAATGTTATGTCTGCCTACATGCAAGCCATGTGGAAGGAGTGTGGGGTTACTTATAAGTTCTCCACCCCTTACCACCCACAGACCAATGGTCTCGCGGAGAGATTTAACAAGACACTAAAGGGCATGATCAGGAGTCTGCCTGAGGGCCTGAGGAAAAAGTGGGACATCCTCTTGCCCTGTTTGCGGTTTTCCTACAGGGAGGTACCGCAGAAGGGGGAGGGTTTCAGCCCCTTTGAGCTCTTGTACGGTCACCCTGTTAGGGGACCTCTCAGTTTAGTGAAGGATGGGTGGGAGAAGACTCCAAGGAGGCTTCCCCAGGATGTAGTGAGCTACATGCTGGCCTTCCGTAGCCAAATGGCTAAGTTGTGGAAACAAGCTTCTGACAACTTAGAGGCCAGCCAGGCGGTAATGAAGGAATGGTACGACCAGAATTCTCACCCTGTGGAGCTAAAACCTGGACAGAAGGTGTGGGTCATGGAGCCTGGAGAGCTTAGTGCCCTTCAGGATCGCTGGACAGGCCCTTATGAGATATTGGAGAAGAAGGGCAAGGCCACTTACCTAGTGGACCTTAAGACCCCCAGGCAGCCCCACAGGTTGCTACACGCCAACCGCCTCAAACCCCACCATGAGAGGTCTGAGCTTACCTTAATGATGGTAACTGATGGCGCCGAGGAAGAGGAAAGTGAACCTCTCCCGGACCTCTTTGCTTCCAAAGAGAAGGATGGATCGGTGGAGGGAGTGGTCCTCTCCCCATCCTTGACTCCTGAGCAACAGAGGGACTGCCGCCAGGTCCTGGGGCAGTTCTCCTCAGTGTTCTCCCTTATCCCTGGGATTACCCACCTGTGTACCCATGATGTGGACACAGGAGACAGCCCCCCTGTCAAGTCCAAATCTTACAGGCTGTCAGATAAGGTGAAGGCCAGCATCCAGAGTGAAGTCGCTAAGATGCTGGAGTTGGGGGTGATAGAGCCCTCCAACAGCCCTTGGTCCAGTCCGGTTGTTCTGGTACCAAAAGCTGCTCGCTCCACCGGGCACCACACCAGAACTTAGGTTCTGTGTGGATTACAGGGGACTGAACTCTGTGACCAAGACTGATGCTCATCCTATCCCTAGGGTGGATGAGCTCATTGACCGACTAGGGGCTGCCCGATACCCGAGTACTTTTGACCTCACGTCAGGGTACTGGCAGATCGCCATAACAGACGGAGCTAAAGAGAGGTCCGCCTTTTCCACCCCAGAGGGCCACTACCAGTTCAGAGTGATGCCCTTTGGACTGAAAAATGCTCCTGCCACCTTCCAGCGGCTGGTGAACCGGGTCCTCTCCGGTTTAGAGGCCTTCTCTGCTGCCTACCTGGACGACATAGCTGTCTTCAGTAGCAGCTGGGAGGACCATCTGGGTCATCTCCAGGAAGTGCTTCAGGCTCTGCAGCAGGCAGGCCCGACTATCAAAGCTAGCAAATGCCAGACAGGGCAGGGGTCGGTAGTCTATCTAGGACACTTGGTAGGCGGGGGCAAGGTGCAGCCCCTACAGGCCAAGATAGAAACCATCCTGGCCTGGGAGCCTCCCAAAACACAGACTGAGGTCAGGGCATTCCTGGGCCTCACAGGTTACTACCGCAGATTTGTCAAGGGTTATGGAACCATTGTGGCCCCCTTGACTGAGCTAACCTCTAAGAAGTACCCTAGAAAAGTCATTTGGATAGAGGCTTGCCAAAAAGCCTTTGACTCTCTAAAGCAGGCCATGTGCACAGCTCCTGTGCTCAGGGCCCCTGACTTCTCCAAAGAGTTCATTGTTCAAACGGACGCGTCAGAGCATGGCATAGGGGCGGTACTTTCGCAACTCAATGAGGAGGGAAGGGACCAACCAGTAGCCTTCATCTCCAGGAGGCTGCTCCCCCGAGAACAGCGGTGGAGTGCGATAGAGAGAGAAGCCTTCGCGGTGGTCTGGGCTGTGAAGAAGCTGAGGCCATACTTGTTTGGCTCCCATTTCCTGATTCAGACTGACCACCGGCCCCTCAGGTGGCTCATGCAAATGAGGGGCGAGAATCCCAAATTGTTGAGGTGGTCCATTTCTCTACAGGGGATGGACTTCAGGGTGGAACACAGACCCGGAGTAGACCACGCCAATGCTGACGGTCTCTCTAGGTTTTTCCGCCTTAGTGATGAGAACTCCCTAGAGGTTGGGTAGTTCTCCCCACTTTCAGCTGGGGGGGACACGTGCTAGACCTGTCAGCCTTAGGGTGGTCTCCCCTACATTTTTGCCCTTTTTGCCTCCCATTTTTATCCTATGTTTTGTTGGACTTAGGACTCTGGGCGCCTCACCACTGCTAAACAGTGCTGAGGTGCAGGTGCTCTCCCCTAAAACCTTGTGAGGCTGGCATATCTGCCACAAGCCACTGATACCGCAGTAAGGTTTAATCCTCCATAGGCTAACATTGGGAACCTCCCCTTATGGACTAACTTCTGACAGGGACCTAATAAGTCTGTCATGTTTGGTCTTGTTGGACTCGGGGCGGGGAACCCTTTCCAAGGATATATAGGGTTAGGGCATTACTACGCTAGGGATCCCACTTTTATAAAGGGGACCTTTTCCTGCCTACACTTGGATTAGGCTGCAGACTCCCCCCTCCCCTCTGCATACTGATAGCCTGCCTGGGTTGGGAGGTGGGAGTGGTGATTCACACCTTCTTCCCTGGGATGAGCTGTAATGGGCTGCCCACTGTAGCCTTAACGGCCTGTCTCTCGTCACTGTGACAGCTAGGTCAGGGAAGGCAGGGAACATACCAGAACTCCCTGGACTCTTCCAGAAGCCCCTGCCCCCAGACCCTCCCAATGACTTCCACCACTTTCTAGCCCTTAGGCTAAAAAGATATATAAGGGAGGGTCCTGGCCTCACATTCTTGTTACACTGCTGGACCTGGAAGAATCCCTGCTGGAGTGAGGACTGCTGCGCAAGAGGATTGCCACTGGGAAGGAGGCTGACTGCTCCAAGGAACTGCTGCCCCACAACCTGCTGAGCTGCCCTACTGTCTGCTGATCCTGCCCTGCATGGGAGACTGTATCATCACCACCAGAGTGTCTCCACAACATCCCAAAGGAACTTTTTTTCTTTGAACCACATTTTAATGAATCTTCAACCTTTTAAAGATTGCCTTTTTGGGACTGCACCCTTTTTAAGCTAAAGGAAACTACCTGTCCTTGGACCACAGCGTTTTAAAGACTGCCCTTTGGAACAGCAACAACACTCTCAAGATTTGCCCTGCAACGCTGTGCCTGCCCTCAGCACTGCTTGCCCCGTGATCCTCCCGAGGGCTCTGTGATTGCCTCTGCTTCTGGCGCAAGCCGACTGAAACTGGCCCTGAGGTCACCGCCACTGGGACCGGAGCGCGCTGTGTAGCGCTGAGAAGCGAAGCGCTGCGTGGCAGGAGGCTCCGTCATTGCCCCGGACTTGGAAGCACTATTAAGCGCTGGGCTAAAGGAGCGCTGTGTGGCCGTGACCCCCACCCGTGCAGCGCCTGCTGAGCCCGAGGCCCCAAGGGGAGAGGAGCCTCGCACCCGCGCCCGCAACCACCACCCCAGGTAACGCCTCAGTGCAACCAGGCTGCTGCGAGGGGGCAGGGTGCGGGTTGGCCGGGTACCTGGAGTGTGAGCTTTGTGCTTGGCTGGGAACCGTTCTTCACTGACCGTCCTACGGGGGCATAATCACTTGGTAATTGACACTGGGGCATTTTTTTGCATTACCAGCAGCGCCTGGGCAGCCGCACTTCCTACGCTGGGAGCATCATTTCTATGAGAGGCACACTTATTACGCTACAAGGGAACTGTGGCCTAAGAACCTTCCCCCAGTGAATTTTGACCATAAGAACCTACCTTAAGTGAACTTTTGCCATCCAAGGACACTGTGAGAAAGACATTACCAGTAGGAGCCCTTGGCACACATGAGCTTTTGGTGATTTGATCAGGCCTGGGAACTGGATTCATTCTTATTGATTATTGATCTTGCTTGGAAACTGGAATCCTTTTTATTATTGATCAGGCCTGGGAACCGGATTCATTCTTATTGATTATTGATCTTGCTTGGAAACCATAATCCTTTTCATTATTGATCTTGCCTGGAGCTGGATTTACCTGCTTTTGGTTCTCGCATCATTTTTAGATAAAGAAATTCTTATTCTTATACAAAACTGGTGTGGTGTTCCTTTTGTGAGTGTTTTTACTGTGTCATCGTCGTTGTGTGTTGCACAAATACTTTACACATTGCCTCTGAAGTTACGCCTTTGCTGCTCTGCGCCAAGCTACCAGGTCGGAAGCGCTGGTCCCTACTTGGACTAGGGTGCATACGCCTGCCAACTAGAGACCCCGGTTCTAACAGCCCCACTCTTGAAGATTTCTTGCACGGCTTTGTCATTTATAAACCAATCATGATTTTCGCGAAAATTCGCTGAGTGAATCCACCTGCACGTTCTGAACACCTGGGAGATGAATAACTGCTATGGTTAAGTTCATGGTTATTATCCAATTACAGATGTCTTGAAGTTCTAGAGGTAGGGGTCAGGAATGAGTTCCTCCATAATTGTTCAGGTAATGCATGGCTTTTGTATTGTCGGTCTGAACAAGCAGGGAGTTTGCTGTTACTGATGGAATGAGGGGCCTCAAGGGCAGAAATTAATTAGAGTTTGTAAAGGGCGGCTATTCACCTGTGAGGGTCTCAAGGTGCTGGGGAGTGTGGGGGGATGGAACGGAGACATGGGGGGGGCTGCTAATCCATCTGTGAGCTGAGGTTCAGTCGAATAGCCAGCTCTTGCAATCCTTCCTGAATTGGGTCAGAGATGGGGATTGTCTGCGGTGGAGAGGCTGGGTGTTCCAGCACTAGCGGCACATCCCCTGCCAAAGTGGCGGGCAGGCCGGAGGGGGGAGGAGGGCAGTAGGAGGATTTAAAGGGGGTCAGGGGACAACTATTTTTTTTTTTTTAAAGAAAAAAATATACCTTCCCGCTGCATTCCACTCTTCTTGATTCTGGGCACAGGCTCCCAGAATGCACTATGGCCAAGCCGGACGCTGCATGAAAGCAGCCTCAAGATTGGCCTGAGGGCTTGCAACTTGCGCTCCCAGGCAGACTGGGAGCCTGTGCATGCTCTCTCTCTTGAGGGGTTTGGCCGGCCTGAGACTGCAGTCCATACACCCCATGCACAGTGAAGGAAGTACCCAGCACTCCCCCCACCAGCAGTCATCCCCTGGACCCACCCCCAAGATTGATCAGAATTCCTGGACAAGTCCAAGGATTCAAATAAAATGATAATAAAACTAGTTTAAAGCCTGTTTTATTATCTTTTTATTTGCTGGTGGTGGCGAAGGACGGCGCTCCTCCACTTTAATGGAGCGGCTGCTGCTGTGTTCTAGTTCTTAGCTGGGAGGAGGTAGGAAATGGATCCCCTTCCGGTTCTAGTCTTGTGGAACGGTGGTCAGGGGCAGCTGGGTGGAGAGGTGGTGTCTAGTGGGTACGTGGAATGAGAGTTGGTGGTTCAGGTAGGCTGGTGCTGCATTGTGGAGGGCTGTGTAGGCATGTGTGAGGAGCCTGAAAGTGATTCATTTGTTGACTGGGAGCCAGTGGAGTTCTCAGAGGTGTTCAGTGATGTGGCTGCGGCGGTGGGATGTCAAGGACCAGTCTTGGCTGTGGCATTTTGAACATTCTGTAGTTTTCTGAGGAGTGTCTGGGCGACACCAGCATAGACTGCATTGCCATAGTCGAGTCTGCTGCTAATGAGTGTGTGGGTGACCGTTTTTATGGATTCGGTGGGGATACATCTAAAATGACATTCGAAGCAGGCGAGTTGTGTGGAAGAATAATGAGGAGACTGCGTTGATCTGACGGTTCATTGTGAGCGAGGTGTCCAGTATGATGCTGAGGTTTCGTGCGTGGTCCGTGGGGGTGGAGGGCAACCAGGAGTCTTCCCAAGCGGAGGTGGTGGGTCCTAGGATGAGTACTTCTGTCTTGTCAGAGTTGAGTTTGAGGCAACTGTGTTGGTGTTGTCGGCACAATATACGAAGTTGAGTCTGTCGTTCCTGATAGCCGCGTGTGGAGTCATTTAGACTTTGAAGAGGGTGGGGCTCATGGGGGAGCCCTGGGGTACTCCGCAGCTGATCTCCGTGACTTCAGAGACAAACTGAGTTATAATGACTATCTGTGTATGACAGATGAGGAAGGAGTAGATCCAGTCCAGGGCCTTGTCGTGGATGCCGGCATCATGGAGTCTCGTGATAATGGTGCAGTGGGAGACCATGTTGAAGGCTGCCGACAGGTCCAGAAGGAAGAGGGCTGTGGTTTTGCCTCGGTCTCGGAAGGAGCGCATGTTGTCGGTGGCGGCAAGAAGTGCGGTCTCGGTGCTGTGGTTACTTTGGAAGCCAGATTAGGAGATGTCCAAAATGTGGTTTGCATCAATAAACTTTGAGAGAAGGGCGCTGATGGCCTTCTCGGTTACCTTGGCTGGGAAGGGGAGGTTTGCTGGTCGGCGGATTGGTTTTTAGCAGAGGGTTCATCTTGGCGTGTTTACAGTCGGGAAGGTGGCCTTTGGTGCAAAGAAGTCAACTATGGCGTCGGTATAGGGCGGGGCCAGGAGGTCTGTAGACGAGGGTGCAGCGGAGGGTGGGTGGGGTTGGTCTGAATCTGGAAGTGGAGGTGTTCCATTGCTGTCGTTGAGTCGTCAGAGAGGGTGCTCTCAATTCTAGAAGATTGATATGATGTCTTCTCTTTGTCCGACCATTGCACATTGTACATGTGGTGAACCCCAATATTTAACCTTGAGTGCCATAGAGGGCTAGGGGCGTGGAAATCTGCAAGGGGTAAAAAGGTGAATAACCTGTAGTGTAAGGACCCAATGAGAAGATGGAACATAACTGTGGATTTATTATGTTTTTAAACAGATACCTGCTTTTATGTATTGTTATGGGACATATTACTAAGTCCTGAAGAAGGTGGTCAAATTCTGTCCTTACAAGCGAAACGCGTCAATGTATACTTTGCACTAAATAAGATTAACATCTGGAGGCATCTAATGAGGATTTTATGTAAGGCGCCCTTATATAGGTGTCCCTTGTGTTTTGTCCAGACCACTGGCATCCCCCAGGATCTCTCTCCAGTCCTGTAAATGGTCGGCACAGACCCCTCCCAGTCTTCCTCACCCTCCTTTGGCTGCCAGGTTGGCTGAAAATTGCCAGGGTGGAACTCGGGGGCAAAAGTACCCATCGGCACCAGTCCGGCTCCCTGACCATATCGGGCTGGAAGCCGGGGTCGATGCCGGGCTGGGGCCCAGGTGGCGTCTGTAGCAGAGGCGGTGCCGGTGGAGGTGTCACAAGGTCGACCGGCGCCAATCCAGATCCAGGCCTCGATCGATTGGGGGCCCGGGGCTGCCGGCAGGGAAGGCAAAAGGGCCTCCAAATGAGTCTGCGGGGCCCAAAGGCGTACCGTCAGAGTCGGGCTGCCCAAAGATGCATGCATGGCTTCGTAAAACTGACTACACTGGGCAGGGGTTGCTCCGGGTCCCGGAAAAGGAGGGAAACTACGAGTCAGCCCTTCAGGCTCCGCCCGCTTCCCTCGTTGTGTCAGCCGACTGACAAGGAGAAGTCGAAGAGAGAAGATGCTTCTTTGACTTCTTGTGCTACGACTTACCTGACCCCAGACCTCGAACTGCGCGGAGCGTACTGCCGCTGCTCAAGAAGCTTTCAGGACCGCTCCCACAAAGACTTCGCAGCCATGGTCCGGCAGTCGGAGCACGACTTGGGGTCATGGTCACGCTCCAGGAAAAAGAGGCACACGTGGTGCGGATCCGTCACAGACATCATTCGGGAACAGAAACTGCAGGCCTTGAAACCGGGCATTGCTACATACACCAGGAGTCAGAAGGACTCAGAAAGAAGTTGACAAAAGTCGCTCAAAAAGTTCAGTCACAAAGTGACTGGAGGTACAGCTCTCTCCAGATCTGCGCTGCCTGGTGCGGAAAATGAAAAAACGGATGTAAGAAGCACAAGGGCAGAGTCTAAGTAGCTACCGCGTCATCATCCTGGCGACCACAGGACCAACGATGGACGCGGAGCCGACCGACGCCACCTTCGGACGGGCTGAGGTACTGCTGACGAAAAAACTTCAATTGAGAAACTCTTGGTGAAGGTGTTGGTGTCTTGCAAAACCAGGTTGTTTTGTGATCGGTCATTTTGATGTTGCCTCAATAGGTTTTGGGCCCTTGCCTGTCGTGTGTACTTGACCCACCCACACAAGTGAGGTATCATTTTTATCGGGAGACCTAGGGGGAACGCTTGGTGGGAGGAAATTTGTGTATCCATGTAGATTCCAGAACTTTCCCACTCAGAAATTTCTGAAAAAAATATTTTTTTTCAGATAAATTTGAGGTTTGCAGGGGATTGTGGGTAGGAAAACGTTAGGGGATCCACTCAAGCCATACCTCACTGGACTCCCCTGGGTGTCTAGTTGCCAGAAATGTGTGGTTTTCATAGGTTTCCCTAGATAGTCGCCGAGCCCAGGGCCAAAAACTCATGGGACCTCCCCCTTGCAAAACCAGATTGGTTTGTGATAGTTAATTTTGATGTCACCTCAATACGTTTTGGGTCCTTGCCGGTCACGGGTCCTTGATCCACCCACACAAGTGAGGTACCAACTTTCTCAGAAGACTTGGGGAAGGTGGGGTGAGTGGAAATTTGAGGCTCCGTGCAGATTCCAGTACTTTCCACCACAGAAATGTGTGGAAAATTTGTGTTTTTTGACATTTTTTGAAGGCTTGCACGGGTTTCTGGGTAACAAGTCACCCCATCCTGGATTCCCCTGGGTGTCTAGTTTAAAAAAATGTATAGGTTTGCTAGGTTTCCCTAGGTGCCGGCAGACCTAGGGTTCAAAAACTACAGCTAGGCAAAAAAAGGGTACTTTTTCATTGTGAAAATGTGGTGTGGTCACATTGCGTTTTGAGCCGTTCCCTGTCGTGGCCACTATGCCTACCCACACAAGTGAGGTACCATTGTTATCGGGTGACTTAGGGTAATTCAGATTTGTAATGCAACTGTTATTACCTATTGACTTTCGATGCATTTCTGCCTTCCAAATGTAAGACAACGTGTAAAAAAGAAGTAATTTGGGAAAATGATCGATAATTCTCATGCTAGTATGAGTATTCCCAATTTCGCAAATGTGCAAATATCTACTGTTTCTAAACTGTATATTTTGTTCCCATTTCAGAAATACATAGGTGTCTTTCATACCGATTTTTCCATGTATACATTTTCCCAGAATAATTGCTATATACCCAGTACATAATAAAAAACCATTGCAAGTCGCTGCTCAGTTTTTGGCTCTGGGTTCGTCGGGTCTTGGTGAACCTACAAGTCCTATATATCCCCATAATCAGTAAGGTCTAGCGGATGTAACGGTATGTTGCTTTCAAAGAGCTGTCATAATTAGAAGTTACAGGTGAAAACGTTGACACAAAAGGCTGTTTTTATCAACAAATTTTCAATTTTTCCTATATGTAACTTAGTTTCTATAAAGAAATCTTGAAGGATCTACACAAATGACCCCTTGCTGAATTCAGAATTTTGCCTACTTTACAAAAATATATAGCTTTCCAGGATCCATTATTGCTTTCATACCGATGTCTACCATTAACCGGAAGGAGGTTGAAAGCACAAAAAATAGCAAAAAATAGGCTATGTCCCAGAAAAATGCCAAAACTGTAAAAGCTGGGAAAATTGTGATTTCAGCCCCACAAACCATTTTTTGATACCATTTGTAGGGAACAACCCAGATGCTTTAATTTGCAGCACTTTTTCCCCCCTAAAAACATTCCCCTCCAGGGGAATCCACAAACCCTGGGTTTAGAATCACCAGGATGTTGGAATAAAAGGACGCAAATTTGGCGTGGATACCTTATGTGGTCAAAAAGTTATAGGGGACTAAGCACAAACTCCCCCAAATAGCCAAAATAAAGGCTTAGCACGGTGGGGGGGGGCTGGGGGGTGGAGGCCTAGCAGCAAAGGGGTTAAATGTTTCACTCAATGGCGATTTTAAATTGATGATATTTTGTATGAACAGGTGTTGTGACAATTTTTACTCTTGCATTATTTTCAACTGTAATATGCAGGGGATTTATGCAACATTAAAGATCTAACAAATTTGAGACTTTGTGGAACTGAAACCTGGTTAAAATTTGGGGGACAAATAAGGGTGGTATGTTGATGATAGTCGTGAGTGACTGAGTTTTCAGTTTTCTGAATGAAGTTTTCAAAGGGAGATTTTTCTTTCCTTAAGTCTAATTCAATACCCTGTCCCTTTGATTGGGGGGGGACCCTCACCACCTTTTGCGATCTATTAAACACATCCAGTCTCCTTAGTTGAGGGTCTGATCTAACAGCAACATTCTGAACTTCTCCTTCTTTATGTATTAGTTTAGTTTTCGGAGATCGAGGATCAGACTGAATTCTTCGTTTGGTCCTTTCTTCAGCACAAATAAATATTGGGAATAACTTTCCAATTCTTTCAGATTATGAGGAACCTTCTCCATCCCATTCTTCTGCACAAGATTGTTGATTTCCCTTGGCAGTGGGTCTTTCTGAAAAAGCGATGCACTGGATGGTGGAACTGAAGGAGGAGGAGACCTGAAGTGAAGAGAATGACCATTCGGAACAATATTCAAGTCCCATTTGTCTGTTATTTAGAGCTACTCTTCCAGATGCTTGGTAATAGAGGAAACAATTGGAGGAATTAAATATTCATTGCTTTGCCGGATGTTTTTTAAGTTGATGTGGCCTGCTGTTGTGTTCCCCTACTTCTTGACAGTTTTTGAAAGGGAAAGGGCTGTTTCGGCTGCTGTTGATGGTGTTGGTGAGACCCTCAGAGGAAAATATCTCCTATCATAGGGGCTGTACTTCCTGAGATATTCTCTCCAGCTTTCTAGGCCAACAGCCTTCTAGGTGTCCAACTCAGTTTTCATTCATAACATCTCATCATCTGCTTGAAACTTAAGAGTGTTCCCAGAAAACTCAAATTCAGAATACAAAGTTTCGCTTTTCGTTTCAGACTGGTGAGTCTGAGGCAAGATGATCTACGTGCACAGATCCAGTGGAAATATCCATGGGCAGCCAGTTTGAACGAATGAGCTGCTGCACTTATGATCTGATTTGCCCAAAGGTCACCTTCATTCAAGATCTCTTGAAAAACGTGTCTGTCTTCTTTGGGTAGTTTTTCTGTAAATCTATGCAACAAATCCCATAGAGATATATCATATCTTCCCAACAAGTAGAAAGCACTGGCATTCTTCATAGTCGATGCTAATGTCCCACACATCCTTTTTCTAAGAGCATCAATTTGCCTACTTTCTTTATCCAGTAGTACGAAATATGAAGGAGTAACAGTGTGCAACTTTTTTGCTGCTGCTACAATGACAGAATCCGGAGGAGGATCTGCTCTAAGGAGTAGCGGATCTTGGTCCAGTGGATTATATTTTTTGAGAGGTTGAGGTGAAGTAGACTTCCCTGGAGCAGGTGTAAGAAACAACAGCATTGCAGGTTCTGACAAACTGGAACCAGAGGAAGTAAAGGCCATGCTGTTCTTTGATGTAAAGTCTCGAATATTACAGAAGATGAAGTTGTAGGGAAGGGTATCTCTATATTCAACTTTGTTGCTTTTCTTATTAAGACCTTGTTAAAAGTAAGATCATCATCAATTGAGAAACTCTTGGTGAAGGTGTTGATGTCAGAGTTGGTAAATAACCTCAGACTGACGAGACGGTGGTGGTTGACAAAGATGGGGATCATCTTCTTCTGTACATTGTGGAGATTTAGATCTTTGCAGATAGCTATAAGACGAAAGATGAGGACCTCTTAGAAGCCTTGTAAGAGTTGTAGGGGCGCAGATGGTGTAATAGGAGGTAATGGAAATCTCCTGGGAGATGGAATACTTGGGATCTGAATCTCAGATGTTACCATCAAAGGAAATTAAGTCTGAAAATATTCAGAGTCAGACGTGTGCAGCACAGGTCTATGATGTAAACTCTGAAATCAACACGGAGATAGAATCACGTTCGACTGAGATCTCGCTCTTGATGTACAGGCCTAGAATGAGTACCAGGTGGTGAATTCGCTGGTAAAGACTCTGTTGTATTGACGTCGACTGAGGTTCTCTCCACTTCAAAGGTGCGTACAGTGGTGGGTTTGACATTGATACATGCTTCGATGTCCATCGGCCATGGACTTCAGATGTTGACAGTGGCCTCAACACAAACATATGCTTTACGGCAAGGGTGATGTGACTTCGATGACAAATGTCAAGGATGCTTCAATGTTGAGGGGTACCTCGACAACTGTTTCGGTGGCATACCAGTCGACGGTAACATACTGGCAGTTGATCTGTTCTCAATGGCATACTTCTCGACATCAGTGAGCATCTCCTCTTTCTTTGCTGTTTCTCTCTGGACCTTCTTCTGTGAGTCCTTGGAGCGAGAAGAGGGCGCTCTGGAAGAAGGCTGGGCTTCCCTTCCCCTAGGGCTCTTGAAGAGCCAGCTGTATCCTGCCTTCTCTTCTCCAGACCATGAGGCCTGATAGTCTTGCTGTCCTTAAGAGATCACCTGGAAAACTTCCGACAGTGGCTACATGTTTCAGGGTGGTGGGTTTCTGGAAGGCAAACAATGTAAACAGAATGAGGCTCTGTATGGACCTTCTTTTCCCACAGAAAGACCAAAAAGTGAAGACATTTTTTGACAAGAAAATAAACAATTTTCTGTCAGACAAAGGTCTATGTGCACTCTAGGTGCTGAGAAACGTCAAATGAATGTGAAAGGGGAAGCTTTTGGAAAGATTTTCCAATATTATTAGCCAAAAAAGGCAGAAATCAGTGCCCCAGAGTCCGGTCTCCAAGAGTCAGAAAATGGAACGGACCCAACTGTCACCTGAGCGGCAAGATGGGATACAGGGGGATTTTGCCCTCGGGTGCACTGACAACTTAAGACTTCACCACCCAGAAGAGGGCCTGGATTCACTTCAACATTGCACTTCTTCAGAGAAACAGATGGCTAGATTCCATGGGCCTTCAAGGTCAGGGCCTTCAAAGTCCAGGGTGCCCAATCCCCTTTGCTTGAACTGTAACAAATGTATATGTCTGATACAAATTGTCAGTAAAAGAGGAGAAAAGGGTTTAAGACCGGCTGCTGTCTCTTTTACCAAGGTTAATTGTACAGGACCAGAGAGACTGGCCTCTACATCCCGGGATGAGGGAAGGGCAGTGGGGAACTTTCAGCTCCCACTACTTGTACCAGGATTGCTACAAATTGAAAGTGGGAAAAGGCCACTAGCACTTAAAAGAGGCATATTCCTTGAAAATAATTTGATATATTAATATTGAATGCATACTGGTTAACATTGGTTTTGATGTGGCTTTTTTGTACCACAGCCACCCCTGACGAAGGGCTTATGCCTGAAATGCACTGGGTCTACAAATACTGTGGTCACTTAACATTATGGTGAATCCCCATATGCTGGAGAAAAACGCCTGGATTGACATTTCTCATGTATTTGGATTCTGTGTTATGCTGCTTATGAATATGGATTGAAGAAACCGAAGAATAAAAAGTTAGATTTAATTTATTTAAATTGGACTAAATCTTGTTGATCACATCGTCTTACGTCTAAAAGTTGTGCATCCAGGGACTAGTGCTTTCCCTGGCACTAGGTAGTGACAAGTATATTTTGCATTGTTGGAGCAGTACAGGCATCAGGGTCACACCAAAGTTTTGCGTTCAAGCAACCATATTGATTAGGCAGTTTAATATAATGTGCACTGTACCACTCCTATAAGTATATTTATAGTTCTGTCCCACCTGGTTAGTTTGCACCACTGAATAAAGATTGAAGCGAGTACACATGATTACCAAGACATCAGTTGAAGCAGCATACGAAGCATGAAGTTCACTTTTTGTTTATAGTGCAGGTGTCACCTTGTATATCAGGAGCTAAATATTATAACTGAAAGAGTATAAACAGAACATCTTATCATTAAACAACCAAATGTATATGCATACAAATGTCTAATATGCATAATAATATGTTATAGTTATTGAAACATTATTCATGTTCCGTTCATGTTCATTATGGGTTTGCGATGCGCAGGCATCTTATGGTTTACCTCAATAATAATTATTATGGGCATGTGTAGGAGAGTAGGGTCTGCTTCCTATGGTCACCCCCACTTTTTGCTGTGATTCTCTGGTTTTTCGACTTTAATGTGGCTGTGGGCCTGCTAATCAGACACACAGCCCAGCTGTTCTCTCTCTAAATTGATACCATGTACTTTAGGTACATACCAGATTGGGTATTGGGTCACCTCTGTGAGCCCCTGTATAGTGTACCACAGGTACCCAAAGCATAGGTGCATCCAAGGCCTACAAGGGGCTGCAGCATGTATCATGCCACCCCTGGCTGGCCCTCCAAACTGACACCACAGGCTGACCACTCAACTTGGGTAAGGTGGTGTAATCACCCCTTACTTAGATATAGTATACATATATCTACCTTATATATAGACACATAAGCACCTATAAGTCACTCCTATGGTAGGCCTTGACAATCCTGGAGGCAGAGTGCTTGGCTTTATGTGAGAGGGTGCCCTAGCATGAGCTGAGCCCCTCTGCAGCTTTCGGAACCATCTCCTTATAGCTGTTCTATGATATAGCCATACCATATACTCTTAAGTGCATTATAACCCTCGCGGTTAATGCTAACTTTGGTTTGGCTTCATCAAAACATGTCGTGTAAAGTGTCAAACACTTTGGAATACTACCCTCCCCCGCCACTTCTGGCAGCGGGGGTAGCATTCCACCCTTCTAGAGGGAAAAGACATGTATGTTACTGCTTTACCCAGTTAAAGTTAAACAGAGCCTCAGCATCAGAAAATGGATGCTGCTGCCACAGACACAAGTCTGACCACCTGGTGCTGGGGGAAACTCCAGCAAGGGCAGCCTGGACAATAGGTTTCCTGTCCAGGGAGGTGCCAGCACCTCCCCAGACAGGGGTTATGTGTATTGGGGCAGGGAGGGCTGCATTCAGTGAATGCATCTAGACATTGCCTGGGGCACACAAGGTGCTCCATGCATAGCCCGGTTCAAACCAGTTGCTGGGGCACTCCAGCCCCAGTTCTGGCGCGAAACTGGACAAAGCGAAAGGAGTGTAACCACCCCATTCTCAGGTCCGCCAATAGGAGGGACCTAGGCAGGTAATCCAGCCCCCATTCTTAGTATAAGTATAGGAGCTGTGTCCCCAGGACTTTAGATTATCCTGGAAAGAAACTTTGATACAGAACTCTTGGACCTTCGACATTCTTTTCTGACTAGAAGACGGAAGACATCTCCCTTGTGGTCAAGGAGTTTCCACCCTGTGCAAACAGGCACCACCAGTAACTTGCCGGTCTGCTTTGTCGACGCTCCCGCCGGAACCCAAAGACACAGTGACACAGGAACTGGACTCTCAGACTTCTCCAACTCAGACCCACATCCACAGCAAAGCGGAGACCCGTGGCGGACTCGAGAGACGTGGGACCGGACACCCTGGACATCCTGCATTTTGCTAACTGCTCGATTACCGAGGTACCCTCTCAGTTTTGCATTGGGGTACGAGAAGCCCTAGACCCGAGCGCCATTTGCACTGAAGCTCAGCCCTCCACGAGTGCCACGTGGGGCCTGCTCTTGCATTTCAGCTTAACGCGTCTTCCCGGTTCCTTGCCCATTGGCTAGTGAGCCCCCTGAAGACTTTTCTATTGGACTAAACTGCTTTCCTCGTTGCTTCAGACTTGCTCCAGCTTCCCTTCAAAGGAGAAGAGCCACAGACCTTGCTGGTCTGCAACAGAGGTAATCTCGTCATTCTGCGTGGGTTGCGGTTGCCAAGGCTTGTTGGGTCCAATCCGGATACTGACTCCGCAGTCAACTAGATCCATCGTGGGACAGCTCGTATCCAGCTCCTGGTCATCGTTGATGCCTCCTGGACCTTGTGGCTGAAGAGACAAACTCACCTTACTCACCGTCAAGCACGCAACATCGCCTGGTTCCTTCCTGGTCACTGGCTAGTGACCCAGACTCTGTCCCCTCTGCTTTCAGGTTCTTCACATAACCGATCCGCCCTTGGACCCACCCGGACACTTTTTCTCTGGTCGCCTGCAGCACTTATTTGCAGATCTCCATAGAAAACGACAACGAAATCCGACACCAAAAGGCACCTATGTACCCGGCTTCCCTGGGTGAGGTAACACGAGTACTCCGGTGCTCCCGTGGGTCTTGACTCTCGAGTGTCCTATTCTAAAGGGGTTTTGCCGTAGTCCATTCGGAAGTGTCCTTAAATAGTAACTTTGTAACTTCTTTGTTTCCCATTATAAGTCAATGGTAACTCGCGACTGTGTTTAGACACTGCATGCGTCTCCCGTGGGTCTCCTACTTCCTAACCTTTGGTTGTTTAGTGTAGCCCCAGCGATTCTACAGGCCCTTGGCGCGGGCACTTTGTACCGTTGGGATGTTGTATTTAAACCGAGTGGTTTTTGCCAGCTTCCCGTTGTTTGCTCTCTCTATGAAGAATGCCGCGTTCAGTATGAGGAGACTACGATAAGGGCCCTGTAAAAAGAGACGGACGGGAAGGAGTGTGCGTGTAATAGTCTCCACATATGCGATAAGTGAATTACCCTTAAGGTGTGCATAATTTGGACCACGAGGCAGATAAGGAGACATAGCTTCGTTTGAGGCATTAGCTGGGATCAGCACATTTTTGCCCTGCTAGACATTGATTCAAAGAGTCAAACCGATGAATACACGACCACAGATGTAACATGAGTAGTCGTGGCAGAAAGACTGACATAATAGGACAAGGAATGTAGGAACCTATATCCGAGGCCACACAAAGGAAGGCAAGGTGTTTTTTTCTGACTTGTCAGGTATCGCGTATAATTGAATACTGATTCCAAACCCCCCCCCCCCCCTTCTTGGTGGTTTTCCCCCCCCCCGGGTTGAGTAGACATTTCTGTTTGTATCTGGCTAGTCCTGAAGAAGGTGGCATGTAATCCCTGTTTAGCCACCGAAACGCGTCGACTAGAGCCTGATCAAGATCCTGCCTTGTGCAGTTGCTGGATATGGTCTACTGAAACTACTATATCATTCTGTAGCAGATCCTTCCAGATTGATTGAATGTGTGTTGTGGAAAGTGAGTTTGTGGTATGAAAGTGGTTGTGTGAATTTGTTGTGTGTTTCCGCTCTCGGGGTCATTAACTGTTGTGTATATTATGTCTTTTGACTTTTTGTGGGTCTGGGAATTTTTGAATAATTCATGTATTGTTGCTCTATAATTGTGAAAAAAAGATAAACATTTTATATATGGAAAAAAGAGAATAAGATGATAAAAATATTTTTGATAAAAGAAATTAATTAAAAAGATATTTTTGTGAACTGGTTGTGATTTGAACAGTTCTTGGATGGCTCACATATGAAATGTAAAATAACTGTAGGTCAGAGGGAGACTTTCTGGTTTGATGTTTTTGTATTTCCCCTCTTCTCCCCGACCTTTTATTGCTCTCTCGGAGGGGGTCCCCTTTATATTGCGTGTCCTTAAATAGTAACTTTTTAACTTCTTCGTTTCCCATTATAAGTCAATGGTAACTCGCGACTGTGTTTAGACACTGCACGCGTCTCCCGTGGGTCTCCTACTTCCTAACCTTTAGTTGTTTAGTGTAGCCCCAGCGATTCTACAGGCCCTAGGCCTACTGACTAACTCTCACGTGGTTCTATGATCGACTGGCTGAGGTAAATTGAGCACTTTTTACTGCATGATGTAATTTTACATTCAAAGGTATTTGTTTTAAATATTACATGTTAGAAAGTATTTGTTACAGGTTTCTATTTGACATACTGGCATTTATACAGCAGGCTTATCCCGTGCATGATCTTGATGCGACGGCAATGGTTTGGGTTTCATCATTTTTCATTGCAAGTTTACGTTTGGCTCTAATTTGTAACTTTTGCATTAAGTGTTTGGCACAGAGCATGTTTTTTTCAGCATGGGTAAGCATGGGGTTCGTTAAACCACAAGGTGCACATGGTTCACGCTATTATGCTTTTAACACTTGACATGGGCGTTGATTTTCTAACTGGTGCTAATTTTTCACAATAAGGTTTATTAACTGGTACACTGCAGTTTTGTTTAACCAGGGATTATTATATTTATTCATTTTCTGGGTGCAAATAGCTTATGTTGTGGCACTTAACACATGCATATTCCATTAAAAGAATTTAATGTATTACTAGTAAATGTTTGAATGCATACTGGTTACTATTGGTTCTGTTGAGGCTGTTTTGTATCACTGCCACCCCTGACAAAAGGCTTATGCCTGAAAAGCATTGGGTTTACAAATACCTCGGTCACTTAAGATGAATGGTGAATCCCCGAAATGCTGGACAAAAACACCTGCATTGAATACTGGAATGATGCTGCATATACTGAAGAATAAAATAATGAATGAAACATCTGACTTAAATCTGTTTAAAATGGACTAAATCTTGTTGATCACATCATTGTATGTCAAATGGTAGTGCAGCCAGGGAATGGTGCCATCTCTGGCACCATCTAGTGACAAGTATTGTGGTATAGCTGCCAGCACACATGCCACTCAAGACCAGGTGGTGAAAATGTTGTATTCACACATTATATGATGAAAGTGAAGAGATCCCAAAATCAATTTCATTGCCGTCAGTATCTGCCAAAACAGTCTAGTCTAAATGCCTAACATAACCTACCACACTCATAACAAGCCACCTAGGAAGAAGATAGTGGATGGTCTGATTTCGGTTAAATCAAAAGGGAGTTGCAGCCCTCTTTCAAAATAGTCAGTTATTAAATGCCAGTTGATGTCATTCAACGGCATGTGGTTGATTCACGTTTCACCACAACTATGCCTAGTAGTATATGAGGTTGTTATTGACAACTAATAAAACTGTTCTAAAAACACTGAACCCCAGGCAGCTGGCAGAATGAAATAAGATGCGACAGCATGCACTTGACTGATATAATTGATATCGGTTATAATTTGGGATACTTGTTGACAGGGGAATTCACACTGTCCAAGCAGGGTCAGATACATCATCATATGTTTACCTGTGCTCACTCTCTGGTAGCTTGGCACAGAGCAGTTAGGCTCAGGCAATGTGTAAAGTATTTGTGCAACACTTCAAACAGTGAAACACCACACAAAAACATGCCACAGCCAGTTAGAAAAACAGAGCTCAATATAATGAACAAAACAATACCAAAAAAAAAAAACCAATAAGTATAACCGGAGTTATGAATTTTTAAAGAAAATCTTGAATTATAGTGCTTAGAAGCATAAAGCGCCAACTCGGGCTATCTACCCGTGCTAGACCGGGTCAAATCCAAAGGCTCAGGCTGACCGCGATGGAGCACGGGTCGGATACAGGGAACAACCTTCTCCCACTGCAAAATACCTTGGTTGTGTCGTTGACAAAGATCCGATGCTTGAAGTAGAGGAAGTGATGCATCGTCAGCAATGCGCCAGTTCTGGGCCATGCAAAGAGGAGATGTATCAAAAAAGAAGGTGATGCACCGCCCTGAAGGCGATGTAATCTATCCTCACAGCAGCTGCGATGCGTCATTGTTGAGGGAGATGCTCCGGTTCCGAGCTGCACAACAAAGAGATGTGTAGACTTTCACTGAAGCAGCACTTGATACCCACTTCCAAGGGCCCAAGAGTACAGTTGATAAATGAGGGTCCAGAATATTACATAATTTAGCTGTGCAACTTGTAACGGAGCGGCATGATGCTGCATATGATTTGGAATTATGCATCCATGCTTTGGGGTTTGGCAAGATACAAGTCTACAAGCGACACTTGAGCCTGGAGCGTCCTTAAAATTGAAAATGAAAGATTGGAGCACATGGTGTGCATTCTTCCACATGTATTGCATTCAGAATTACAATTTAAAATCTAACTTCACCATAAATTGTGATTTCAAGTTGTGATTCCAGAGACCCCAAACTTGGGGGTCACATATCGTCTCAATTGGAAATTACATTTATAAAATGTACTAAGCTAATACCAATGCTATTCTATGGGAGAGATAGACCTTGCAATAGTGAAAACCAAATTTAAGGGGTTTTCACTACCAGGAAACATAAAATGTGTATTTTGGTTCTGGCAAGAGGGATAACTTGCAAGGTCGACATGACAGTTTTAAACTACATACACAGGCTCTGCCATTGCAGGCCTGAGATATGTTTAAAAGGCACAATTAGTTGTATTAAATGTACAGGCCCTGGGCACATGCATTGCATATTACTTGGGACTTATAAGATATTAAATATGCTAAATGTGGATAAGCCAATGTTACCATGCTTTAAACAGACATAATAACGATTTCAGCAAAAAGCGGAGGAGGAAGGCAGAAATGTTTAGGGGTGACCCTGCAGAAAAACCATTTCCAACAATATCCAATGCTTTTATTACCTAATTAGTCATTTGGAGTTGACAGGACTATTCAGCTAACTGTCAAACCACATCGGATGACCTGCAAACACTACTGAAATATGAATTAAAGGTGAACCTTAAAAAATGGATAATGTGGACGGTCATTCTAGCTTCACCAAAAGTAGTCTTTAATTATGTCCCATGCTCAATGAAACATAACATACTACTACACAATCTGAGAATAGTACTTTAAAGCATGTTTAACCTAATACTAGATTAGACAGTTGCATAACAGCAGTGAAACAAGCAAGAGTGCCTTTCTACCATCTTAGTTCAACCTTTTCCAGTATAAGGATATTCCATTTCAATCTTGATGTCATCTAAACGGCTCTTTAAGTCCTCAGAATCTCCTTCACTGTGCTCATCAAAAACAGCAAGCTGCAACTTCATTTCTTCATTCTCAATTGTTTGGAGCTCCTATAAAAACAAAAACAAAAATCACATTACTGATGCACCCCTTCCTCTATACTTCAACAGCAACCCTGAAACATACCTACTAGGATAGGAACCAAAGAGGACAAATATATAGGCAAGTTTGGTATTCCAGAAAAATAACATCAGTTACTCCATGCCAGTTTTTGCAGATGGTTCAATGTAAGCATGAAAATAGCTAGAACATACATCAATGATCTCCTAAAGATTAAATGTGGATTTTTGCTTCTTTAACAAATGTATTACTTTGATCCACATTCACAGCCAAAGAAATGCTTTACCTTGAGAATATGATTGAGGCCTGAGCGCATCAGTTCACTGCGAATGTGCACTCTAAAATCCAGCTCGTCTGCTTGGGTTATCAAAGCGTTGATTAACAGCAAACAGCTCACCTGTGGAGAAAAAAAGGCAAGTTACATCCATGCTCAATAAATCCAGACTACCTGAACCTCTCACAGATTAAATGAATGTCCTCTTGAGAAATGTGCTCCAATCAGGTCTGCCAATAGTACGTAAAATTTCTCACAGAGCATCTTTATAATGCTGACTATTCAACATGCAATCCCTTGTTGGAAAAGCACTTGTCATTTGTTGAGTTTTATACTTCGTTCTTCATTCTTTGACATTAAGTTATATTAGTTACATTAGAAAGCACTTCAGTCTTCTGAGGTTGCAGCAGAACTGTGCCTATCAAGAGGTATTTCCTTGTTTCTAGAAAAAAAGGGTTTATTACCAAGAAGGTGAACAGCGATAATTTCAATGCTTTTTCTTACACCTCTAGATGTCTGCTAAAAGGAGGTTTATTAAAGGGATGCTGAATCAAGAGCGATGAAATGTGAAAATATCTTCAGTGATTGGCAGAGAAGTGGTGTACATTTTGGTGTAAAGGTAATTCAATATTTTGCAAATGGGTGGCTGCAGTCTGTTGGAAAAACTGACGACATTTATATGTACAAGAGAAACCTCTTTCAGAAACTATGGTGTCAAAGCTCAGAAGGATGGATTGCGAAAGAAAATGGGTCCCTTCTTTGAGTTAAGTAGTCAAATAAAATGCATGGAATTGTTCCTTGGAAAGGTGAAGGATAACTATAAATTAGAAGTCCCTTCAACATATCGATTCAATGAGCATCACTTTGCGAGACAAGATCTAGACTTTGACCCACAGGAAGTTATATATGGGGAAGGAGGGTAGAGAGGACAAAAAAACTGGGAGTAGAGAAAGATAGAAAGTGTGAGTGTTTACAGCGAGTGTGACCGCAGACATGTGCATAAACATACGTTAATACTGCTCATTACTGATGTAAAACTTGGACCAAGTTATTGTATGTGCTTACTCTCTGTAACTCCAATAGGATCCCTCCTTTAGAATACATTTTAAACATGCCTTGGGATAAATTCTGATTTGTTACAGCTTTGTGGATCTCAGCTGAGAATATCTGTAGTCATATACTTTTCACCTAGCAATGAGGCTAAAGCAGGCTGAAACCAGCTTTGGGTGCTTGTGCTTGTGTTACCACTCAGAGGGGGACCTGGCCATGCAGCTCAAGTTAGACTGTTACGATAGGAGCATGACCTAGGCGGATTTGTATATGGTTGGTTCCTGTCTTAGGTTGCATAGTGGGTAAAACAAAAATCAAGCATTCCACACACCATATTTTAGTTTTTTTCTCAATGTGATGTGCATGCCTAGACATGGGTCCCCTGCACACAGAGCCACATCACCAAGCTGAACCTCAAAGACGAGGCCTAAGTAGGGTGACCTGGTATGGGATAGCTGGTGTTTCAGTTCAAATAAGAAGCCTGGCACGGCACCTCGGTCAGGAATGTCTCTAGTGAAGCAGCACCGAGGCTCTATGGTTTATGGCTGGCTCATGTTTGAGGTGGCGTGGACCGGAATGCAGCCCAGATTAATTACCGGGATCAGAGATTAATTCAAGCATTCCACCCAACACTTCTTTGTTTTCCCTAATATTTTCCAGACCCCAGTAAATCGGGACAGTTCTGTCAAGGTTTTAGGTTGCAAAACGGCTCCTGGAAGGCCACTGTTTAATCACCATTGTAGAATAATTCTAATTCTAATCTTAACTTGAAAGCCCTCAAAAGAAATCTGGACCCACTAACTGTCCAATTCGGGCTACATGCTCCTCATCCTTACATGCAAACAGGATGGGAAAATCTGTGTCTAAGTCGGTATTTGATACTGCAATGCCTTGTAGTGCAAGGGTGACCAAGATCATTAGCTGAACTGAGCAATTCTTGACATGCTGGCCGTAACGCTGTAGTCTCATTATACAAACTGTGATATTGGAAGTAGCTCAAAGAAAGTGAGACTTAGGTTAGATGGCTGGACAATCAGCTTTTAAAAACGGTCAGATAGTACACAGTTTGCAGTTATACAGCACTCTAGGTCACGCACTGCTGCTGAATTATCCGCTTTTTACCTAAATGTGATAATATGTGACTGCCATTTTGTTCGAAGTTGATCTGTTACTCTGGCCAAAACATTTGTAATTATTATTCTGGATGATATGCACAAACAGAAAAACGTTGAAACCATAATATCGGTCTAGTAAAGACAGCATAGTTTCTTGAACTTGTTATGCAAAGGATTATGGAGGGGAAGCTCTTAAATTTCTGGAGTTCACACAAAATCATGTTGTTGGTTGAAGGTAATCGTTTTCTGTGGGGTTATTTGGATGCTACTTTGGTCTAGCCCTCTTCCATGTCTTTATTTCTTGATTGATGATGATGAAATAGCCAATGTTAATGTCTTGTTCACTCTTTCCCTAGGTAACTTCCTAGATGACCCAATTTAGTCTGAAAGTAGTAATCGCTCTCTTTATTAAGTACCAAAAGTAAGTTATATGGAGAGATTTCACAGTTGTTGACAGTTTGGGAGGATTGCCAACGCAGTCCAGGAGATGTCCTCCCAAACCAAATACACTGGGCCCCGGGCGATCGGGTCCTTGTGCAGAGAACTGTTTGGGAAGGGGGATCACGTGCCCTCCTCTTAATATACAAATTGGGCCCCAGGAAATGGGGGTGCTGGGGCACTTAATAGGCTAGGGAGGGGATCCTACTAAAGCCCCCCTCCACATAGATATATTATAAAATTCCATCAACACTTTTCTCGTGTTGCTAGCAGCCAATCAGAGTGCTCGCTCCCACAGGGGAATCACTCCAGCGGGAGTGAAATGTTCCAAGGAAAAAAAAAAGCTCTCTGGGTCAATTCAAATGCTCTATTTTCAAATTGGCCTCCTGTAAGACCCTCGAGAGACTCTCATATACCTAACCGTTCAAATATACATATATTTTTAACCTTAATTTCTGAAAAAATGAACTGGGCTAATTTACACAAAATCACAAAAGCACAATCGGCGGACCAAGAGCTAGCTTCCTGCCAAATTTGGTGTAATTTCATTCAGCGGTTTTAGCGGTGGCGCTTCTTAAAAAAAAGTCTATGGAAAATGCATGGGGATTTCCATCTAGCACTTCCTTCTTCAAATTCGTATGGGTGCTGATCCCTCAAAAGAACAGGTCCTGTTCTGGAAACAAAGCTGGCCTAACTTCCTCTGCCGTGTTTGTGGAGAATTTGGCAAAAGCGGTTTACACTTTTTGGTGCATTTGCCCTGCAGTTAATCAACTTAGACAAACATTACTCTGCCCCGTCTTAGACAAACATTACTCTGCCCCGTCTTTTGCTCATTCAAGATCAGATCCTGCTGCTGCGCAGTGATGACATTATTGAAGAGTAAATAAATCCAGCTCCCCAGCAGAGCTGCCAAGTTCCTATTGCTAACACAATTACATCTGAAAATACCGGGTGCAGCTGGCTATTGAGCACTTTGCTCTATTGGTTTATAATATATATGGACTTCTTTTTTGCACACTATGATGTTTTAATAACGAGTTTTTCTAATTCATAATGTTCTTAGCAGCTATTGTAACTTTCTCTGCAAGGATTTTAATTAATTTGCAAATAAACCTACTACTTACTTACATGCATGATGATTTTGTATTTTTGGACCACTCTTTTTTCTCAGTCCCCGCGTAACGGATCACCCTGAAAGTTTCCGGGAAGGAGCTGAAGTGAATTTGCTTTGTTTTTGAAAGGTTTGTGAAGATCAATCAAATGGCATGAAAGTTATTACAAACAAAAAAGCTCCTTGTCTATGAAAAAGCAATCCTAACTGTAACTACCAAGTGGATAGTGTATGTATGTGGCGTATTTAGATAGCTGTAGATACACATACACACACGCACAATTATATATATACACACACACACACTTTTAACAAATCAGATTATCTCTTGTACGCCATGACCATACACATTCACGGGGTTAATTGTTGTTTTGGTATATAAAAAAAACATTTTGAAGCCCAAAAACAGACTGAATTGTTTTGGAGGAGCCAGTTTTCGGTCAAGAAAAAAAGGGCCTAGAGTCCTAGACAACACTTAGCCAGAAGGACAGAGACAAATTATCTGAAGACATGTTCTGAATTCATTCAGAATGGAAGGTTGCCTTAAAGGCACCTCCTTGGCACCCCACAAAAACGCTCAAACACACCTGTTCCATCTTTACCACAAGAAGCCCAAGGAACAGTTTAATTGGCAATTATGCTGAACTCCACCAAGAGGATGGGAAGAAAGTCACATGGGTTCTTGATCTTCGGTAATGCAGTTTGGGTTTCAGTCAATTTCAGTGAGAGTAACACAAGCTAACCTTTGTCTACCTATATCAAAGAAAATGCTATTAATAAGGCTGTACTTCAACTGGATGATCACATTCACTAGCTTTATCAAAAGGAAAGACAGCCGATAAAGCATGACTATAGTTCAGGTTGTAGCATATTAAACATCTATTAAGCACCATTAAAAAAAAGCAAGAGAGTTTCTGTACCCCAACAGTCTTATGACCAAGAGAAATGGAATAACCATGAACTTTGAAGATAACCGTATGTGTCCTTGAGGGTTAAGAGTTTACAATTTGGTAGGCCTCGAGATAAGACCTCATTAATTAAATTCAGCTAAATGTATTTTCTGTCTCTAGGATTATGCCAGGAAGGAGATTGTAAACAAGGCAATACAAATGTGGCAATGTTTCTTCCTCTGTACAAATAAATCAACCAAAGTCAGACTCTGTATTGTATATTGGCAGGGTAGCGACAAAAGTGTGTTTACATTGATGAGACATAAGTGTTTTATGCTATTGTTTTAGTATTTGTTTGTATGGTCTGGTTAAACTGGCCAACTACTTAATAACTAAAAACAAACCTTCAATCTGACCTGGCACAAGGGTATTAAATAGCAGTGGAATTATTGTCATTCAGTCGCTATATGGTTTCATACTTTGAAATGCTTATTGGGTATTTCAGTTAGGTGTTTTCTTGACCTACTGAGAATAACTATCACCCACACTGGGATCCCTCAAATTCGAAGGACTGCCGTTTTTCACCCAACAGGTGTCCCACTATGTTTGGGGGCTTATACAAATCACAATACAGACAACCATTTTCATAAAAGTAGTAGTAGTAGTAGAAGGAAGTAATCCATGAAAAATGAAGGCTGTATAACTAGTGCCATGGAATAACTGCCTCAACAAATCAGTCTTGAAATACACTGCACAAGTAAACATTTTATAGAAATATAAATTCACTAATCCATAGTAAAAGGATTCAGAATGTGCTACCCCTCTAAGGAAAAGGTTACAGGTTGAATAATGTCTCACTATATTTTTCAGAGGCGAATATCTATTCACACTCGTACGACAAGGGGTTAAAGCGAACAACAGGGACAAGTGATTAGACAATTGTTGTGTTTATATCTTACATGTTATGATGCAACCTGGAATCTGTAGATGATGGAATGGTAGAATGTACTTATGTCATCCTGGACTGCATCTTTCAGATGCAAGACAGTTATTCCTTGGATTAAAGCTTGAGCTGGATGTTTCTTTAATCAGCATATTTTGCATCATTTCACTGGCGACGAGGACTGAAGAGCCTGAACCTACGTGAGCGAATTCATTATTTCATCTATTTTGGATGTGAATACAACTTTCAAGGAAGTACCGAGAAAATAGTTTTGGAAGTTTCCTAGGATTTGTCTCGACGATTCCTTGTTGTTCATTCTCATGTGAGTTTATTCATATTTGAACTATTTTTTTTACTTTTACTTGGATATTCAGCTGGGAATACATGGAGATTGTGTGGATTGTTGCGGCTTGACTTAAGTTAATTCACGGCGCTTTTGAAGTGGATTGTTGCCGACAGACTCAAGTGAAATTCCGGCTATTTTTGGATTTCTGGTTAATTTTGTGCATCTTTACAAAAGATTCCTTACTACTGGCAATTGAAGTAATTGCCGTTGAATTCATTTGCTTGCTACTCGCGCTAGCGTGATTGAACGAAAACATTTACCTCGCTGTTCCATTTGGAATCTTCTGATGCTGCTGGCTGCGTGTGGAACTCTCTTGCCATCAGAACACTGACGAAGTTGTGCATTGCATTCTGGGTATTTTGGCGTATGACGTATTATGTGCTCCACGTACCCAAGCAGCCATTTTGGATTGGATTGAAGGGAATCCTTTGTTGACAGTACCAGTCGGCGAATTTGTTAGTGTTGGAAACGGTGATTCACACACCATTCCTTGTGAGTCTGTCATTTGCAATAAAGGCCTTTCTTCATCATTTCGATAACACAGCAGGTAACTTTTGACTGTTGGTGCAACATCGGAATCGGTGATTTGCACACCACTCTTCATTTTTATTGTGATTTGTTAATTGCGAGTGAAAGCATTTCTTCATTATTTTACCAGCATATAAGGAACTTTTACTATTTTGTGCGACTTGGGAATTGGTGATTCGCACACCTCCATTCATTGGTACTATTGCGCAAGATATATATGACAAGGATTACATTACCACCTATGGATTCAAGTTAACTTTGTTATTTTATTTTTCTTTCTCTTATATATTTATATCTTTTGTTTTATCTCACCTTGTTGTTCATCATCCAGCAACTTATTTTTTTTTTACTTTCATTGCCTTCATAATAATTTAATCCAAGTACCTTATCGGTGTTAATTTTTATTATACTACTTATCTGAAGTGAATCTTGATTGATTACCATGACACAACCAAATTACAACATTAGTGCTCCACAAGCATTTTGGGTTTCAGGTACGGAACCTCCACTCAAATGGTTAAAGTGGAAATCTTATTTCTGTAATTATATTGATACATTGGACGAAGAAGGGAAAATGTCTCATGCACAAAAAAAGAGATTACTATTACATGCATTAGGACCGGTTGAGTTAAAAACATATGAGACCATGACTAAACCTTGCTTTCCTGGGGATTTGAATGTTTATGCTTTAGCTTTACTTCATCTTGATACATATTTTGCTACAAAAGTCTGTATTGGCGTGACTAGATAAAAATTATTTTCCAGGAAACAACTTAAGTAAGAGAATATTGATAATTATCTTTCGGATTTGAAAAAAATAGCACTTGATTGTAAATTTGGTGTGCTACAGGAAGAATTCATAAGAGATCAAATTGTTATGCACACGTATAATTCTTCTATACAAGAGAGACTATGGATCAATGGTGATTCTTCTTTAGATGGCATACTTTCGATTGTGCGTAAAGCAGAATTATCAGGTAGATGTGCCAACATTCTTAAACAGGACAACTCTGTTTCTAATTCAGATGTGGTAGGCAAAGTTAACGCTACTGAAAAAAAGAAATTTACACCTAATTCAAAAAATTATTCCAGCAGTAAATCCACTTATGCTAAACACTCCCAAGTTTCGACTAATTTTAGCTCGAAGAGTTTTAGGTGTAATAGCCTGCAACATTCGGCTGACAGTAAAGGTTGTCCAGCTTTGAAATGTATGAATTGTGGTTTAAAAGGTCGTTTTAGTAAGGCTTGCAAGAGGAAAAGGAACAAGGTTAAATTTGTAAGTGAGGTGGAGGAAGATGATGGTAGTGGTGAAAACAATGAGGAAAATGATTTGGTTATGAATTTACATGACAGATTGGTGTTAAATATTCGAGATGAGGACGTTATAAATAAGCCTATTTGTTTAATAGAGATTGGGGGAGTAGAGATTAAAATATATGCTGACTCAGGTTCACCCTATACTATAGGTAACGAAGAGATGTGGAAATCTACTTTTGTACAAAAGGTTGGTGAAAAATTGTTACAGCCCGATATCCATCCAGAAGGTTATGGTGGTGAGCAGATAGACCTCCTGGGTTACAGATGGTTTGTCTTTAAATTCAAGGGAAGAATGTGTGGGGGCAAGTTGTATGGGGCAAGGAGGGGCCCTCCAGTATTAGGTTTGTTTGACCAGAAGCAGCTTCATATAATTTTAGACCCGAACAGTCAAGAACAAGTTTTGGTTGTGGATGATAGTACTGTTGTCACTAAAAGCATTTTAGAAGAATTTCCGAAGGTGTTTAGTAAGGACTTAGGAAATTTGGTAGGTTTTGAACACAGAATTATCATTAAACAGAATGCTTGTCCTAAGGTACACAAGTGCAGAAATGTTCCGATTTTGGTTAGGGAGGATGTAAGTAAAGAATTGGATAAACTGGTATCTCACAACATTATTGAACCCATTAAAGGCAAGTGAGTGGATTTCTCCAATTGTCGTTGCCAGACGGAGCAACGGCAAAATAAGGTTATGTGTGGACCTTAAACATTTGAATAATACCATAGTGGTAGACAAATTTCCTCTGCCAAAAATTAACGAGATGGTTGTCAGTCTTGAGAATGCAAAGTGGTTTTCCACTATACATTTATCATCTGCCTATCATCAGATCTCCTTGTCTCCTGATTCAATGAAATTCACGTCCTTTGTTACACCCTTTGGATGTTTTCAATAAAAACGTATGCCCTTTGGGTTAGCTTCGGCTGCTGCCGTTTTCCAGCATTTGATGTACCAACTTTTTAAAAACATACGGGCGTTCGGTTTTTCCAAGATGATATTTTGGTTTTTGGAAGTAATGAGAAAGAACATTTATTGAGATTAAGGAAAGTTCCTGGTATTCTTGAAAGTGAAGGTCTTACAGTGGAGCATTCTAAATGCAAGTTTGCCCAAAAAAGTGTGACATATCTTGGTCATGTTATTGATGAATATGGTGCCAAGCCAAAGCCCTCTTTAGTTTCTGCTATATCTGAAGCTCCTGTGCCAACTTGTAAGGATGACGTTAGGTCATTCTTGGGGATGGCAGAATTCTGTTCTAAATTTGTAGCAAATTTTGCCAATATTTCTTACAACATTCGCCAACTTTTAAAGAAAAATTCTACGTTTGAATGGTCTCATGCATGTGACACAGATTTTAAAAACATCAAGGAGGCAACTGCTCTTCATAGTTTTAACCCTTATCTTGAAAGTATAATTACCACAGACATAAGTAATAAAGGACTTGGAGCTGTATTATCACAAATTGATAAAGATGGTAAAGATAAAATTATTGCTTACGCTTCAAGGTCTTTATCACCTTGAGAGGAGAAGTATCCTATTATCGAAAAAGAGGCTCTAGCCTGTGCATGGGCCTTAGAACATTTTAAATCTTTCATTTGGGGAAAAATGTGCACTGTGATCATAAACCTTTGGTAAAACTTTTAACTACTGAAGGGGTTATTTCGGCTTCAGCTAGATTAGCAAGGATTTCAATGAGGATGCAAAATCTCATTTATAAAATAATTTATGTTCCAGGGAAAAGCAAAGTAATCGCAGATTTTTTGTCAAGAATACCTGTCATGTTAGAACAATGCGATAGTGATGAGTGGAACGATCAACAAATTGCTTTTGTACAAGATGAAGGATTATCTGCCTTCAGTAGGGAAGAATGGGATAATGAATATACTAAGGACAGTACTTTACAAGATGTCATTTCCTATACTGTAAATGGTTGGCCAACAAAAAAGGATTTATTAAGTTCTAATCACACACCATTTTGGGAGATCAGATCTGAATTATCTGTTTCACATAACACACTTTTGAGAGGTGGAAGAATAATTCCTGATGAGAATTTACGGGAGGGAATTATAGAACTGTGCAATGAAGGACACCCAGGAATTGTTAGGACTAAGTCCTTAGTTAAGAAGTTGTTTTGGTGGCCAGGTTGTGATTCAAAAACTGAGAAGAGTGTTAGGAACTGTATTTCATGTTCTTCTGCTGATAAGAGTTTACACACTATGCGACCTCCTATGTTAGAAGGATTTTATCCCAATAATCCTTGGGAGTGTATCGCTGTTGACATAATGGGGCCAATTCAGGAACCTGATGGATCTCATTGTTACCTAAATAGTGCTTATGGATTTATTTTCTAAGTGGTCTGTAGTTAAGGTGGTCAGTAAAGCGGACACTGATTCTGTTCTTGCTTTTCTGGATGAAACTTTTGTTGTGGAAGGTATTCCTTCTCGAATCTTTACTGACAATTGTGTACAATTTTTATCGTTAAAAGCGACAACTTACTTTAAGAAACTTGGAATTTCCCATAACCACATCACTTTATAATCCAAGTGGTAATGGTTTAGTGGAGAGATTTAATCGGGTTTTGAAAAATGCTATTCAGCTGTCATTGAATAGTAATTTGGATTGGCATACACAAATTGGGAAAACAGTGTGGAATTATCGGATTACGGTTAATGATTCTACGGGGTTTTCTCCTTTTGTTCTTATGAAAGATAGGAATCCACGTTCCAAATCCATTCCCACGTGGTTATTTTCTAACAGAAGTGAGCCATGGCCTAGTGATATAGTTAAATCTCGTTTAGAGCATGTACATAATAAAAGTAAAACTTATTACGATTCTAAACATGGCACTAAGGAGGTTGATATTAAGGTGGGTGATTGGGTTCGAGTTAAAAAACCCAATAAGGTACAAAAGGGTGATTCCCAGTTTTTTAACCTTGTCAGGTAACGGAAATTCTGATCAATGCAGTAAGAGTTTCTGATGGTAAAGTGTGGAATTTAAATTGAGTTGCTAAAAGCCAACCAAAGGAGTCTAAGGATATTTGGAAACCAGAAGATTTAGATGGAGAGGATTTAAGAATGATTCCTTCTGGAGAATGTTTAGGTACACAGGGAACTGAAATGTCTAATGCTGCAAGAGCTGATGAGAATGAGGGGCTATCTAATGCTACTCAGTGTGGGGATAATTCTTCTTTACAAGATGCTAGGTTAGTAGAATCTGTACATTCAACCTCTCTTTGTGAGGATTCCAATGTTCTTCGTCATTCATTGAGGAGGAAAATGGTTCCTTCTTGGTTAAAGGATTATATCACAGAGAATAGATAATCAGTTGTGTTAACAATTGCGTTATACTTATGAATTGTATAGTTATTATTACATAGTTTCTATTACAAGCATTGTTATTATACTAGCTTGTTTTTTTTAAAGAAATGTTTTATTTTTATTTTTGATTACTATTGAGGGGATGTGTTGTGTTTATATCTTACATGTTATGATGTAACTTGGAATGTGTAGTTAATGGAATGGTAGAATGTACTTATGTCATCCTGGAATGCATCTTTCAGATGCACGACAGTTATTCCTTGGATTAAAGCTTGAGCTGGATGTACTTTTATGAGCTCTTCAATTCTGCAATAAACTTTTTTAATCAGCATATTTTGCATGATTTCAACAATACCTTCAGAGCTACAGAAGTTCCACTTTTCAGCCCATCCAGCAATGGTTTGAAGCGGTCCATCTCTTCCATCTCAGCCCGCTCCGTCATTGCTTCAAGGACCCGCTCATTCCTTAAAGTGAACAAACAGCATGTAAGAGGAGTTTACAAAAATAGTACAGCTATAAACACAGGCCCTTAGATAAGTAATAGAATTTTCTTTAGTTTCACAAAGATGAAATTACATAACCAGAGTGATGGATCATTAATAACTTTGATTCTAAAAGGCACCATCATTTTCATTCAGCAATTGTGTGCTTAATGCCCATAAAGTGAACCCATGAACCTAATGTAACAATATTTAAGTAGGTAGCAACTGTCTCAATTTAATCAAAATAAGCTCGAGGTTTCAGTGGCCAGGGTTCCCAGTTGAAAATCCACTACCTGTAATCAAGCAAAACAATGCAGTTAAAGGTGTCATATGAGGGTGGCGTGTCTGTCACTAAGGCTTTGCGGACATGAATTCTCAGAGCTCTGTCACACTGCAAAATTCTAGCAAGCTCACCTAATGAGGCAATGCAACAAACACTACTCTAAAAGTAGAAGACCCAAAGCAGAGTCTAAATCTGGTGGTTTTGGTGACTGCAGAGCTATTGGAAAAGCCCCACACATAATGGTGACCAATTGAATATCATGGAGCTTCGCTCACTCTTTAACAGTTGTACCTGGTTGAGAGAACGCCGTAGAGTCCTGACTGGGGCAGACAGGCAGCAAGGATGAAGAAACGTACCTTAAGGATGGCAGACATGGTCTGATGTAGAGTAGACCAGAGCATGTTAGAGGAGGTGCTCATTGGGCTTCTCGCAGACTGGGAAACAACCTTTACAACGCAATCATTACAATGCAATCATTACAATGCAATCATTACATCGCACTTCCTTTACATAGCAGTCATTACATTGCAACATCCTTTAAATAGCATGTCATTACAACGCAGCCTTTACATTGGAGGTCATTACAACGCATATCACTACAACGCAGGCATTACATTGCAAGTCATTACAGCACATACCATTACAACGCATAGTACTCTTACACTATCCGACACTTACCCTACTGTTGCACTCACTGGAGTTAAAATAGTAATTTTTACCCCTACACTACCCAACACTTACCTTAAATGCGATGTAATGGTATGCATGGTGAACTATGGCATAACCTTGACTCGGCCACCTTTCCTCCCAAAAAAGAGCTCAGAAATCTATACTGGGAATGGGTTGTTGGTAAAAGACACTCGGAAATGACAGAAGTTCCCTAACAACGACATTTGTTCTTCTGAAGGATGTCTCTTCCTTTGAAAAGTTCTGGGATGTCATCACCAAGCCCCTGGATAGCAAACTTTTCCATCAACTGAGAGTTGGCTCGTTACCACTGAGGTGCCTAACTATATCATGGGGTAAGGGAGGGCCAGAGCACTGCCCACTGTGTATCAGGCAGGGTGAAACTGGGTCTCATTTTCTCTTTGTATGCCCCCTGTATGTTGCCCCTAGAAAAAAGTGGCTACGTCCACTATGTAGAAGTCTGGACACTCGTTCAGCATCTACAGCCTGTAGAATCCTAAAATCCGATCTATCGCCCTTGATAGTAATAGGGGTTGCAAAATATCGTGGTTGGGCTTGGATTCTACGCTTGAGGTTGATTAACTCGCATCAAGGTCCCAGTTAAATAAGCTACAAGGTCCCAATTAGACTGTGACATTCTGTAATAACTGTTTCTTTATTATGTTTAACTTTTAACTCTGCAAATGAAGTCGTGTATAAATGATTTAATTCTGTCTTAGTTCATGTTTTTAACTTCATATTAAGTTATTTTTTTAAACAACTATCCGTGCACTTTAGAAATTGAGACATAATGTTGGATGTGTAGCATGTCTTTTAAGATGAACAATCGAATAAAGACTTCTTTTGACTTGACTTGGTATGCATTGTAATGGTATGCGTAATAAAGGTATGATGCGATGTAATGGAATGCGTTGTAAAAGTAGTTTCTGAACATGCCATGTAATGGCATGCAATGTAAAAGAATGCGTTGTAAAGGATGTTGTGCTGTAAAAACTGCATTGTAAAGGCTTGCATTGTAACATCATACATTCCGCAGAATTAGGTCCATGGTCGGTACCTTGAGACTTCTGTGTAGCCAAGATCCTCCGGTCACTGCGCCCAAGAGCCTGAGAGGTGCAAACCCTGGCCGGGAGCAGTGAGGAAACCCGGGATTCTGGACTGCACACTTGATTGGGTTTGATGAACTTGGTGATAGACAGGACTGACAGTTGAGCTTTACACTGCAACTTTGTACTTGCAGAACCGGGAAAAGTCCCTAATCAGCCAACAAAAAATTTAAGAAATCTGGATACACAGGGGTATTGGGAAAATATCATGATCAGAAGCTTTCCTAGTAGAGGCCCAAACTAATTTTTTGAAATTATTTCAGTAAGTTTCCTGGCTTATCAACTGCTTCGATCATACATGGAAGCCACTCACTGAAAGCAGCAAAACTATGGTTTACTAACTTTGCTGCTTGCTGTGTCCTTTGACCATATTAACTGACAGTCTCTGAGCACCCTTCCTGACTATGCATTCTGACAAAAAAATGACAAGTGGACAGTTTAAGTCTTAGGCCCGTTGGTATTGTAAACATTTACTTCAATCACCACTACAGCTCTATTTGCATTCCCCTTTAAGAATAGCGGAACATAGTGCACACCCAAAAGATACATTGTCAATCTGTGGAAATGTAAACCCCCAATGGTTCCAAGACAACAGAATTGTTCAGTAGACAGCACATATTGGAGGAGACAATTAATTGCCCCTGAAGCAGAACCTGCATAAGGTGAACCAACGCCATTTAACTTTTTGAGTGTCATTAAAGACTTATGCAGAGCCCTGAAATATAAAATTGACAGAATATCGATCGACATAAAACTCATTAGGGTATGTTTCCAAAAAGGGACAGAGGTTGGAGGCTGTCACGTATGTTACATCCAATCTAGCAGGAGTGCCTAGCACTATCATCAAGTTACAAGATAACATGTATGAACTGGAGGTGTAAGTAAAGACAGATCTAAGAGAAATCCCCTTTGACTTGTGGGACACTCATAATAAGGTGAGGGCGGCTCACAGAAATTCTATTGGAAATTCGGATGCTAGAAATTTAACAACAGAGTTCTTTCAAAAGTGTTCTCTATTTAGAAGGCACATTGCACGCAGTCCCCAAAACGTTTTGCTCTACCCAGTGGGTTGATTGTCCATTTAATGAATTGCAAGGACAGAGATGTAATTCCAATATTCCCAGACATCACCAAACAGGAACATCCCCAGAGGAAATCATTGATGCAATGAAACTTAGGTTCCAAGTCCATAATATCAAATACAGGTTACTAGGAGATGTCATTTCTTTCTCCAGAAACTGCGTGAGGTTGGACTGATGGCTTGGTATCACCGATCACTATGGGAATTGATGAGCAACACGTGCTGGTATTTAAGTTAGGGGGAAACTCAAGAAACATCTGAAGACATGAATACTGACACAGTCCATGCTCAAGCTGTACAGGCAAATATGAACGATAGCACATAGACTATGACCCAACTACTGGATCTCTAAACCTCTCTTCCTAAGTGTCGCAGCTCTAAATTGTCACCATGCCTAAGACTATAGAAGGAGCTTGAGTTTCTGGCTCAAGGAAATTTCCTTCATATGTTGGAGAGCGCACCTTAGAATCCTGGTACTCAGTGTCTGGGAGTTGCATTTAAGTTTGCTCGGACACAGTTCTCTGCAAATGTTTTGAATATGTCCTAATACGTTTACTATATAAGTTTTGGATGGGTTTTAATTTGATGTTGGGAGTAGTAACAAAGCTAAACTGGGCAACGGGTTTTACAGATGTTCTAGATGTTAAGTTGCTATGGATCACAAGGTACTGGATTTAAAAATGTTCTACTTTTCTTCATACCCAGGTGTGCAGGGATGAGATTTAAGTATTGTGCAGAAGTAGATGTGGGATAATGAAAGTCTGAATAAGAAACAGGAAGCAAAAGGGCGTAACATGCCACAGAAAGATCGAGAGGTTTAAGCACATGTACTAGAAGGTCTAGGGATTGATTTCACTAAACAATACAAAGTATTCTTACTCACAAAGGGCAGAGCAATTAAAAATGCTTTCTCACATGATAATATTTCAAAAGCACAAGTTACTTACCTTCCGTAACGATATATCTGTAAGAAACAGTAGTTAGTATTAGATTCCTTACCTTAGAATATCCCCAGGCGTCAGTCTGGATCCGGAAACTTTTGCGTAGCAGTAGCCCTGTGCGTTGCTAGGCGTTGTCTGCGGCTCCGCGCCTGTCGTCGGAGCCGTTGGCGCCGGGATGACGTCGCCGGAGTACTTAGGACGCCGCCCTCGTGTGCTGACGTCAGTTCTTATACACAGCTTTTCTGCGCCAGAAACGCAGAGCCATGATAAAAACCAACCCTGGTCCCATAAAACTAGGGCCCTGAAAAGGGATGACCTTAACCCTAGATATCGGTTCGCAGAACGGGGAGGTTGGGTGGGGTGGTAAGGAATCTAATACTAACTACTGTATCTTACAGATATAGCGTTACCGAAGGTAAGTAACTTGGGCATCTGAAAGAAACAGGTTAGTATTAGATTCCTTACCTTAGAATAGATAACCCAGCAATACCAAACCTGTGGTGGGTCTGCGAACCAATAATCACACCAGAAAGTCCTAGAGAACGGAACAGCCGAAAAAGCCATCTCTCCGGACTTGGCTGTCCAGGCAGTAGTGTCTTGCGAACGTGTACAGCGAGGCCAACGTAGCTGCCTGACAGACGTCCTGCAAGGGGACTCCCCGACCCAGGACAGTAGTAGCCGCTGTGGCCCGAGTGGAATGGGCACACAGCCCCACAGGAGGCTCCTTTTTAGCCAGTAAATAACAAGCCTTGATGCACAAAACGTCCCATCGAGAAATGGTCCATTGTGCACCGCCCGTCCCTTCTTAGCGCCCACGTAACCAACAAAGAGTTGGTCATCCACCCGGAACTGGCGTGTGCGATCCAGATGGTATAAGGGCGCACGTTTTGGGTCCAGATGGTGGAGCCTCTCTTCCTCTTTCGAGGGATGCGAAGACGGAAAGAAGGTGGGCAAGGTGATGGAATGCCCGATGTGGAAGGCTGTGACGACTTTGGGCAGGAAAGAGGGACGTGTCCGTAAGATGGACAGAAAAGAAAGGAGGTTTAGAAGAAAGAGCCTGGAGCTCACTCACTCTCCTGGCAGAGGTGATGGCAACCAGGAATGCAGTCTTAAGAGTGAGAAGACTAAGAGGACAGTTATGAAGTGGCTCGAAGGGAGCGCACATCAAATAAGTCAGAACAAGATTCAAGTCCCACTGAGGCATCACGAAAGGAACAGGGGGAAACATATGAGTGATGCCCTTCAAGAACCTATTTACAACTGGGGACTTAAAAAGAGAAGGCTGATCAGGGAGCCTTACGAAGGCAGAAATGGCAGAGAGGTAGCCCTTAAGAGTGCCCAGAGCAGAGCACTGCTGGGCAAGGAAAAGAAGAAAGAGGAGAACCTCAGAAAGGGGGGCAGAGAGGGGATCCACAGCCTTTGCTGTGCACCATGCCACAAATTTGTTCCACCTACAGGCGTATACCAATTTTGTGGAGGGACGCCTGGCTGCCATAATCACATCGCATACTTCAGGAGGCAAGTTAAATGGCCTCAACTGTCGCCACTCAATCTCCACGCATGGATGTGGAGGCTGGACAGGTTCGGGTGGAGGACCATCCCCTGCTGCTGCGACAGAAGGTCCTCCTGAAGAGGCAGACAAACCGGGGGATCGACTGACATGCTGAGTAGCTCGATACCAGTATCTTCGTGCCCAGTCCAGAGCCACAAGGATGACTTGGGCCCGTTCGTGCCTGATCTTCTTCAGTACTCTGGGTAGAAGTGGTATAGGCGGAAAGGCGTACAACAGACCGCAGCTCCACTCAAGACGAAAAGCGTCTCCGAGCGAGTGCCACCTTGGAAATTCCAACGCGCAGAACTGATCACAGTGCGCGTTCTCTTCTGTGGCGAATAGATCTAACCAAGGCTCTCCCCACTGCTGAAAGAGACATTGCACCACGTCAGAGTTCGGACGCCATTCGTGATCCATCATGCACCGACGGCTGAGTTTGTCCGCCCTGGCGTTCAGAGAACCTGCCAGGTTTTGAACCACCAGGGTCACGTTCTGATGCTCCAGCCATTGCCAGAGACGCAGAGCCTCCTGGCATAGGGTCCACGACCCCACCCCGCCCTGTTTGTTGGAGTACCACATGGCGGTGGTGTTGTCCGTGAACACCTGCACTACACTCCCTCGGACAGAGGGGAGGAATGCTTTCAGGGCAAGTCGGATCGCCCGCAGCTCCAGAAGGTTGATGTGGAGCCGGGACTCCCCCGGAGACCAGAGGCCTCTGATCTCCGCCTCTCCCATGTGCCCCCCCCAGCCCAGGAGGGGCGCGTCCGTCACAACTACGTGCTCCGGTTGGGGAATGGAGAGGGATCTGCCGCTGACCCAATCGCGGTCCGTGAGCCACCACTGCAACTGTCTTGCAGTGCCCTCCGAGATCAAGACATGGTCAGACAAGTTGCCCTGATGCTGGGCCCACTGAAACGTCAGGTCCCACTGCAGAGCCCGCATCCGCCACCTGGCGTGATGCACCAGAAGGATGCATGAGGCCATCAGCCCCAGAAGCCGCAGCTGAAAGATCGGAGTCAGAGCCTGAATATCCCGAACCCACTGTTCGAGGGGATAAACCAGAGTCTAGAACCGCTCCGATGAAGAGGAGCTTCTGAGAGGGGCACAGGTGTGACTTCGGCACATTGATGGAGAACCCAGCAGGTGCAGGAGGTCGACCGTAGTCTGGAGGTGGCGGACGAATGTCTGGGGCGAGCACGCCTTCAACAACCAGTCCTCGAGATAGGGGAAGACTGACACCCCTAATCTGCGCAGATGAGCTGCGACCACCGCCATCACTTTCGTGAACACCCGAGGGGCGCGGGTAAGGCCGAAGGGGAGCACGGTAAACTGAAAGTGCTCGTGGCCTACCGTGAACCGCAGGTAGCGCCGGTGGGCTGGCAGGACAGGGATGTGAAAATAAGCGTCCTGCAAGTCCAACGCTACTGTCGTGTATTTCTATAGGTTCTGAATCAGTCCCCCTATTCCTGACCCTATTCTGGTTAAACTAACTATCAAGTTAACTAACAGTCAGCCCATGAGGCAAGAAAACCCCCATGATGCAGATACCGTTATCTGACGCAGTCACACTCCGGCACAGGAACGTGTTATCTGATTAGGTCATAACGCTTGAGATCTAATTAGACAAGCGACATTCCTCCAGCCCCTGATAAGGCATACGACGTTCTCATAACAAATCAAACCTATGACAACCTGGAAAATCTGTGCGGCCATTGTTTTGATTTCACAGAGAACTTTAGTAAAGAATGTGCTAACGAGCAAGTCGTATGACATCTTTATTGACGTATCTATGTCCATCCTTACGTCAATCTCGGCACCTTTAAGGTATAAATATTGCCGACCTTGCCCTATGCAAACACACGCGTGGTGACAAGACGGAGCAGCCATACTTGCCGAAGCCGAGAGCAGAAGCAGACCCCGCTGGCAGCAGCCCCGCCTTCCTGACGCGCTGAGAGACGCGCTGCTATCTCAAGCCGAGAGACCCAGCACCGGCGCTTCTGGGCAGCCCTCGCAGGCAGCCTGGAATATCGAGAGCAGAGAAAGAGATACCATTCCTCATTCATCCTAACTTCCAGGTACAGAACTGAATAACCCCTCACAGAGAATTCCTTAGTTATTCACTTGGCAAAAACAAACTTAACTTAAACTGTAACTTTCTATTCCCGCCCACGCATTAGACTTAGGTCAGGTACACGGGGTAGGCGTATTTAGAAACACCAGTTGAGTACGTTTAGTCAAATGTATATGTGTATGTAAATATATTTTAATCATTTTAAACATCATATGGCTCAGAAACCATATCAATGTTTTTACAGTATTATTTTATACTATTGCTTTTAATGTATGCACTTTACTTAACTATAAGTATTGCAATAATATCGATCCATTTCTCTTGTACGAGAAAAGAGACTGATCAATAAATAACACCTTTTTATTGAACACGCCCGTCTCTTCCTTTTCTCTACATTCTGATGAGACTAAGAATGCACGTACTGACTGAGTAAAATAATTGCCTTGTGCTCACACGACTCTCGAGATTGACTCTTGATTAGGGGAGAGCAAAGTTGTCATGTTCTATGGTTGTCAGAAACTAAATCCCTTCTTGTCTAATCAGGGAAGTTAATCCTTCCTTGAACATTCGAGAAAGTTTCTAGCAAACTCTGAGCTTAGCTGGCAAACCCAAAAATTAAGTCTAGTATCGACAGTAGTAGACCTAGTTAACGTCTGGCCTAGGCCTTTACTGCTGTAGGTACTATTCCAATGCGCAGAGCCTATTGGGAAAATAGGAGCTACACTACATGGCGCCCAACGCGTTTGGAAAGGGCGATAAAACTAACGTAAGACATTTAGAGTAACTCAGTCGTGCTTTCTCACTCAAACCCCTTTTCCCATTATACTCCAAAGACGTCTGGAGTGGGTGAAAGGTAATATCCTCCAAAACCTCGCAGGAGGGAACTCCTATGTAAGGTTCTTGGTATAGTCAACGTTGAAGGATAAACAGTTCCAAAATATTGTGCATCTAATCTTTGTTCCATAAGAAACCTGATCTGCAAACAAAAGACATAAGCTTCCTGTCGGTAAAATGGCAGAGAGTGATGATGAAAGAGAGGCAGTTAGATTAGCAACTGAACTCGCAGATGCTGATGCTACCATGCAAGCAGCAGACGCGGATATAATACTCATTCCGGTCATCAAAAGGAGATCTATAACCTTAAAACTTATAGAAAATGGACTGACACCTAGAGGTGGCACAGTCATATTCGTAATTGAGGCACACGAATATCGGCAGACAGAGGTATACTATTCATGGATACATTTTCCAGCAGCAAATGCTGTAACAAAGTACTTCCACTATTACAAAATAGAGGAACCTCCTAATGAGTACACTCCTTTCGAGGAGGTGGAAGTACCACTCAAATTCCAAGAGCATTTGCTCTTATTTGATGGCGCCCTAAAACATAATAATCACATTACAAGGCTCGGTCCTTTAGGAAGACCAGGAGCAACGTGGCCGGTCTTAGCCGGATACACACCACATCCAGACATCGAAAGAATGCCTGCAGCAGAGCTATTAATACAGCTAAAACAACTACTAAAAATTCATAGACAATTAGTTCAGTATGTAATGCGGACTTCAACAATTCAGCCAGCGATTAAACTTCCACAGCTGACCCCTCACCAGGGGAACACAAATAAAATTACACCACAGAACATCCAATCCTGCCTAGGTAAAGTTCCAGCTAAACGGGAACAAATACCATTCTGGTTGGCACAGAAAATCACCCAAATAGAGGCGGTGTTTCCTGACACCACCCCGCTGGAAAAACACAGGATTCTGACTATATGTCTCCCAATGGGAATCGCACCACACATTGAGGACTGTGACACTTGGGGTACAGTCTTTGCTTCCATCTACACAAAAACGCACGGTGTTCCATCCATTTCGGTAATACCCGATGTGCTAAAACAAATTCAAGATGAATACGGTCCAGAACCTGCTTTAACTCTTGGTATGAAATTACTAAAAGACTTCAAGCAGGTCTCGGCTATATTATTAGCCAACATAAAAGGTGAAGCAGCAAACGTGGCGATCCGCCAGAGGTTAAAAGAGACAGATATAGCAGACCAACCAGCTGAAATTGCCAGAATCATAGAAAAATCCTATGAAGAACTAGGCAGAGATAGTCTAGGTGGAATACCAGTAAAACCGCAACTGACTACAAGTCCAGAAAAAATATTTTTTAATAATAATAATTCACCAAAAAAGAACTGGGATGGAAATAAACAATCCAATCCTAAAGAAAAGAAATTCCAGTCCAGAGGAAGGTCTCCGAGGCGAAGAGAGAAATCTCCAAACCAAAGACAGAGGTCACCACAGAGTGACCCCTCTGGGAATAGATATAACCTTAGAAATAGGGATAATATTAAAAAAACCTGATAGATATCAAGACATTGATACACGTCCCTCTCAATCTTTTCAGAATTCCTCGCAGAAATCGGAAAGAAGAGGACGATCAGAAGAGCACGCCAAGTCCAAAGACAAGGAACCTGCTCAGCTAAAAAAGAAATTACAATTTCCAAAAAAGAAGGTAGCCAGTATCAAGGTAGTTAACAATGCCGAGAATACTGAGGACACAACTGAAAAACGGAGAGTGGGCACAGACAATGCTAGACAGCGCAGCAGAGGTGAGCATAGCTCGCAAAGTCCTTATGAATCATCTGGAGACAGTGGACACGAATGAATACCTTCAAGTGGAAACTGCAGACACCAGAGTTAGCAAGCCCCACAAGATATACGAGATAACATTACGTATAGAGGGAGATAAGACTAGGAAAATAAGGGGACTATTTTGGGATAACCTCTCCAAAGGCTATGACATCCTTCTAGCTGAAAAAGACTGGCCACCAGAGTTTGTCAGGGAGTGCCCTCATGGCGAAGAAGTAATTATGCCTGCCTTCTCGAATCAAATACCGATTCATAAAAAATACACACTTGCTAGAAAGTGGGCAGTGGCCTTAGCACCTGCTTTATATAAAAATCATGTAGGATGGGATGAGGATTCTCCTCCTCACAAAATCCAGTTAAAATCACAACCAACTGCACAAAGGCAGTACCCAATTAAGCAAGAAGCTAAAAAACAAGTAAATGAAATACTAGATCAGCTAGAATACCAGGGGGTGATTGAAACTTGCACCTCACAAATGAACAATCCTTTGTTTCCGGTCTCCAAACCAGACAATTCGTACCGTCTAGTTTTGGATTACCGACACCTTAACACATGTTGCAAAACCTTTGCAGTACAAAACTCACACAGTGCTGCACTAATGAATAACATAGTGCGCAAAAAATACAAAACTACCTTGGACATTTCCAATGGATTCTTTTGTCAAAACATAGCACCGGAGAGCAGATATTTAACTGCATTCTCAGTAAATGGCACTCAAAAACAATTCTGTCGGTTAGCCCAGGGGTACAAGAACAGCCCGGGGGTATTCTCAGCGAGAGTAACAGAATTACTACAACTATATGATGATGAAGCATTATCTTATGTTGATGACATTTACCTAACAGATGATGACTTGGAGACTCACTTGAAAAGAGTGAACACCATAATACTTGGGTTCGCTGCAGAGGGTTACAAATTCAACTTCAAAAAGTCCAGAATTGCCCATCTGACGGTCCTATTCTTAGGATATGAGTTATCAAGTGAAGGTAAAAGCCTGGCAGACAATTTCCTAGAGAAATGTGCCGTAATCCAAGCTCCTAAAACACTAAAAAACCTACAGTCAATTCTAGGCTTCCTAAATTTCGGAAGAACATACATTGCAAATTACGCAGAAAGGGTCAAACCCCTTTATGATCTAATTAAACCAGACTTTAAAAGATCCAGTTGGACTCAAACACACACAGAAATTTTGAGATCCTTACAAACAGACATGCTAATTAAAACAAAATTAGAAACACGTGATAACACACGCAATCTTGTGATCCGAGTCATCCCAGGGAGATGCGGATTCACATACCTGACTTCTAATGAAGGAGAAAAGGTACCAATTGCATTCAAATCACACTTGTACACAGAAGCTGAACAGAAATTCAGTAATACAGAAAAAATCATTCGTGCAGTTCAAACCGCAATAGCTAGAGAAAAAGACATAGCTGACGGTAGACATATCACAGTCAGAACAGCAGAATCAGCCTTTGAAGCATTAACAACACCGTGTAATTTACCAACAACAACATTGAATCCGGAATGGATACAATGGGTGAATTCAATCACAACGGACAAAGTATACTACTACTTTGATCCAGAACTAGAGGAATTAAAAAATCTAAAATATGAAAAGACGTATCCTCTGCCAATCGACATTCTTCCTCTACGACATTACGCCTGTGTAATCTATACAGACGGACATGCTCAACCCTCCGTTTGGGGAGAACATGCATACAACCCCACATGTGAGATTACAAAAGAAGTGTGGCGCGGAGGTATATTAAAACCTCTATTAACAAAATCACACTCAGTAGAAACTAATTCAGAACTACAAACTGAAATAATAGCTTTGAAAATGGCGCTAGATAATGCGGATCGCGAATTCCCGACGCTTATAGTGTCAGATTCATATTACTGCGTCAAAGCATATAACAAGGATTTGCAGACATGGATTTAGAACGGTTACAAAGATGACACAGATGCACCAATAAAGCAGAGACTGCTCTGGGAACAAGTAGCTCTTTTGAAAAAAGAACTACCAAAGACTCACATGACTCACTCACTGAGTCATCAACGTGATGGCGTTCACGTTGTAGGGAATTCATTGGCTGAAACAGCCGCAGCGGCAGCCACTAAATCGGCTCCCGTAGATCGAAAAAAGCGTACATTAAAATACATTGACGGTGAAACAATGCTGGCGGTGAAAACGTCATCAAAAGGCGACTGCTCAGCGTTACCGATCAACTATCCACTCAATTATACATACATAATCGATGCAAACTCCGTCCCTTTTGCTCGAATCCCTGGAGTGGGGGATAGAGTGATTCCAAACATGGACAGGAGAAACTTGTTAATCGCAGACGCACACATGGGCGAGGGTCACAGACACCTTAAATTAAAAGATTCTCTGGAAGAATTACAATCACGGTACTGGTGGCCAGGCATGAGCCTGCACTACACCATGTTTGTAAAAAACTGCCCAAACTGCAACAGAGATCGCAGTGGGGGGAGAAGCAGTTTAATACCTCGTCGTATCAAGGCAGATAATATTACCAGCAAAAAGAATGGCTTGCGATTAACATATACAGGCTAGTTTCCACTTATAATGTAGATCACCAGCACTCGGCTGACGTCCGGACTATTATACAAGATTTGCGAGTCTAAATGGCATATACGCTAAGAGCATGCTACGTTCGACCATTGTTTTCACTCAGGCAATCCAGCCTGGGGGGGAAACATGGCCAAATGAGCACAGCCCAGCGGGAATCTTCTCACTTCCTTCCTGAGGGTACGGGATGGTGTAAAGAAAAAACCAAGGCAGAAAGCAATCTATAATGGAAAGGATATTAGGTTCGGGAGCTGGGGGGGTCAAACATCTAATAAGTGTCCAACGTAGTCTAAATAACTTGCCAAGAAATTCTCTGAAGGGATTCAGTCCGTACGAATTATTATTCGGAACTAGGATGTTGATCTCTGACCTTAATAGTCAGACTTCAGTGGTAATAGAAAAAAAGCTTTGATGTCAAAGACCGTTTGGCTATTTTGCAGGACTTAAACAAAACAAGAAAAGACCTGAGCAACATACAGTTGAAACAACAGCCAACAACCACTGAAGAATCACCACCTGTCCCAGCAAGACCTGTCTGGATTCCAAAAGTCGGGGATCTAGTCAGGGAGAAGATCGCGGTAAAGAAGGAATTTGGGCCTTCTTACAGAAAAGCAGTTCCTGTCTTGTCTGTCAACGGGACAAGATCAGTTGTACTACCGCCACTTGCTGGAAAAAAGGAGAACCGAGTTGTATCCATCGACCTGGTAAAACCACAACATGTGGCCGATAACAAACAGTAGGCCAAGTGGACTCCCAATAAGTAGCAGAACACCAAGGTTTGCTACCAGCACAGAGGTCCTATCAAAAAGGCTCATCACATTCGAAACGCCTGCAGAAGAACAAGAAGGACTATGCAACAATGCAATAGAACTAAGACCTCTGAAAACCCAAATAGAGACATTTAGCAGAGACACACCAATCTATACTGAAGTACCAAGTGAAAATGCAAGGAACAAAAATCCTGAAGCAATTGGAACAATTGACAGAACTGCATCCGGGTACTTCATCAACTTCGATGATTCCTCTGACGGCTTCAGTGAATCAAAGACACAGCCATCATCAAAATCCTTTAAAGACAAAGCTAAGGAACTTTTGAAACATCTGAAAGAGACATATCTGGTTTCTCCATGGATTGAATTTTGGGTGGGTTTTGGCGCATTTATCCTCATACTTTGGCTCATCATGGTATTTACTTTGGGACGCTTCATTGAGGGAAAATATGCTAAAATGGACACAGCAAGTCAGAACATCAACTTGGTCCTCAAACCACACACATCTTCACACGTCGAGAAAAGAGAACTTTCTTCAGAACTTTCTTCAGCCAACTTCACAGCCAATCCAATACCTGGTGGGGTAGCCTGGGACAACACTGACTATGAAATTTATGGTCCGGTCGAGATCCTGAAATATCCACACCAAATCAAGATCTCTTTGAGTGACTTTGCAAAACCAAACTCATTTGCTGATGATTGGGACTTCGAGAGTATTAACAACATGATGTCTGACTTAGTAATGTCTGCTAAATTTACAAAACATGATTATTTGCAAGGTTCTACAAATTATGATAGTATGTATTGCTATAACCATTATGGTAACCATTTTTTGCATAAATCTGCACAACCTAGAAATGTTTTAAATTATAATCAATGGGAACATTGCGCTACACCTCCAAAAGGGAGCTCTAGAACCGTGTATGACAAATATTCATATTTTTCAGGTTTTAACATAAGTAATGCTGAAACATTTTATTTTAAATTGTCAAACAAGACAGGGATGAAAACCATAATAACCAACACAAAATTGATATATTCAGATTCATTCTTTGAAAAAATGAATACATTTGGATTTGATTATTGGGACAAAAATGTTGATTTAAAAAGTGTTTGGGGTACAAAAGAATGGCAAGTACAGGGTTTAGAAGCTTTGTTTAGAGCCTGCATGATCCCAGAACAAATGATATTTTTAAATGACACTGTTCAACAAACCACCTGTCTTGGCTTAGCCAAAATCAAAGATTTAAATAATCCGTCTATTCCAAAGCCAACAATGTTTAGCAATAACTCTGATACAGATGAAGAGATAGACGTAAACCATATATTAAACAAAAACAGAACACATCCTGATTGGAAACAATGGTTGATCTGGCCCACAGATACAAATAACTGTCAAGATAGATTCCTGAATAAAACACAGGGTTTTAAAATGACCAGGCCAGACCCTAGATATCCCCAAAGACATCACCCAGGGATAATAACAACCTACAGTGTGGGCAAATTATGCCTTCAATGGCTACAGACTTCCACACTGCCTGAAATTAAGCAACACCTAACTTTACTTACTGATGGTGCTGACTTGCGTGATTTCATAATGGGACCACGCAAACAGCGTCAAAAGCGTTTCATAGCAGCCTCTGTATATGCAGCATACAATGAGGCCTGGAAGGTTACTCAAATTGAAACAGCAGAAAGAATACAGGAAATTGACGGTATCAATTTGGAAAAATCACTTTCTGTAGTGGACAATGGGTTAATGACTCTGTCCTCCAGAATTTTTTCATTGAACAGCATTGTGTCTTCAGCAATCGATATATTATCGCAAGACTTACTGTTATTACAACATGGTCAGTCACAATTGCGTTCCATTGTACAGCTTGGCTGGACGTTACAAAATCTGCGTTCAGGCTATGTGCCTTGGCGTTTAATCAACACAACGTCACTATTCCAAATCTTTAACCTTACTGATAGACAAATCGGTATGGCGCAAAAGGGTGCTGATTATACAATCTTGAGCATTGAAAAACTAGAAAGATTACCAATGACAATGTCAGAACGACCTGTCAGTGAATGGATAATACACGGAATCATAAATATTCCAATCTCAACCTTCAGGTTTCAATACTGCCAAAAATATATACAGGCTGGCATGTACGAGAAATTGGGAAAGGGGTACCTTAAAACAACTTGGAACCTGCCCTATTCACATGCATGTGTCAGTAATAAAGGACAGAAAGTGTTTCTTAGTGGCAACAATTGTGCTATGTCACTAAGCGGCACGCTTCTGTGTAACGGAATTAGTTTGCATGGAGCCTGTGAAGGGAATTCATACAACCTTTCATGTCACCAGCAAGGCGCACCTGCAACTGAAATAGAACCATTCTTTCAAAGACTCTATAATGGGAGTTACATTCTTATTGTAGACCGCAGATGTTGCAGTCTTATGCCCGGGACTCCTTATCTAGTAACTACAACGGCGAAGGTCAAGTGCTGTGGACGCTCTTTATTCCCCAGCTCCTTTCCAGACAGGGAGGCAAGGGCATGGCCCAGTTTGAAAATTACTTCTATTCGAATAGACACTTTAAGCAGAATGAAAACAGTGCTTCTTCAGACGCCTACAAGGCTCACGTCATCAAAAGAAACGTATGATCTACAAGTCGCAAGGACGACTGCAGAGATACATACATTATTATCAACTAATTCCCCCGTACATTTCGCGGAAATCCTAAGCGAAATCTTAAATATTTCTGATACCACTGGGGTCTCAAAGGTATTTAAGACAGTATTTTCGATGGCATTAACACCATTCAAAGCCATACTGGGTATTTTTCCAGATTTCGTCCATTCGATTTTTGGCGGACTTCCCCTGATCCTGGGACTAATTGCAGGAATCCTATTCCTAGTCCTTATTTTTCGTTATGGCAACCCATGTCACAGATCAAACTCTCGCGACAATGGAAGATACGATCCTAGCCATTGGATACCGGGACCGGATATCAAAAATCCTGGGACTCTCCCGGCTTAGAGACCTGAACATGACTTGGTTTCTATCATTTCGACCAATGTGGCAAAGGTGTGTTTTACCTGTACTAAGGTGTCTGCTATGCGGAGAAGAATGCGTGTTAGACACCTGTCTGACGCTACAATCGGATGCGCCGGTGGATGCAGATACACTGTTGGTTCCTACCAAGGTTCACGCTTTGTGCTGCCCTCAAAGGCTGCCAATCCTGATGACGGCATTCCTGGAAACTTCACCACTGCGATTGAAGAGTAGTGAAGTTCAAGATGAAAGCAGCATCGAACAGGTACGACCTTCTGTCAACAATGCGAATCAGAATGTCAATGGAGACAATCATGCGCACGAATGCATGGTTACACCTATTTCCGACTTAGTGGAACTTTCCCATGAAGCTGTTGACAGTTTTTTCGAAAGCCTGAATGATATGATGTTCTCTCCAGAACAGAAATAGAGACTTTTGAGTAAACTCGCACACGGCGTTCCCTGAATTCGGCCTTCAACTTTAAAAATAAAGTCACATGAACAATTTCACTCCAGTTCACGGACAGCAATTTTTTCAGCATGCCCCTTAAAATATTTTTCTACATATTTTTTCCCGGGACACTGATCTTCTGCTTAAAGTAAGAAACTATTCCTAGAGAACTAAAATTTCTATTTTTAGATACTTTATAGACTTTAGCTGCCCGCTGGTAGGTTCACAAATATTTTATTATGTGATGAAATGGTCTCGGACTTCCTTTCTGTATAGCCATATTAAGAGCCATTTCATGTGTATTTCTCATATACCGATAAGCAATAATGCATAAAAATGCGTGTTTACTTTTGCATTTAATTCATAGCTTAAGTGCATACAATATATATGACTGCAATTTTTCAGTATATTTGAAAATTTCGAAATGCATTTATGTATTTTGGGGTGGTAAGGTATACACTATACTCTATAGTATGTTGTACTATGTTATACTATGCATAGATTAGTAGATATGACCATAGTTAGCGTGGAGTGGGTGTCGTGTATTTCTATAGGTTCTGAATCAGTCCCCCTATTCCTGACCCTATTCTGGTTAAACTAACTATCAAGTTAACTAACAGTCAGCCCATGAGGCAAGAAAACCCCCATGATGCAGATACCGTTATCTGACGCAGTCACACTCCGGCACAGGAACGTGTTATCTGATTAGGTCATAACGCTTGAGATCTAATTAGACAAGCGACATTCCTCCAGCCCCTGATAAGACATACGACGTTCTCATAACAAATCAAACCTATGACAACCTGGAAAATCTGTGCGGCCATTGTTTTGATTTCACAGAGAACTTTAGTAAAGAATGTGCTAACGAGCAAGTCGTATGACATCTTTATTGACGTATCTATGTCCATCCTTACGTCAATCTCGGCACCTTTAAGGTATAAATATTGCCGACCTTGCCCTATGCAAACACACGCGTGGTGACAAGACGGAGCAGCCATACTTGCCGAAGCCGAGAGCAGAAGCAGACCCCGCTGGCAGCAGCCCCGCCTTCCTGACGCGCTGAGAGACGCGCTGCTATCTCAAGCCGAGAGACCCAGCACCGGCGCTTCTGGGCAGCCCTCGCAGGCAGCCTGGAATATCGAGAGCAGAGAAAGAGATACCATTCCTCATTCATCCTAACTTCCAGGTACAGAACTGAATAACCCCTCACAGAGAATTCCTTAGTTATTCACTTGGCAAAAACAAACTTAACTTAAACTGTAACTTTCTATTCCCGCCCACGCATTAGACTTAGGTCAGGTACACGGGGTAGGCGTATTTAGAAACACCAGTTGAGTACGTTTAGTCAAATGTATATGTGTATGTAAATATATTTTAATCATTTTAAACATCATATGGCTCAGAAACCATATCAATGTTTTTACAGTATTATTTTATACTATTGCTTTTAATGTATGCACTTTACTTAACTATAAGTATTGCAATAATATCGATCCATTTCTCTTGTACGAGAAAAGAGACTGATTAATAAATAACACCTTTTTATTGAACACGCCCGTCTCTTCCTTTTCTCTACATTCTGATGAGACTAAGAATGCACGTACTGACTGAGTAAAATAATTGCCTTGTGCTCACACGACTCTCGAGATTGACTCTTGATTAGGGGAGAGCAAAGTTGTCATGTTCTATGGTTGTCAGAAACTAAATCCCTTCTTGTCTAATCAGGGAAGTTAATCCTTCCTTGAACATTCGAGAAAGTTTCTAGCGAACTCTGAGCTTAGCTGGCAAACCCAAAAATTAAGTCTAGTATCGACAGTAGTAGACCTAGTTAACGTCTGGCCTAGGCCTTTACTGCTGTAGGTACTATTCCAATGCGCAGAGCCTATTGGGAAAATAGGAGCTACACTACACTACCATCCAATTTCCCGGGTCCAGGGCAGCTAAGACCGGAGCCAGAGTCAGCATCTTGAACTTCTCCTTCGGGAGGAAGCCGTTGACATTCCGCAGGTCCAAGATAGGGCGTAGGCCCCCTTTGCCCTTCTTGGGAACAAGAAAGTAGTGGGAATAACAACCACACCCCACTTCTAGCCCAGGAACGCGTTCGATGGCCCCCTTGGCCAAGAGGGCCGTAACTTCCTCTTGCAGAAGTTGCAAGTGATCCCCTGACACGCGGTGGTATGGCTAGACGGGTCACCTCGAAGGGGAGGCAAACCCTGCCCCCCACTGGCGTTAAATGGGCAGAAAGCTCGGACTAGGAGGGTTTTGAGGCGGATGCTGCAGGGGGTGGATGTGGACTGGCCTTGCCGTTGTCCCCTGGCACCGCCACGGCGGTTACCAGGTCCGCCACCGCGCTGGATGTTAGTCTGCGGCCCATGACTGGCAGGACGTGTGGGGTGCCCCTTCCTTGGCCACGAAAGGAGCGAAAGGCAGCAGTTTGCTGGCACGGGACCGACAGGCCCAGGACTTGGCCGTAGCCCAGGAGTTCTTAAAGCGCTCAAGCGCACTGTCTGCCTTGTCGCCAAAGAGGCGACGGCAATCAAACGGCATGTCCATAAGGGTGTTCTGGACATCAGCCGAAAAATTGGCGTACCTCAACCAGGCGTGGCGGCAAACCTCCACAGTCGTTGCAATCGCCCTGCCTAGCGAGTCCGTGGTATCCAGCCCACATCGAATCGAATACCGTGCCGCATCTCGCCCCTTCGCAAGGGCTTGGGCGAGTTTAACCCGGGCCTCCTCCGGGCTTGTGGCAGCACGTCCACGACCGTGTCCCATAGAGAGTGGGTATAACGGCCCAAAAGGCAAGCGGTGTTGACCGACCGCAACCCCAAACTAAGTGAGGAGGACATATTTTTTCTGTACTGTTCATACCTTTTGGATTCCCGATCAGGGGGAGTTGTCAGGAATGCGGTCTGGGAATTGGAGGCCTGGATAACCAGGTTCTCGGGGGTGGGTGGGTGGACAGGAAACAAGGGTCGCCTGGGGCCAGGCGGTGGCGTCTGGCCACGTTCCTTTCTACAGGGGGACCTGTGGCAGGTCTGGACCAAGTGCCCAACAGAACGTCAGTTAAGGCCTCATTGAACGGCAATAGAGGCTTCGAAGAGCTTGCCTGCGGTTTGAGGACCTCAGTGAGGAGGTTAGTCCTCACGGCTGCGATGGGGAGCTCAAGAGACAAGGCCTTGGCTGCCCTCGTCAACACCACACTGTAGGCAGCCTCCTCCTCTGTAGCCACGGTAGGAGGGGAGACAAATCCAGTGTCCAAACCACTGGCCTCACCCAGGTCACCAGCCCAGTCCTGAAAAGACTGGCACTCCCGTGCCAGAGGGTCCTCAGACCCCTCCCAATCCACCTTGTCCTCCATCTCCTGGTACTCCGGTTCAAATGATGGGGTCGGATCATAGAAGTATTGCTCTTCTCTCGGTGCCGAATGCGGCGTCGGGGGGGGGGGGGGGGGGGGGGATCGGGGACGACGACGTCCGGGTACGGCGTCGGGGGCGACACCCTAGGAGTCGCCGCCGGCGGAGGGGTCGTTAGGTCGACCAGCGGCGACCCGAATCCGACGGATCCGGCGGGGCCTTGCGGCGTCGGGACCATAGTCGCCCGCGGCGCAGGGGCCGACGCACCTGACGGCGCCGGGGCCGAAGCACCCGGCACGCTTGGGCTCCCAGTCGGAACCGGGGGGCCCGAAGGCGCAGCGGAACCAGACAGAGGAGTGAGCGACCTCTTGGCCATGAGGAAGGCATCGATCTCCTCCGGCGCCTCGTTCTGCCAAGGGACTGGCGGGTAAGGAGCAGGCCGCGACGCCTACGGCTCCAGCGGAGCCACGTGGGCGGTGTCAACCGAACCCCCGGCCGCGTCGCGAGAGCGTCCGGGGGGGGGAGGAGTCAGAAGAGCAGTGTCGCTTCTTCGACTTCTTGTGCCTCTTACCTGAGGACTTGGAGCCCGACAAGTGGTGTCGACTCGCCGAGCTGTGATGGCTCAGCCCCCGCGACCGGTCCCTCGACCTCCTCCTGGACCGGGACCTTAAACGGTCCGACTGCCGGAGCTCGAGGCGCTTACGGGACAGCTCCCGCCTAGCTTTCGACGTTAAGGCCCAGCAGTCGGGGCACAACTTGTAATCGTGGTCGGCCCCTAAGCAATACAGGCACCGGCGATGGGGGTCGGTAACCGACATCAGTCGGCAGAGGGTTTGAACCTGGGCATCCCTACCAGCACCGATGGAGTCGTGCGACTGGAAAAACAGATCAAAAAGGAAAGAAAAAGTTTAGTCAAAAAATTACTAGAGGGTACCACTTTTTCCGGATCAGCGCTTGCTGGCGCGGAAAAAAGAACTGACGTCAGCGCGCGAGGGCGGCGTCTAAGTATACCGGCGACATCATCCCGGCGCCGACGACGGACGCGGAGCCGCAGACTACGCCTAGCGACGCGCAGGGGTACTGCTACGCAAAGGTTTCCGGATCCAGACTGACGCCTGGGGATATTCTAAGGTAAGGAATCTAAAACTAACCTGTTTCTTTCAGATACAGCTGAATCGAGATAAGATCTGTAGAAAATGGAGAGGCAGATTACACAGAGCTGATTTTACAACTTACTCTAGAAGGGTTGCAATTTGGATCACAAGTGATGAACCATATAAGATTCAGAAGAGTGATTCTGGCCCTAGAGGTAGATTTGTAATACAATAGATTTGGAAGGATTCCTTGTTTAGAATTTCCATACTTATTATACCAATGAGGGGTAGGCTTTTTCAGCTTAAATAGATTAACAAGTGGAGAGTTTAACATCCATCAGAAATAATGTACTTCTTTTACTCTCATCTACACGGTTCTAGTCACAGGATTATAGATTCGTTAGTAGAGAGTTCCATGAATTCTATGTGGGGATCTAGTAAGGAGGCAGAACAGTATCCAATCATTCACCTTAATCGAATGCTTGTTGGAGAGGTTACAGTCCCAAAGTACAGACATGGAGGCTCCAGCCATCTTGGAACTGAGTTTCGGCAAACAGTACATCGAACATAAGAAACATTACACCATTAAGAGCATTGGAGAAGGAAGGTCTGAATGCAGATCAAAGAGAAATATGTATTGCATGGCTGTATAGAGGACACGCATTTGAAAGGAGATAACAGTTTAGAAGGATAGCACATATGGGGAAGATAAAGTGGTGGGAATGCCATAATAAATGAAGGAACTGGTTGATCGTAAGTGAAAGCGGGGTGATTTGTATGCTTCTTTAGCTAAATACTGATATACTTTACAGAAAATGCCCATATGGCGAGGGTAATAGATCAGAAAGGTTGCTGGCGTGGCTCAGAGAAATAAAATACCAGGAAGGATATTTTACAGATACAGCGTAGCCAGGGCAGTAAATGCTACACATAGATTGTCATTCACAAGACCTTTCACGACTAATTGTGGAAATTAGATAATCTCTGGAAAAGATAATCCCTCAGCTAGAGAACCGATGAAAGAATATTTAGCAGGACTAGACTTACCCATAATGATTGCTGATCAGGGATCAGACTTGGATCCTCTGTTTATGAGGTAAGAACGGTATTCCTTCAAGCTTTGGCTAGATGTATAACCGCACTCTGTGGCGTTTGTGCCAAAGTATAAACAAGCATTGAAAATGCAATAGGTCTCGCAATAGAATAGTTAGAAATTTTTCGTTTTGCAAATGGAAGAGTGGTGTTGCGTGGATGAGTGGCGTTGCGTGGATGAGTGGCGTTGCGTGGATGAGTGGCGTTGCGTGGATGAGTGGCGTGTGTGAGTGGCGTTGTGTGTGTGAGTGGCGTTGTGTGTGTGAGTGGCGTTGTGTGTGTGAGTGGCGTTGCGTGTGTGAGTGGCGTTGCGTGTGTGAGTGGCGTTGCGTGTGTGAGTGGCGTTGCGTGTGTGAGTGGCGTTGCGTGTGTGAGTGGCGTTGCGTGTGTGAGTGGCGTTGCGTGTGTGAGTGGCGTTGCGTGTGTGAGTGGCGTTGCGTGTGTGAGTGGCGTTGCGTGTGTGAGTGGCGTTGCGTGTGTGAGTGGCGTTGCGTGTGTGAGTGGCGTTGCGTGTGTGAGTGGCGTTGCGTGTGTGAGTGGCGTTGCGTGTGTGAGTGGCGTTGCGTGTGTGAGTGGCGTTGCGTGTGTGAGTGGCGTTGCGTGTGTGAGTGGCGTTGCGCGTGTGAGTGGCGTTGCGCGTGTGAGTGGCGTTGCGCGTGTGAGTGGCGTTGCGCGTGTGAGTGGCGTTGCGCGTGTGAGTGGCGTTGCGCGTGTGAGTGGCGTTGCGCGTGTGAGTGGCGTTGCGCGTGTGAGTGGCGTTGCGCGTGTGAGTGGCGTTGCGCGTGTGAGTGGCGTTGCGCGTGTGAGTGGCGTTGCGCGTGTGAGTGGCGTTGCGCGTGTGAGTGGCGTTGCGCGTGTGAGTGGCGTAGCGTGGATGAGTGGCGTAGCGTGGATGAGTAGAGTAAAGACCGACGCCAATAAACTGAGGAAGATACTGGCAGGCACAGGGCCGGACTGGCTACCGGGCAGTTGTGTGTGCTGCCGAGCAGGGGGATGATTTATCCGTGGTGTGGGCTTATTTCGTTGATGGGGACCTGCGTGCGCTTTGAAATTAAAAAAGCAAAACGAATTTCGTTTTGCACACACAGGTCCCCATCAACGAAATCACCCCCCTGCTCGGCAGCACACACAACTGCCCGGTAGCCAGTCCGGCCCTGGGCAGGCATATCAGCACAGGGGCAGAGAGTGACCGTCAGTCAGCGGTGGACCACAAACAGAAAGCAACAGGAACCGAGTGCCTGACAAATACACACCGATAGCTGCAGCGAAGTGGAAGCAGTGGAAACTGACAGCTGCTTAGATAACCCCCACGAGGCTGAAAGGCACAGGGGCGCAGGCGGGCAGAGGCCAATCGACGGAGAGAGAAAAAAGATAGACGAAAAAAAAAAACAAGCAGTAAAGGTTTGCGGATAGGTGCGAACCTAATACGTCAGAGAGAGAAGGAGAAAGGCAGAGCTGGTACTAGAAAGGAAAAAAAATAGTCAGAAAGAAAGATAGAGGCTGGGGAAGACAAATGGAAAGAGAGATGCGATGTCAGAGAGGTTGGGGCTCAGATTTGCATGCAGCCCCTGGAGAAGCCCGCTTGTGGGGACTGGGAGGAAGGGTGATGAGACGCAGGCCCTGCAGTGAATAATTATGGGAGGAGAGATGCTGGCCTGAGGCAGAGCGCACGCTGGGGGAAGGAGGCTGGGCTGCCTTTGATGTGGTAGGGGGAGGGGGTGGGCTGCCTGGTTAGTGCGTGTGTCAGATGGAGAGTGAGAGCAATGAAGTTTGAAAGGGATGGTATCACTGAGTTCTGTAAGCACGACAAACATGCACACCCACATCCGACATGAGTTGCTTTCCATATCATTAACTTGACATGAGCTGTAGACGCAATAGCAAGAACGTCAATGTTATGACTGTTAATATTGTAGCTATTATACATTCATACTTCCGTTCTAAATTGCTATACATTTCTGCCTGATGGTGGGAGCTGGTAGCACGCGCAAGCCAAGCGGCGGCTTTCAGGTTTCATCCTTGTTAAAAAAAATTGCCTTGCCTGGGGCTATTTGTCAGGGAAGCCTCTGCAAGAGCATCGCCTGCATTACTGATGCACACATATACAAGTGTGCCATGGAGGCCCGAGGCTAAGTGATCTGGCTGTCGGGATTTGCCGGGATGCCAGTCCAGTCTATGAAGCGTTTCCAGGAACCACGAGAGAGGAGGGAGAGCATGGAGTGGAGGGGGTGAGAATACTGGGTAAGTTGAGGGCGAGAGAGGAGGAGCATGGGTCAACGGAGAGGAGTGAATGCGGGAGTCGGCTTGATAGAGGGCAGAAGGGGACTGAAGAGGATGCGGAGTAAGGGGCGGAGCGGGGAGAGCGAGAGCGGCATGTGGGTGTGAAGAAGCCGGGCGTGAAGAAGCCGGGCCTTTGAAGTGAAGCTAAGCTTCACTTCAAAGGTGTCGGAGGAATGCGGGCGGCTGTGCACGCGCTTTTAAGCTCAATGCACATGCGCATTGAGCTTAAAAGTCACGGGCACTGCAAGGAATCGCCACGATTCCTTGCTTGTTAGTTAAAGCGTGGTTAGGCCGCAATAGGCTCGCAAGCTCGATGCGCATGCGCATCGACAGGCGAGACCTAAAAAGTAGGCTCAAATATTGTGATGACTAAAATTCATGAGGTCTACCTGAACACACATGACAAAGGGTGGCTCCCGAATGGATGAAGGGAGCACTGAGAGTGACAGCATTAAAGCCTGAAAAAAAGTCTCACATACTGCTATCGTATAGGCATGTATCAATGCTTAAAGTGAATATCAAAATACTTACTAAAGCACTTGCCTTCTTAATGTGTTATCAGGATTTGACTCTCATAGAAAAACGAATATGAATTTAAGACTGCTAATGCATATACAATACTCAGAAGATTATGTTATAGAAGCCCTATTTATACAAAATATATTGGGCACTGTTGGTTGGAAATATCTGTTTACGGTGATGTAATTTAACTTCAGTGTAGGGAGAGCCCTCTTAGCTGCCAGCATGTTGAACATTTTCTGACAAATTGGTTTCAAAAGGACTTCAAGTTTACCCAGCCAAGTCTGTTACTGATGGGGTACCTGGTCGGGAAAAATCGATGACCTACCAGATTTAGGGTTACACTGGCAACTAGATGGATTTAAATATTTGTATTGCGAACACTACTGATAATGTGATACCTGTCAACATGCATACAACGCTGGAGGGAGTCAAGCCAGATTGTTTTGTTTCGCCTTCGCACACACACTGGCAGTGAGAATAGCTTTCGTAAAATTATAGTCTTACCCTGATGTTCATGTAGAGTTTCGGGTGTTTGTTTGTCAAGTACCAAGACATAACTTAAGGGAATGGAACAAGCTACTTAACTCCCTGATATGAGCAGCTAAGAGACCCAGGGCATCTTTGGAAACAGAATTGCTTTATGTAAACTGTCGCTTGAGTCTACAGAGCATAGAATGTTATCTCACTACGCAGTTCCATCACCAGTAATTTGGCTTGATCAGTACTCTAATCTAGAAACACTACTAGCTGCCATGGAAGTGTGGAACTCAATAACTTATTTATGTCAGAGGGAAGGACATGTGGCCTAAAGACAGTGCTGCCGACTTTGGAACTGGGGAACCAGATTCAAGCCCCAGCGTTGGCTCAACAACCTGCGAATCTGGGCAAATCACTTAATTTACCTGTGCCTATAAACATGCATTGCAATGCAATAGGTCTCGCATTTTCTAGAGTTTGAGCTATCTGCAATGCAATAGATTAAACTCTCACACATGCAAGACCTATTGCATTGCAATTTACTAGCACCCATTTGGCGCTTACACGTTTATGAAAGCCACGCCCCTTTCTTTAGACAAGCTGCGTCTAAAGAAAAGGAAGGGGTGTGTCCGACATTAAAGTGAAACCGTGGCATGGGAGCTTTCACAAAAAAAAATATCTGTTTGTCGAGTTGACAAACAGATTTTTTTTTTTGAAGGGGGGGTGCTAAAAGCGCCCAAACTGCGCTTTCACTTTAATGTTTCTTTAGACGCGGTTTGTGTAAAGAAAGGGGTGCGGCCGCTATGACTGTGATAGCGCTGCATGTGCGCTAGTAAACAACATGAAGGGCTGCAGCTGGCCAATTTGGGAATGCTAGTAGCTGCAGGGGCATGGGTAGCGCGAGGGAGGAGAGCAACGAGTCCGAGCTGGCAGATGTACTTGACCGCTCTCCCCTCGAAGCCTTAAATGCCTGCTGTGTATGGCGTGGGAACAATTAATAAAAAAAACTCCCGGACAGGCGTTCAAATTGAGCGCGCCGCACTGTATGCATCTACAAAAGCTTTTAAAACATTGAAATAAAGTGAAATTACCCGGTCATTCTGTGGGATACAGCGTTGCTGGACGCAGTTTATGTACAAAAGAAAGCAGGGCTAAAATAAAGTGAAAGCGAGAGCTGCCTGGCTACGCTGTGTGATAAAGCGTGGCTGGTGTGCAGTGTATGAAATGAAGTGTTAAAAAGCTAATGCTTGGGCGCTGCATGTGACCCCATAGTAAAAGTGAAAGCAATCCACTGTAAATAAAAAATTAAAAAAGCGTCCGCCATTACTAAAGCTGGTGTCTCACCAGTGCTCTTCAGCTAAAGTGACCAAAGAGTTCTCAGAAGGGCTAATGGAAGCTAATCAATCAATCAATCAATCAATCAGAGTACTTGTAGAGCGCGCTACTTACCCGTGAGGGTCTCAAGCGCTGGGGGGGGGGGGGGTGCTGCAACTGCTCGAAGAGCCAGGTCTTGAGGAGTCTTCTGAAGGTGAGTAGGTCTTGGGTCTGCCGTATGTGGGTGGGGAGGGTGTTCCAGGTCTTGGCGGCGAGGTAGGAGAAGGATCTGCAGCCGGAGGTCGTTCGTTGGTTGCAGGGGACAGCGGCGAGGGTGAGGCTGGCGGAGCAGAGCTGGCGGGTGAGGGTGTAGAAGCTGAGTTTGCTGTTAAGGTAGGCTGGCCCGGTGCTGTGGAGTGCTTTGTGTGAGGAGCTTGAAGGTGATCCTCTTGTCGACGGGGAGCCAGTGTAGGTCTCTCAGGTGGGGGGTGATATGGCTGCAGCGGGGGACGTTGACGATCAGTCGGACGAGGCGTTTTGGATGCGTTGTAGTCGTCGTAGGTGTTTGGCTGGGATTCCTGCATAGAGTGCGTTGCCGTAGTCCAGTCAGCTGCTGACGAGGGCCTGTGTCACCGTTCTTCTTGTTTCGGTCGGGATCCACTTGTAGATTCTGCGGAGCATGCGGAGGATGTTGTAGCAGGAGGAGGAGACGGCGCTGAACTGCTTAGCCATGGAGAGCAAGGAGTCGAGGATAAATCCTAGGTTGCATGCATGGTCGGTGGGTGTTGGGGCTGTTCCCAGTGTGGTCGGCCACCATGAGTCGTCCCAGGCTTAGGGGGTGGGTCGGAGGATGAGTACCTCCGTCTTGTCCGAGTTCAGCTTCAGACGGTTGCTCCTCATCCAGTCGGCGACAGCCTTCATTCCCTCGTGGAGGTTGGTTTTGGCGGTGTGTGGGTCCTTGGTGAGGGAGAGGACGAGCTGGGTGTCGTCAGCGTAGGAGATTATGTTGAGGTCTTGTTGGCGGGCCACTTCTGCGACGGGGGCCATGTAGACGTTGAACAGCGTCTGGCTGAGGGATGAGCCCTGGGGGACGCCGCAGATGATGTCGGTGGCTTCGGATCGGAAGGGTGGGAGGCGGACACTCTGGGTCCTTGCGGAGAGGAAGGACGTGGTCCAGTCAAGGGCCTTCTCTTGGATTCTGGCCTGTAGGAGGCGTGTCTTTAGAGTGCGAAGGCAGACCGCGTTGAAGGCGGCCGACAGGTCCAGGAGGATGAGGAGTAACCTATCATACCATAACAGGCAGGAAAAACAACTCTCAATCAAAGATTTGGTGGCGCGAGAGCAATGCCGTCATTCCCCCACCTAAATAGGGCAATGGTGGCTGAGAGAGCGGCGTATATACACCGTATATACACCGGGGATGCCCCAAGAATATGGGGCAAGTGGAACACTTACAGAGGGAACATTTGTGCTCTGCCCCCGAGGGGTTCTTCGGTGGAGTCGAGTTGAATGTTCAGAATATAAAATTGGATCAATCACAGTATGAAAAAACAGCGTGGAATGTATATGTGCTTATAACTACTGAACCAGATGTTATGTGGAGCCCGCTCAATGTCAGACTTGGTCCTGAACCGTCACTGTGTTATTCTTATATCGTATGCAATAAAAAACAATAAAAAAAAAAAAAAGAAATGCCCACATTGCAGTCTGCCAGATATGGGACTCTGCGAAGTCGCAGCTATGGGTCTGGTAGAATGAGAACACAAGCCCTCAGGGGCTGCTTTTTAGCAAGGGCAGAGCTTAATACTGAGCACGATCCATCTAGAGAAGTTCAGTTTCTGCATAGCTTCCCCTTTTTTGAACCAACGACCCCAAAAGAGTTGATTGTCCACCTACAATCTATGTACAACAAAAAATGCTCTTTTTGGGTCCAGTCAGTGGAGTGTCTTCTCATCCTCACACGGTGGACAGTGTGATGCTTTGGCTGACGTTCGGGAGAAAAGAGGCACACGCCAAGAGGAACAGTTTGGGAAGAAAGTGGTGTATGGAGGGTGAACAAAAAGTGCCTGGAGCTCACTAGCACTCCTGGCCGACGTAACGGCCACCAAGAAGACCGTTTTGATGGTTAACAGACGTAACAGGCATCTGTGCATGGGCAAGAAGGGTGAGAACATCAAGAATGTCTGAAAGATTTCCTTTAACTATTCGCAAAGCAAAGCCTTGACAGGTTAACTCTAAAACATACAACACCTTTGACAAAGACGCAGCGAGGGTAACAACATTTTTGGAAGAACACAAAGCCACCAGCTTGTCCCAAATGCAGGCGTATACAGTCTTGGTTGCGAGACGCCCGGCTGCCAGAATAACTTTACTGGCTTCTGAAGGAAGATCAAAAATTGTCAGCTTCCTCCACCAAATCTCCATGCATGAAGCCGGAGCATGTGCAGGGCAGAATCCTGTCCGGTTGAAGAGACAGAAAGATCCTCCCAGAGGGACAGCCTGATCAGAGGACCTGTTTGTGATCAGGAAATCAGGATACAATATGCTCCATGCCCATTGCAGAGACACAACGACTTGAGCCTGGTTGTTCCTGATCATCTTGATAACTCTGGGCCCGAGAGGTATTGGCAGGAAGTCGTATAGAGGACCTGAAGTCTACTCGAGACAAAATGCGTTTACGGATGAGAGACACCTTGGAAGCTCCAGCACGCATAAGTGTGGTCTTTGGGTGTTCTCAGGTTTGCAACCAAATCTAACCAAGGCACTCCCCAATCGCAGAAGAGATCGTAAGCCACCTCCTAATGGGGATGCCATTCGTGATCCGCAAGGTCTTTTGCAGATTCTCTCCGATATCTGGAACCAGTTGCCCACATTGGGACTTCGTATCCGACTGTAGAGCCTGCGTGCACGTGCTACCAGTAGGATGCAGAAGGTCATGAGGCCCAGCACCCTCTGAGTTAGTCTCATCGAAATCCAGGATCAAACATCAGAATCATTGCCTAAATATCCTGGATTAATTGTTCCGGAGGCCAGGTCGAAATTGTACTTTGTCCACAATGGCTCAGACGAAGGAAAGCATCTGAGAGAAAATCAGGTGTGACTTCGACACGTTGACAGTTGACCCCAGAAAATGCATGAGGTCTGCCATAGTCTGGAGGTGGTAGACAAGTGCATGGGGCTAACCAGCCTTCAACAGCCTCCTGTTATCTAGGCAGGGGAAGACTGGAACCCAGACCTCCACGGATGGGCTGCAACCACCATCATAATTTTTGTGAGCACACAAGGGGCACTGCTGGGGCCAAAGGGGAGCACAGCAAACTGAAAATGCTCATGACCCACCGTAAACTGCAAGTAACGTTTGTGGGCTGGCAGGACAGAAATGTGAAAACAGGCATCTTGCAAGTCCAACAGCATTACATGCAGTCTTGAGGGCCCAGGGTAGATAGGACCTAAGCTGACATGAGCACTTTGAATTTCTGCTTCTTCAGGAAGAAGTTGAGAGGGTGCAGGTCTAGTATAGGGCAGAGGTCTCCATTCTTTTTCATCACCAGAAAGTAACAGGTGTATCAACCACGACCTGTATCTGATGCTGGCATCTTCTCCATAGCTCCTTTGGCGAAAAAAGCCTGCACTTCCTCACACAGCAGAGAGACGTGGATCCCCATCAGTCATTCTGAGGATGGTGGCATGGGTAGCGAGGTTTCTGTAAATATAAGGCTGTAATAATGCTGAACAATTTGGCGCACCCATTTGTCCAATGTTGTGGACCATCAGTGGGGCAGGTGGTGCTTGATCCTGCCACAGACTAGGTGCTATGATGATGAGTGGGCAAACCAAAGGGGGGTTTGGAGGTTGAAGAGGCTGGATGGTGGATGACTGGGCAGCCCATGGGTCACATGACCCTTCCCCGCATGGACTTGCGGAACTGCGTCCACAAAAGTACTAGGGAGCTATTAACTATGGCTGGGCGGGATGGATCACAGTTGGTAGCCCCTACCATAGCCATGAAAGTGGTGAAAGGTATAATGGGTCTGGTGTAAGTCTGTGGAGAGTCCCGACGATCGGGCAGTGGCCCTGCAGTCCTTAAAGCGTTCAAGCACCAAATCTGCTTCGAGGCCAAAGAGGTGAGTACCATCAAAGGGCATGTCCATAACGGATGCCTGGACATCCCACAAAAAGCCAGTAGATCTCAGCCAGGCATGGCATCCGAGTGCCACTGATGATGCAATCGCCATGTTCAGCGGGTCTGTCGTATCCAGTCGGCAGTATGTGGTGAACTTTGCTGCATTCCTGCCATCTGCAATAACCTGGGTCACGATAGCTAGGGCCTTCTTTGATGCCATGGGCAGCACTTGCCGACTAAATCCCAAGCTGTGTGGGAATACCAGAACAAGAGGCATGCAGTGTTCACAGACTGCAGTACAAGGTTGGCAAAAGAGAATATCCTCTTACCGAAGGTAGATTCCCTATCCAGTGTTGTGGTAGGGAACACTCCAGGGTTGATTGTGAATACAGAGGCCTGAACAACCAGACTTTCCAGGTTGGGGTAAGGAAAGCTGGGTCCCCAAGAGTGGGGCAGTGGGAAATTGTGCTGTGCACAGGAGCTCCTGCGTAAGGCTTGGCTCATGCCCTGAGGGGGACATACGTGATTGCTTCTTTAAAAGGAAGGAGAGGTTCTGTGGGTACAACTCCTGGCTCAAGCACCTGTCAAAACTTTCGTCTTGATTGCCACTGAGGGCAGCATAAGGTCCAGGACCTCTGATGCCCTCTTACCAGTTGCCTTTAAGCTCTTCCATGAGGTTGGAGTAGGGAAAAGGAACCTCATATCCTCCCCAACTGTGCTCCCAACAGGGCCCATCAAAAAAAGCAGGCCATGACTGACTCAGAAGGGTGAGAACCGACAAGCGCTGGAGTCTACGTCAAGCAATAACAGATTTATTCTGTATCAGAGTCCAGTATAAATATAATGATGGGGTTGTCGCAGTGGCGCCGGGAACAAAGCCACTGAAACATGCTCCAGGGAATGGTGCGGTTTCCCCAAGATCAAGGAACGGATCCGAAGTGCCTGACTGGGCCAAGGGAGGACACACTGGGACATCCTGCAAACTTTTGGGGGCCGAACGCATTCCAGAGTGGTAGGCCACCCCCTCAGTCCACCAAATATGATGTGCATGGCCTCATAGAACTTCTCTAACTGGGCGGGCGGTACTCCGGCTCTGAGAATTCTGCGAGCTGCTGAGCAAAGCCAGACTCGGGCTACGTAGCTGATGCGTCAGAGCAGGGCCAGATCACGGGCATCGTTCCTGCGCCTCATCCGAAGATTTGGACAGGCATGGTGAAATCGAACAGCACTTCAACTTCTTAGATTTTTGGTGGGACTTACCAGACTACTTCGAGCGTGATGACAAGTGCTGGGAATGGCTTTGCGAACAGGCATGGGACCTTGCATGCAAACGGGACCTGGAGCCTTTCCATGCAACTGGGACTTAGAGCGTCGGAGTTGAATGGCTCCAGGCAACCAAGACCTTCAGGGTGCACTCCAAACAGTCTTTGGATTCATGGAACGATAGGTGGGGTAGGCCTTGGAGTCGTGGTTGGCTCCAGGCACCAGAAGCAAACCAGGTGGGGGGGGGGGGGGGAGGTGATGGGGGGGGGGGGGCTGTTACAGACCTCTGTCTGGGACATGAAACACATGGCTTAAACCCAACAGGATTTTTAGGGGACACCCCTCTGCCTACCAGGAACAAAGCTAAAAAAAAAGTAATCTCACATAATCTCTGCTGATGCAGCGGAAAGAAAAGATTTGATGTCAGCGCGCTGTGGTAGCACCTAGTTAGGAAACATGCACGTCCCATCCGAAGCAGATGTGGAGCTAATCAACGCCACCTACTGGTGTGCAGAGGTACTGCTCAAGATGTTCTGGATCCAATCGGACGCCTGGCCAGAAGGCTCCATCAGATAAATGATTACCTAAGGTAAGTAACTTGTTCTTCCAATGCACAAGTTACTACTTGTGTAATGATATATCTGTAAGAGACATTAGTTAGTATTAGATTCCTTACCTTAGAATATCCCCAGGCGTCAGACTGGATCCGGAAATTTTTGCGTAGCAGTACCCTTGCGCGTCGGTAGGCGTCGTCTGCGGCTCCGCGTCCGTCGTCGGCGTCGTGGGCGCATTGATGACGTCGTCGGAGTACTTAGACGCCGCCTCCGCGTGCTGATGTCAGTTCTTAGACACAGCTTTTCCGCGCCAGAAACGCAGAGCCATGTTAAAAACCAACACTGGTGCCATTGAAACTAGGGCCCTGAAGGGGACAACCCTAACCCTAGATATTGGTTCGCAGAACGGGGAGGATGGGTGGGCCGGTAAGGAATCTAATACTAACTAATGTCTCTTACAGATATATCGTTACACAAGTAGTAACTTGTGCATCTGAAAGAGACACGTTAGTATTAGATTCCTTACCTTAGAATAGATACCCCAGCAATACCAACCCCGGTGGTGGGTCTGCGAACCAATAATCACACCAGAAAGTCCTGGAGGACGGAACGGCCAAAGAAGCCATCCCTCCGGACTCGACTGTCCAGGCAGTAGTGTCTCGCAAACGTGTGCAGCGATGCCCACGTAGCTGCCTGACAGATGTCTTGCAAGGGCACACCCCTGCCCAGGGCAGTGGTGGTCGCCGTCGCTCGGGTAGAATGAGCCCGCAGTCCAACCGGGGGCTCCTTCCTAGCCAAGGAGTAGCATGCCTGGATACACAGGATGATCCACCGGGAGATGGTCCTCTTGTGCACCGCTTTCCCCTTCTTAGCGCCCATGTAACCAACAAAGAGTTGGTCATCCACCCGGAACTGGCGTGTGCGATCCAAATAGAATGAGAGCGCACGTTTTGGGTCCAGACGGTGGAGCCGCTCTTCCTCTTTAGAGGGATGCGGTGGCGGGAAGAAGGTAGGCAAGGTGATGGACTGCCCGATGTGGAAGGCCGTGACAACCTTGGGCAGGAAAGAAGGTTTGGTACGAAGCACCACTTTGTCCGGATGGACAGAAAGGAAAGGTGGAGTACAAGAAAGAGCCTGGAGCTCACTCACTCTCCTGGCAGAGGTGATGGCAACCAGGAAAGCAGTCTTCAAAGTCAGAAGGCGAAGAGGACAGTTGTGAAGTGGCTCAAAGGGAGCGCACATCAGAAATGTAAGAACCAGGTTCAAGTCCCACTGAGGCATCACAAACGGAACAGGAGGAAACGTGTGAGTGATGCCCTTAAGAAACCTGTTAACAATAGGGGACTTGAACAAAGAAGGCTGATCAGGTAGCCTGAGAAAGGCTGAAAGGGCAGAAAGGTAGCCCTTGATAGTGCCCAGAGCAGAGCCCTGCTGGGCAAGAGAAAGAAGGAAGAGAAGAACCTCAGAAAGAGGGGCAGAAAGTGGATCCACAGCCTTTGCTGTGCACCATGCCACAAATCTGTTCCACCTGCAGGCGTATACCGACTTAGTGGAGGGACGCCTGGCTGTCAGAATGATGTTACAGACTTCAGGAGGCAAGTCAAATGGCCTCAACTGTCGCCGCTCAATCTCCAAGCATGGAGGTGGAGACTGGACAGGTTCGGGTGGAGGACCGTCCCCTGCTGCTGCGACAGAAGGTCCTCCTGAAGAGGCAGACGAACCGGGGGATCGACTGACATACTGAGTAGCTCTGGATACCAGTACCTTCTCGCCCAGTCCGGAGCCACAAGGATGACTTGGGCCCGGTCGCGCTTGATCTTTTTCAGCACTCTGGGTAGAAGTGGTATAGGCGGAAAGGCGTACAACAGACCGCAACTCCACTCGTGCAGAAAAGCATCTCCGAGCGAGTGCCGCCTTGGAAATTCCAACGCGCAGAACTGATGACATTGCGCGTTCTCTTCGGTGGCGAATAGATCTAACCAAGGCTCTCCCCATCGCTGAAAGAGGCCTTGCGCCACGTCCGAGTCCAGACGCCATTCGTGATCCATCATGCACCGACGGCTGAGCTCGTCCGCCCTGGCGTTCAGAGAACCTGCCAGGTGTTGAGCCACCAGGGTCACGCCCTGGCGTTCCAGCCATTGCCAAAGGCGAAGAGCCTCTTGACAAAGGATCCACGACCCCACCCCGCCTTGTTTGTTGCAGTACCACATGGCGGTGGTGTTGTCCGTGAACACCTGCACTACACTCCCCCGGACAGAGGGGAGGAATGCCTTCAGTGCTAGACGAATCGCCCGGAGCTCCAACAGGTTGATGTGGAGCCGGGCCTCCGCCGGAGACCAGAGGCCTCTGATCTCCGCCTCTCCCATGTGGCCTCCCCAGCCCTGGAGGGACGCGTCCGTCACAACTACGTGCTCCGGTTGGGGAAGGGAGAGGGATCTGCCGCTGACCCAATCGCGGTCGGTAAGCCACCACTGCAGCTGTCTCGCAGTGCCCTCCGAGATCAGGACGTGGTCGGAGAGGTATGCTGGGCCCACTGAAACTTCAGGTCCCACTGCAGAGCCCGCATCCGCCACCTGGCGTGATGCACCAGCAGGATGCAGGAGGCCATCAGCCCCAGAAGCCGCAGCGTCAACCTGACCGAAACCCGGGATAACGGCTGAAAGATGGGAATCAGAGCCTGAATATCCCGGACCCGCTGTTCGGGCGGATAAACCCGAAACCGCGCCGAGTCCAGAACCGACCCGATGAAGAGGAGCTTCTGAGAGGGACACAGGTGTGACTTCGGCACATTGATGGAGAACCCCAGCTGGTGCAGGAGGTCTGCCGTCGCCTGGAGGTGGCTGACGACTGTCTGGGGCGAGCCCGCCTTCAACAACCAGTCGTCGAGGTAGGGGAAGACTGAAACCCCTAACCTGCGCAGATGAGCTGCGACCACCGCCATCACCTTCGTGAACACCCGTGGGGCGCTCGTAAGGCCGAAGGGGAGCACGGTAAACTGAAAGTGCTCGTGGCCCACCATGAACCGCAGGTAGCGCCGGTGGGCAGGCAGGACGGGGATATGAAAATAAGCGTCCTGCAAGTCCAACGCTACCATCCAGTCTCCTGGGTCCAGGGCAGCCAGGACCTGAGCCAGTGTCAGCATCTTGAACTTCTCCTTCCGGAGGAAGCCGTTGGCGTTCCGTAGGTCCAAGATAGGGCGTAGGCCCCCTTTGCCCTTCTTGGGTACCAGAAAGTAGTGGGAGTAGCAACCACACCCTACTTCTGGCCCAGGAACGCGCTCGATGGCCCCCTTGGCCAAGAGGGCCGTAACTTCCTCCTGCAGAAGTCGCAAGTGATCCCCCGATACACGGTGGTTCTGCGGTGGCATGGCTGGAGGAGTCGCCTCGAAGGGGAGGGAGTAGCCCCTTCGGACGATTTGCAGCAGCCACATGTCCGACGTGACAGTGCGCCAGTGAAGGTGGTGATGGCGAACCCTGCCTCCCACTGGCGTCACATGGGCCTGAAAGCACGGACTAGGAGGGTTTAGAGGCGGATGCTGCGGGGGAAGGTGTGGACTGACCTCGCCGCTGCCCCCGACCACCAGGACGGCGGTTCCCACGGCCGCCACCGCGTTGGGTATTGCCCTGCGGTGAGTGGCTGGCGGCACGTGTGGGCGCACCCCTTCCGTGGCCACGAAAGGAGTGATAGGCAGCCGATTGCTGGCGCTGGCCCGAGAGGCCTAAGGACTTGGCCTTAGCCCTGGAGTCCTTAAAACGCTCAAGCGCATGGTCTGCCTTGTCGCCAAAGAGGCGACGGCCATCGAACGGCATGTCCATAAGCGTGCTCTGGACATCTGCCGAGAAGTTGGCGGACCTCAGCCAGGCGTGGCGTCTGACCGCCACCGTCGTTGCCATCGCTCTACCCAGCGAGTCAGTGGTATCCAGCCCACACCGGATGGAATATTTGGCTGCATCCCGGCCCTCCACAAGGGCTTGGCCGAGTTTGGCCCGTACCTCCAACGGACACTCTGGCAGCACTTCTGCGACCTTATCCCACACAGAGTGGGTGTAACGTCCCAAGAGCCAGGCGGTGTTAGAAGACCGCAGGCCGAGGCTAATAGATGAGAAGATCTTCTTCCCATACTGGTCATACCTCTTGGATTCCCGGTCCTGGGGTGCGGACGGGAATGCGGTCTGGGAATTGGAGGCCTGGATGACCAGGCTCTCGGGGGTAGGGTGGGAGGACAGGAAACATGGGTCGCCCGGGGCTGGGCGGTGGCGCCTGGCCACGTTCCTATCTACGGGCGAACCCGTAGCGGGCTTGGACCAAGTGCCCAGCAGAACGTCGGTCAAGGCCTCATTAAAAGGCAGCAGAGGCTCGGCCGAGCTTGACTGCGGTTTAAGGACCTCAGTGAGGAGGTTAGTCCTCACGGCCGCGACGGGGAGCTCAAGGCCCAAGGCCTTGGCAGCCCTCATCAGCACCACACTATAAGTTGCCCCCTCCTCCGATGCCACGGAATGAGGGGAGACAAAACCAGTGTCTGGAGAGGTGTCCAGGCCACTGGCCTCCCCAAGGTCTCCTGTCCAGTCCTCATGAGACTGACACTCCCTGGTCAGAGGGTCCTCAGACCCCTCCCAGTCCTCTTCATCACCCATCTCCTGAAATTCAAGGTTCTCAACCAATGGGGCCTGCTCGTAGAGAGAGAACTCTCCAACCGGCGTCTGGAGCAGCGCCCATCGGGGCCGTCCCGACGCCGGAACAGGAACGAAGGTGGAACCGGGGACGGCGCCGCCCGAGGCCGGCGCCGGAGGCGACACCTGAGGGTCCGACGCCGGGGAGGTCGTCAGATCCACTGGCGACGAACCAGATCCCGAAGGAGGACCAGCAGCATCCCGAAGGCACCGGCGGAGTCGGGATAACTGGGCCCTGCGGCGCCGGGCCCGAAGGCGTCGGGGCCAAAGCACCCGACGGCGTCGGGGCCGGAGCCGCCGACCCGCTAGGGCCCCCAGACGGGTCCGCTGGGCCCAAAGGCGCCGCGGAGCCCGTCGGAGGAGAGAGTTTCCTCATGGCCATGAGGAAGCGCTCGACCTCCTCCGGCGTCGCGTTCAGCCCAGGGACCGGAGGGTGTGGAACTGCACGCGGCGCCCACGACTCCGACGGAGCCGCGTGGGCGGTGTCACCCGAACCCCCGGCCGCATCGCGCGAGCGTCGGGGGGAGTCCGAGGAGCGATGACGCCGCTTGGACTTCTTGTGCCTCTTACCTGACGACGACTTCGACCCGGAGGAGTGCGGCCTACTCTCGGAGCTGTGATGGCTCCGAGCCCGCGACCTGTCCCTCGACCTCCCATGGGATCGGGACCTCTCAAGGCGCGGGGCCGACTGCCGGAGTTCGAGGCGCCTACGGGACCGCTCCCGCCTGGCTTTCGAAGAGAGGGCCCGGCAGTCGGAGCAGGCCTTGTCGTCGTGGTCGACGCCCAAACACAACAAATAGACGCGGAGAGGATCCGTGACCGACATCAGCCGGTCGCAATCGTCACAAGGTTTGAAGCCGGGCATCCCTAAAGGCACCGTGTCGGAGTCGAAAGACTCGAATAGGATCAAAAAGGATCAAAAAGGTTAGTCAAAAAGTGACTAGGGTTACTGCTTTTTCCAGATCTGCGCTTGCTGGCGCGGAAAAAAGAAGAACTGACGTCAGCACGCGGAGGCGGCGTCTAAGTACTCCGACGACGTCATCACGGCGCCGACGACGGACGCGGAGCCGCAGACTATGCCTACCGACGCGCAAGGGTACTGCTACGCAAAAATTTCCGGATCCAGTCTGACGCCTGGGGATATTCTAAGGTAAGGAATCTAATACTAACGTGTCTCTTTCAGATATACAGTTCTAACCACAAATTCTTCACCTTGAAAATAGATACCATAGTACAACCTCGCTAGGTGGTGGGTCTGTGAACTGACTCAGACCAAAAAGGTCCTGTAGACCAAGCAACCAAAATGCCCTTTTGACCAACGTGACATTTAAGTCTGTAGTGCTTCATGAACGTATGTATGGACGCCTATGTTTGACCTGACAAATGTTCAGGATAGGGGCACCCCACGCTAGTGCAGTGGTAAAAGCCTTAGCTTTGTTGGAGTAAGCTCACAAGCCTTCTGGAGGCTGCTTCTTTTCCAGTGCATAGCAGATTATGCAGAGAACAATCCATTGGGAGATTGTCTGTTTTTACAAAGCCTTGCCCTTCTTTGCCTCAGAGTAGCTCAAAGAGAACTGATCGTTCAAAGATTGGTCTTTGATGGGATCTACACAAAAGCTTAGTGCCATCTTAGGGTACAGACAATGTAGACTTTCTTCCCCCTTAGAGGGATGAAATGGGGAAAAGAACGCCAGAAGGGTGATAGTCTGCTTGATATTAAATGGAGTATTCACTTTCTGAAGAAAAAAAGCTCAGGTCCTCAACACCAATTTATCTGGGAAGAATGTTGTATAAGGTGGCTTGAGAGAGAGAGACTGCAGCATGTTTAAAAGCCTAGCCGATGATATGGTGGTCTGAAAGACCATTTTTAACATCATAATCCGTAATGGACAACTGCGCAGCAGCTCACATGGGGGTGCACATCAAAAAAGTGAGAACTAAGTTAAAGTTCCACTGTGGTATCACAAAGGATAAAAACAAACAATTGTACCCCAGCACTCATAATGTTGCTTCTGCATTATTGGCTTCATTTGAAGCACAACATGTTTATATGTTATCGGTCACTCAAATCACTGGAAACTACAATGTTTGGATTGTACTGAAACTCCCTCAAATGTTATAGTTAGTATGATGTCCAGTCAATAATTAGTATCTAGTACATACAATGTTTTCAGATTGGCATTTTGAGTTGTCACTTGTGCATATATAGGTTTAATGTACATTCAAAGTACTTTCTTCATACATATGTTGAAAAGAAAAAGATTTGTTTTTCACACTCAAAAGCATTGCATGTTATACAGTTTATTTTTATTAATGATGATCCAATTCTTGTCACTGGGAGAACAAAACAGCCTGGTGAAGGAGAAACATGGCAGCCGACACGTGTTTCGTTACATCTGTAACTGTCTCAACGCTGCAATAATAGTGATAGCATACATAAGTAAATAGTTAAAACAGCATTCGTAAGTACACATGGATCAACCCAGTACTGTTTTATGAAAAGAACAAAATGAAGGAAAAGGCCCAAGTGAAAAAGGTCTCAGGGTGTTGTGAAAAGAGTAGATAAGAACCGTGGCTTTGTGAGACACGTGCATACCCATAGATGAGCCATTGTATCATTCTGAACAGAGAGAGTAAGATAGGTTATAAGGTAGGGACCTTGGCATTATAAAATCCATTGAGCAAAGCTAAGTACCGGTACTCGAAAGGTGACATGCAGAGCAACAAAAAAACAAAAAGTGAATGACATCCATGGTTTAGAACATGGCTAGATAATCTGTGTTGGAACCCAAGCCTGGTCTCAATAAGATAAAAGAGGGGTTCTAACATTTGATACGTGAAGGAAACGATCCTCAATAAACCATAGACAGTCTACCAATGTTGTGTTGTCGTTGTGTCATAAAGGAGTAACCCAAGAACATTTTATTTGTCCTAAGAAACTGATATAGATCATTACAACAAAGGCATAAATAACCGATTGAAACTTATTTTTCATCATGACACCTGCCGATAATCCTCACATCCTGAAACAGGTGGACCGTCCATGCTTGCCGCGAGCGTTTAAATACAATACCACCACTGGCAGACCGGAGTGGAACGAGGTAGCGGCCTTTATTAAAAGAAGCAACAGGTCAAGGTTTGCATTGCCATGAAATAAAAATCTTTCCCCTGATTTGTTACAAGTTTTTCCCAAATAGACCGCTTGGATGGATGGTTTCGGTACTATACCTAGTGTTTACATTTTATTCACAAAGGCATACCACAGCCCCGAGTCCACGTACGGTATACTAAGCTTGGACCAGTAAGTAAGTTTTTTACAGTTCGGACTCGCGGCTCGAGGTGGGTCGGGACTCTGACCCTTTGGGAGACCGGAGGAGCTGTTTGTACATCTGGGGACTGTTTGCTGCTGTCTGCCCCCGTTTGCTGTGTCCGGGGATTCGGCGGGTGCGGCGGCCGGGGACTGCGAGTACCAGCATTCCCTCTGACCATCAACAGCTGGTACTCTTCCCCAGCCGGCCCCGCCTACCTGCCTAATAAATACACTCCTTGTTTCTGTCCCGCGGGACGCACGCGGGACGAAGCGCGGGGCTAAGCCCGGGCAAAGGGCGGGCCCTCTGTGGCCCTCCGAGGCCTGAGGAGGCCGGGACGGGCCACCCCACTTTGTTCCAACACAGAGGGAGGTATCGTGCTTCAATATTATTTGTTTTATTTTTTTGTTGTTTGGCATTTCTCTAAAGTATTACAAACACGATGTCCATATGGGAGGAACTCAACGCCCTGTGTGGTACAAAGTACGCCCCTGATCTTATAACCTCCCCAACTGTGGATTATTTTTGTCTTAAAGCAAATGGCCCCGCTGATAAAGTTCATAACCAAGTAAATTCCGCGCCCTTGGGTTCCTACAATAGATGGAAGCATGACATCGAAACTAACTTTGGGAACAATACAAGTACACAAATATTGTGCACCAATGCTATACCATCACTTGCTAATCCAATAGCATTTATAGAGGACCCGGCCGCGGACAAACCAGAGGACCCTCTTTTGTCTCTCAATACGACTTTATTGGCCAAAATTGAACAACTGCTGGTTGCTACCATCTCTCCCTTGGTCACAAAAATGAATGATTATGGGGAAAGGCTGACCAATATTGAGTCATTAATAAGAAAGCACTCGCTTCCAGCTACTATTATGGCCACATGCGTCTGTCCTAACCCGACCACCGCCCCCGAAATGTATAAATCTGGCAATGGGGCCACCCAAATACAGCCATCACGCACACCTACTCAAATAGGCCCCAAAGTTTTTGTCAAACCTGCACCAAAAACCCATACAGTGGCTAGATCCGCCTTGGCAAGAATGCCACATATCAACCTGCCCCCTGAGGCCGCCCCCTATGTGTCTGTCCTCTCTGGGGTCCCTGCCCTCACCCAGGGAACACTCGAAACCCAGCAGGATTTGCTAAATAAGGCCACCTATTGGCTAAAAAAGAATAGACCGTTGCCGCCGGGGCTAGACGGGGGTATCCTGAGTGTCAGGAGGGTGGGATGGTTAGGCACGCTGCCCAAATGCATTGCTGGGGATCTGGTACTAATTAAATTTAAAAACACCAATGTTGCCCCCTTTTTACGAGTTTGTACCCCCAATGAAAGACAAGGCACAATTCGCATTTGGGATCTGTATGATTTTTACCCGAGCTCCCCTCACATTACATAGGACAAACTCTTAAGTTTTTTAATGGTAACTGTATCTTGCACAATAATTGTTGAATGATGGTTTTTTACTGTGTTTATGAAATGAAATGTTTATGGGGTTTTTGTTATTATTTCTGTATTGTCGATGCTTTCATGATTTTTAATTTAAAAATCGAATAAAGCTTATTTGATTTGATTTTACAGTTCGGACCGTTATTTTCACTTAATGGGATTACCTGTAAGGGGTTTTGGCCGTCCATTGGGAATGTATTGACATAACATAAACTTAGTAACATTCACTTGGTCAAACATGGAGGACCGTATTTACCCAATCCCTTGTAATTGTTGTACCTTAGAATTTGGTACTGTAGTTTTAAAAATAACTACTACACTTAACAAGTACCACAAGTATACTTTTACGGGATCAATTACTTTCCACAGGTAATAATAGAACTTCCTCTTATTTAGACGGACGTAATACAGCCCTCCATTGCCACATTGTGAGCACCTTCACTTTACAGATACAAACTTCACAGGCATACTAAATGTAAGTCACACAGTGGCACAGGTGTTTTTTGGAGCGCTAGGCTTACTTTCAAATACTTAATTTTGCACACATCTCTAGCATTTTCTTAACAAGCACATCCTGTGCACGGGGAGGAATTGTTTTTATTACTTAGCGAATCGACTCCTGAATCCTGAAAACTTCGTTCTTATATATCACGCCACATATGCCAAGTACTATATTCGTGAGTTACCTTTTACTATCATGACAATTGGAGTATAAGATATAGGAATGTTTGTAGTAACATATTTTTTTTTTACTCACCTTTATATCTTACATGAGTGTCTCTAATCCTAGTTGAGAATGTGGATTCTATGGCAGGACCGGAGGCTCAGATTATGCTTATCTTTCTCCGCTCTTTATTAGCACAGCAGCCTTAGAAAAAACGTTCAACAAAATGCACCAACACGTAGTAAAGCATTTTTATAAACACAAAGTCTTTGAACTACGACTCCCATCACACCATCGTGGACAATCCCAATGATAGTCCTTCCATTATCTCCATAGGCCTTAGATAGTCAGTCCCATCTCTCTGATCCTCCTCTTTATTCGCTGCTCTGGCAGCCATTTAAGTGTGTTTTTATCGCTCTCTGAGTTGGGGGTTTCTCTGCTTAGGGGGCATTCATGGTGCATTGTTTGGGGGCTGAGGGGGGGGGCTCTGATGCTGTTTTACTTCCCTACAGAGCCCCGTTAGAGCCGCGGAATCGCTCTCGCTTCTCTTGCGTCTCTGTTTTCCCCCGATATGGTGCGGTGCGCAGCCACCCGCTAGAGGGCACTGCTACGTCTCGTTAGTCCCCTGCGCGGTTTCTGTCACAGAGGAGTCGCGCTGAGGAGATCTCTCGTAGCGGAGCTTTGCCCTGTGCCACCTCAGTGGACGCCCGGTTCCCCGGGTCTGTAGCCCACGATTTACATGATTGAACGCCCCTGCGGGGGTCAGTATTGTGGCTCGACCGCGGTGTACGCCTGCGGGCAAGTTTAGCACTCTTGTATTTTTCTGGTGTGGTAGTGCGTTCTGAGGTGAGCAGGCCCGGTCCCTTGAGGAGGGTTGGCGCGCTGTGGGGTCGAGTGCACCCGATATTGACCAGTCCCTGGTTCCCACATACTTGCAGTCCTTAGGTCTGCCCATAAGTGTGTGTATATCCCCCTGAGCAGCCCTCGGCTCCTGCACCTCAGGAGATTTCGGAGATGGCGCCTCCTTCCCCGGGTGTGGATTCCACGGATTCAGACTAGGATGAAGAATCTGTGCGCTCTTGGCAACCCTCGAGCTCGGCCGCCGAGTTACCACGGGACGACTCAGGCATGCTGGATCCGGATGAGATCGTTCATCCGCGATCCGCGGCCTGGGCCCTTGGGGACAAAGTGGCGAAGTTTGTGGCGAGCCGATTGCGTAAGCCCTTGGAGAAGGGGGCTAGGGGGTGCCTGCGTGGGGAGTGTCCTAGACACACGTTGGAAGGTAAGGTGGCCATGACACCGGAATTAGATGCCAAGATGGCGACCTTCCTGGTGAAGTTCATGAAGGATCCGCGCAAGGGCATTGACCGCTCAGGGCATTCATGCCAGGATAAATTGTAGGACGTGGTCGGCCCTATTACGAAGATTTTGGACATGGCGGAGGAGGCGAAGGTGACAGGGTCCGTCATCTCCCCCGACGTCCTTTCGAATTGGGCGCAAAGGGTAATTATTTTTGGGGGAAATGCCAATTGCGCCCTGTCGACCGAACGCCGGAGGTCCCTTCTAATTAAGCTTGACCCGAAGCTGGGGGACCTAGCCTCTTCAGAGGCCGGGGCAGTGGCCCAAGGGGGCCTTTTCGGGGAACCATTCATTAAGGAGCGGGGGAAATTTGCATCCACGGTCACTTCCTTAGACAAGGCCCAATCAAGTATCAAACGGGTGTTCCACCAACGTTTCTCCCAAGGGGCCGGTCGCGGTAGGGGCCGCGCGACCGGCCATGGCAGGCAGAATGCCAGCCATAGAGGGCAAGGCTCCGGGCGAGGGCAGTATAACACCTCAGCCAACTTCAACAACTTTTACCCCACAAGAGGGCAACGCTTCGGAGGCAGAGGATACAGGAAGAACTCTGGATCTGCAAATCCCAACTGTGAGTGTTATCCCTGCGACACAGGTTCAGATTGGGGTCGGCTGGCGGCCTTTCAGGAACAATGGGCGGAGCTTACGGCGGACGCGTGGGTGTTACAAACCGTCCGGGGGTTCCATATAGAGTTTTACGATCAGCCCCACCGGTGGGTACCCCAAGGCCCATGGTTTTCTCGGTGTCAGACGCTCAGTTGATAGACGACGAGGTTTCCGAGCTTCTTCGCAAAGGATCCGTTCATCAATCAACGCGTCATCCCTCTGGTTTTCTCAGCAATCTGTTTTTGGTGCACAAAGCCGATGGGGGCAGGTGACCGGTAATCAACCTCAAGGAATTCAACGGGTGGTTGGTGTATCGACATTTCAAAATGGAGGGGATTCACCTCCTCCGGGATGTCCTCCTTACGGGGGATTGGATGATACGGTTGGACCTCAAGGACGCCTACCCTGTGGTCCCGATTCATCCCCCTCATCGCCGTTTCCTGCAGTTCATCTGGCGGGACAGAGTTTTCGAGTTCACCGCCCTATCGTTCGGGCTTTCATCGGCCCCGTGGTGCTTCACAAAGGTGTTACACCCCGTGGTGGAGTGTCTGCGCGGACAAGGCATTTGGATGATCGTCTATTTGGATGACATACTGTTGATGGCACAATGTCCCAGGACGTTGGTTTCTCAGCTTCATCAGACGGTTACTCTGCTTCAGGGACTGGGTTTTGTCATCAACGGAGACAAATCCGTCCTCGTCCCTTCCCAGAAAATAGTTTTCTTGGGTTTTGTCATAGACTCAGTCGAGGCTTCTCTCAGCCTTCCATCGCGGAAGATGTCCAAAATCGTTTTGCGACAGACAATATCACGGTCCCGGACATCCTTCCGGCAGATTGCCAGGGTGGTGGGGCTCCTGTCATCCTCTATCCAGGCGATCTTTTCGGGGCCCCTCCATTACAGGGCGCTTCAGCGCCTCAAAGCGCAACATCTTCGACGGGGTATGTCCTACGACCAGTTGGTTCTCCTATCGGAAGAGGCGAAGGAAGAAATGTCATGGTGGCTCACCCACATGAAGGCCTGGAATGGTCGGGCGATCTTCGGGTTGGCCCCGGACCTACTTATCGAGTCCCATGCCAGTAGGTCCGGTTGGGGGGGCACGCTGCGGGACTTTTTCCACAGGCTGCACCTGGTCGTCAGAAGAACAGACGTTGCATATCAACTGTTTGGAGCTTCTGGCGGGGTCCGTCGCGGTTCGCTGCTGGACCAAGGACTCAGCGAAGTCATGTGTACTGTTAAAGATGGACAATGTCTCCGCGGTAAGATACGTGAATCATCTGGGAGGTACACGGTCCCGGGATCTGGCAAATTTGGCGAAAGAATTCTCGGATTACTGCCTGACCCATCCCGTCTCGGTAACGGTAGAGTACTTACCGGGTCAGGCCAATCAAGTGGCAGACTGGCACTCCAGACACTTGCGAGATTCCAGTCAGTGGAAGTTGGATGTTCCAGTTTTTCAGTGGCTGAACGAACGCTGGGGCCCGTTCTCGGTAGACCTGTTTGCGTCTCGCTTGGACCATCAGCTACCGAGGTTCTTCAGTTGGAGGCCGGACCCTCTAGCGGAGGCCACGGACGCATTTCTCCAAGATTGGAGCCAGGAGAGCCCTTTTGCGTTTCCACCCTTCTCGATGGTGATAAGGACGGCGGCCCAGGTGCGCCGGCAGAATGCGGAGCTAGTGCTGGTGACGCCGGTGTGGAGATATCAAGTTTGGTTTCCAGTTCTTCTGGAACTTTCTTGGGATTCTCCAATCCTACTCCCCCAGTTTCCTCACCTGTGGCTCAATCCGGATCAGGATCCGCATCATCTCGTCATTCAGGGTTCTCTCCGCCACATGGCATGGAGGCTTTCAGGCGACGCTGGTCGCTCCCAGGCCTTTCGCGATCGGCTGAGGGACTCTTGTCCAAGGCCTGGGCGTTCAGTACAGCGAAGCGCTACAAATCTGCTTGGTCTAAGTGGGTGCGTTGGTGTCTTCGGCAGAACTTGGATCCCGTGGTCGCAGGAGTTGTTCCCATCTTGAATTTCTTGGCTGAGTTGGCCATAGACGGTTTTTGCCTACCGAACAATTAACGCTATGCGTTCAGCGATCTCGGCAGCACACCACCTGGTTGATGGTTTGCCGGTTGGGGAGCACCCTTTTGTGTGCAGACTCTTTCGTGGGATCCGGTTGTCTTTACCTCCGGAGCCTAGGTATTCTGTCCTTTGGGACGTTAATGTGGTTCTGAACCTTTTTCTGTCTTGGCAGCCTAATAGGTACCTGTCCTTGAAGGAACTTTCAGCCAAACTGGCTATGCTTTTATGTCTAGTCTCTTGTCGCAGAGTGTCCGATGTGCAAGCGTTAGACATCTCAGCACGGATTTTTTCCCCTGACGGGGTTTCTTTTACGGTTGGGCGACGCACAAAATCTGCTTCTCGAACGATTTCGTACCCGCACTTTGCGGACACTCCGAAATTGTGTGTTGTCCAGTGCCTGAAGGCTTATGAGGACATGACCTTGGATATTCGCCCTCCAGGTGAAAACCACACCATGCAGTCTCTTCCCCCACTATAGCCAGGTGGGTGAGCTGGGTCATGCAGGAGGCAGGTATAGATACCAAGTGTTTTGGAGCCCACTCAGCCAGTGGGGCAATGGCCTCAAAGGCGTTCTCTGTAGGGGCTCGTTTGGAGGATTTGATGCGGGCCGCGGACTGGTCCTCGGACTCCACCTTTAAGAGGTTTTACTTCAAACCTGTGGTGGATATTGCTCATTTGGTGGCGAGTAAGCTTTGAACTAGCATAATCTGAGCCTCCGGTCCTGCCATAGAATCGAAATTTGCCTAGCTTACGGAACGGTAAGTTTCAATTCTATTAAGGGCACGGAGGCGAGGATTATCCCACCCAGGACGTCTTCGAGTGACTCCCGCCCGTATGTCAGTAAGTAACCAGGTTTTGCGGGTTTTTGAGACAGAAATGTACTGTATTGATCAATGATGTCATGGTTCATGGTGATAAGCGTGTTCTGTGGTTTCTTTTTCATCGCTTACACTGTCGTGTTTTCCCGCCAGGAGATGACGGTGGCAAGCAGGACCAGTAGGATGGAAGCGTAATTCGCGCGAAGAAAGAGGAGGAACAGAGCGATGGGACTGACTATCTAAGGCCTATGGATATAATGGAAGGACTATCATTGGGACTGTCCACTTGGTATGATGGGAGTCGTAGTTCAAAGACTTTGTTTGTGTTTATAAAAATGCTTTACTACGTGTTGGTGCATAAGCATTTTGTGTAAAGTTTTTTATAAGGCTGCTGTGCTGATAATGTTAATAAAGAGCGGAGAAAGATTAGCATAATCCTCGCCTCCGTGTCCTTAATAGAATTGAAACTTACCGTTACGTAAGCTAGGCAAATTTCGATTCTCCAAGTTTGTGATGAGAGAATCTGGATTTCATTAAAGACAGGGAGGCTAGCATTATGCATATTCCTTTTATTACACCACTCCTTGCAACATTTTGAAGTATTACATCACCAAACCAAAAAACTTCTAGCACATAGAATGACCAAACAATATATATTCCTCAACACAGCAGCCATCTTCCTCTTTTATGCTGCTCCAGAAGAAAACATAAAAACTCCAAATCGCCACTGAACTTCTTCAAAAATGTCCTTACTGGGCATCTGAAAAAAAACAAATCTTTAAACCAACTGAACACCATCAAAACAAAACATCCTGATAAATCAAAATAAACTTAACACCACAACCCCACCAACAATGGGAGGGTGGGAGGGATAATGCTAGCCTCCGTGTCTTTAATGAAATCCAGATTCTCTCATCACAAACTTGGAGAATCTACATTTCATGGCAAGACCAGAGGCTATCATTATGCATGTTCAAAGCTGTGACAAGACCACAGATGACACTTGCCCCAAAGGTTTCAGATAAAACTTTTCAAAAACAAACGTACTGGACCAATCAGCTGCACGCAAGATCTCTTCCAAACGCCCACCAGACAGGAAAGCCTTACTTGCCATTGCACCTCTAACAGAATGAGCACCAAACTCATCCAAATCCACACCTGCTTCAGACATACAAAATCTCACCCACCTAGCAATTGTAGCTGAAGTTACTGGTCTAAAAGGCTTCACAAAAGAAATTAACTGATCATCTCCATCCCTCCTAAACTCACTCATCCTAGCACTTTGCCAAACATAATTTAGGATGCTCCACAAATCTTGGATAAAAAATTGAGCTCGACATGCATTTAGTTCTTTTTGTTATACTAAAGAGAACCCCGTCCGGAGTTAAACATCTGTTGCGAATATCTAAAGCCCTTACATCTGAAACTCTTCTAAAAGAAATTAGACACAAAAGACTTCCTAATTTCCCTGACAACTGCTTAAGACTCAAGAACCTATTGGCTGGCCAATTCTCAAACAAAGTTAAGATTTTATTAATGTACCACATACAGTTATACCTAGGTGGCCTTCTCAACTTAATTCCTTTTAACACTCTGCAAACCAATGGTTCTCTACCAATCAAACAACCTCCAACCAAACTATGACCTGCTGCAACTGCAGATCTATAACAATTGATTGTCCTAAAACTTAATACTTTCACAAACAAGGTTGACATGAAATTAGCCAACTCTATGGCAGAAGCCTCCACGGGATCCAAACCCCTTTCCAAGGACCAAAAAGACATCTTCCTCCATGCTCTCAAATACAGTTTCTTGGTACCTTGATCCCACGGATTCAATGAGCAATTCCTGAGCCTGCTCCGAAAGCTCTCTGAACTGCTCTTCTCTTCTGATATCCTCCAAACAAGAAGGCTCAAGGCCCCTTCCATAATCAAAGGATGATAATTCCTCCTTCTCCTATTAGCACGTCCTCTGAGTCTGGCACCAACAAAGATTCCTCTACTGCCAATTTCCAAAAGACCTGGAAACCAAGCTTGATCAGCCCAGAACGGCATTACCAAAATCAGCTGACACTTTTGCCTCCTCACTATCAATAATACTCTCTGTATCATTGCAAATGGGGGAAAAGCATAACACCGATCCTTCTTTCAATTCTGTTGAAACACATCCACTTCCTCTGCTAAAGGATCCGGCCTCCAACTGTAGTACCGATCCAACTGTTAAGTCAGCCTTGATGCAAACAGATCCACCTCCAATGGACCCCACTCTTTTACTATTCTCCGGAAAAGTTGAACAGCATCCAGTCGCTGTAATCCCTTAAATGTCTTGAATTCCAATCTTCCACTACATTGCGCTCGCCTGGAAAATACTCTGCCTTCAATCCAATTTGTCCTCCAAACAAAAAATTAAATTTCCTTTGCCAACTGAGACAGATTCCTTGACCTGCTTCCACCCAGTCGATTTATATATCGTACTGATGAAACATTGTCCATCTTTAACACATTGTAGTTCTTCAACCTCCTTCCAAAACTTCGCCACAGGTTTTAATACCTTTGAGAAACACCAAGGAGCAGAAGCCAGATCAAACGGGAGAGAAGTAAACGACCCAACCATCTGAACTGAAGAAATCTGCGAATTTCCTCTGCAATAGGAATCGTGAAGTAAGCATCCTTCAGATCCAACTTCGCTAACCAATCATTTTCCTGTAAAATATCTCTCACAATATGGATACCCTCCACCTTGAAATGCCTGTAAACCACAAATTGATTCAAAAACCTCAAATTTATCATCGGCCTCCATCCTTTTCCTTTCTTTTCCACCAAAAATATTGTGCTTACAAACCCTTTGCACTCCTCTGAAACTTCTTCTATTGCTCCTTTCCTCAACATTTCCAAAACCTCCACGCCTACCATTTCTTTTAATTCTCCATTGAATACCAGTTGTTTTGGCTCCCTCAATGGAAATGGCAGTTCCACCAACTCCACCACATAACCCTTTACAGTTTCTAATACCAAACTGTCTCTTGTTATCCTTTTCCAATTTTCTTCGAAAAATCTTAACCTTTCCCCTACCTTGTCTGGGGGGAAAAAACAAAACTAGTCTTCATACTTACCATGTGAACTTTGAGCAAACTGTGCTCTTCCCCTTGACTGCCGCCCTCTTCCCGATTCTCTTCCTCTCTGCAGGAAAAATCCAGTTGCAGACTGGAATCCCCTGAAGGCCACTCAACTGATATTGTGCCCTCGTGAATCCACGGCCAGGGAAATGGGCCCTTCCCCCGGCCCTTTCAAAAACACCCCTATTAAAGACCCTTTTCAGGCTAGATTGGTTCTTATCTAGGCTTTAAAGGTAGCAACGTATTTACCTACCCCCTTCACTAAGCCATCACCAAACAGATACCCTTTAGGGTCATCTGTAGGTTCCTACTTTGAAAAATCACCCAAGTCCGGGGTAATTCTCATAGGAATTCCTTTCCTTCTCTCTGATATTAAGGCCGCATTTACGTTTCCTAACAAGCAAACAGCCCTTTGTGACCAACCTCTTAGAAGGTCTAGATCAACCTCTACCTTCTTCATTTTGGCCTCTTCCGCCATATCAAGTATTCTTGCAATTGGACCCAAAACGTCTAATAACTTGATCTCACATTGCTTCAAAGCTTTCTCTATTCCTTTACGTGGGTCACGTCCCATCTTAAAAAGAAAACTAATAACATCAGGGTCCAATTCTGTAGTTAAACAAGACTTCCCATCAACTACAGGCCGTGAACACTCCGCTTTCATGACTGCCCTGGCTTCCTTCTCCAAGGGCATCTGTATTTAAAGTTTGATAAACTCAGCAACATGTGGCAGAGGCCACCATTCAGCGCTCCTAGGATGCCTAATCAAGTCAGGACTAAACATCTCCTCACCCTGTGGATCTTTAACCAATCTCTTCTCCTTCTTTTCCTTATCCACTTTATCTCTGTCCATGTCCCATCCATCATCATAATAACCGTCCAGAATGAGCTCATCATCATCTTCCTCACTATCTTCTTCTATAATCACATCAGGAGATTCTGCAAGGTCTCTTGTGCCGCAAGGGACACCATCTTTTGTGCCGCGTTGGGCACCTTCATCTCTTGCGGCGCTAGGCCCACCATTCCCTTTCTTATATTTAATATCCACTTCAATATTCTTAACCTCCTTAGCTCTTTCCCCTTTAATTCTATTCTCACTTCTTCATTTATTGACCAATATTCTACTTCTGAATCATCTACAATCCTCCTCTACCTTTTTAAAATAATTTTAAATACATATTGCATATTTATTTAATCTCCTCCTGTCAGAGTCTCATGAGCCAGCATTTTGGCTATTCTCATTATTTTCCACGACCCAAATCTTCCTTTTCCAAAATTAAAACCAATTTAAAACACACTTATTTAATTCCACTGAATCGCCACCTCAAATAACCTTTTTAATACATTTTCCGCTATTTATTCTCCGTCTATTCAACTCGAGTAACAGTTTCAACTGTCAAATCGAATGAGTTACTCCAAACCAAGGATTTCCGCACTAGCCCTCATCAAAGATGGCCGCTATGCGTCATCACGCACGCGTGATGATGCACCTCGTACCATCTTGATCGAGTAAAATACCACAACTCCGAGCCTCCGAATAACTCGAAGGCTCGTGAACCGCGTCTGATGCCTCGTGAGCCGCCGCAAGACGAGTAAGTACACTCGCGAGCTCAGCATTCAAAGATAAACGGTTACTGCTCTCTCAATTTTTCTTTTTTTTTTTCTTACATCCCACAAAATTCACCAATCCGAAAACTAAAACCTAAACTTACCTTTTAAACTAAACCTTAAATGACTAAACAGAACCCGTAAATTAGGTTAAACCAAAACAAACTCCCAAACACACAAAAAGTTATCTCCTTATTACAAACAAGACAATACAAACTCATTTTGCCAAGTTTGCCTTGTCTTTCTACAAAACGAAACAAGCGCTAAACAATCAACTTAATTTACCATCCACAGAGACACACAAAGTATACTTATCTGCAAGGAGCAGCGAATAAGAGGAAGATGGCTGATGTTTTGAGGAATATATATTGTTTGGACATTCTATGTTCTAGAAGATTTTTTGTTTGGTGAAGTAATACTTCGAAGTGCTGCAAGGAGTGGTGTAATAAAAGGTATATGCATAATGCTAGCCTCCGGTCTTGCCATGAAATTTTAGACCACATGACCCACTTATACATTCTCTCCCAGTGGCGGATCCACAACGTTTGAAGGCTAAATTAACAGACTTTTAACAGCAAATATAAGGTGCTTATCTATACTTTATCTTCTTCCTTATGAACTCTTGAAGGTTTTAATCAGTTATTTATGCAGTTGTTCTAATGATCCATATCTGTGTCTTAGGACAAATAAAATTTTCTTGGGTTACTCCTTTATGACAACGACAACATAGGTCGACTGACTACGGTTTATTGAGGATTGTTTCCTTCACGTATCAAAAGTTAGAACCTCTTATCTTATTGAGACCAGACTTGGGTTCCAACATGGATTATCTAGCCATGTTCTAAACCATGGATATCATTCACTTTTTGTTTTTTCTTGCACTGCATGTCGCCTTTTGAGTACTGGTGTTTAGCTTTGCTGAAAGTATTCCATAATACCAAGATCCTTACCTTTTAACCTAGCTTACTCTCTCTGTTAAGAATGATACAATGGCTCATCTATAGATATGCACACGTTTCACAAAGCCATAGTTCTTATCTACTTTTTCACATCACCCTGAGACCTTTTGCACTTGGGCCTACTCCTTACTTTTCTTTTTTTTTTATAAAACAGTACTGGGTTCATCCATATGTACTTACAAATACTGTTTTAACTATTTACTTCTGTATGTTATCACTATTATTGCAATCTTCAGTAAGTTACGGATGTAACAAAACACGTGTCAGCTTCCATGCTTCTCCTTCACCAGGCTGTTTTGTTCTCTGAGTGACAAGAATAGGACCATCATTAATAAACTATATAACATTCAATGCTTTTGAGAGGATAATAAAATATTTTTCTTTTTTACATATGTAAGAAAAATCTACTTTGAATATACATTAAGCCTAAGTATACACAAGTGACAACTCAAAATGCCAATCTGAAAAAACTGTATGTACTAGATACTATGTATTGACTGGACATCATACAAACTATTAAATTTGAGAAAATTCCAGTACATTTCAAACATTGTAGTTTCCTGTGATTTGAGCGACCAATGAAATAAAAAGATTTTGTGCTTCAAATTAAACCAACAATGCAGAAGTCATATTGTGAGTGCTGGGGTACAGTTTTTTTTTTTTAAGTATAGCACAGCAATCTTTTTAGAAAACCATGCTTTAACACCCAAGGCAGTGGGGTGTTCCTGTTACCCAGATTGGCACCAAGACTTAGTTTCTCCTATACCTTTTATTTGCTAATCTGTTGCCCACCTTTACTCTTCCTTGCTGTTCTGATGTGTGACCCTTTGTGCCACCATTACCCCTTTTATAAATTATAAAGTATCACAAAGGATATTGTTGGAAACAAGTATTGCAAACCTCTTAAAAATCTCAATACAACTGGTGACTTAAATAAGGAATGCTGATCTGGCAACTGCACTAAAACGGAAAGAGATGATACCCAGCTTTTAACAGTCCCCAAAACAAGGCCTTGCTCAGAAAGACAAAAACAACACTTCAGACAACTTGACCTTTAGTTGGTTAATTTGGTGGGGGCTGTACCAAGACACATATTTGTCCCAACGACTGGTGTACACAGAATTTATGGAAAAATACCTCGCCGGCAAGATGAACTCCGGAGGTGGTCAACTACTACTACTGAATCTCCACGCATCATGATGCAAATTGTCCACGCCCAGGGGCAGTACCTGCTCCCAAATTACAAGCTTGATCACAAGACAGTTGCTCATGCCCAGGAGTACGGGTGCCACACTCCACTGGTCCAATCATGTGCCACTAGGATGACTTGGGCCTGTCGATCCTGATCTTTTTCAGAACTCAGAGCAGGAGAGGCAGCGACAGGAAGGCATTCAGAAGTTCCGAGCTCGACTCTAAGTGGAAGACGTCTCTGAAAGCTTCAGAGGATCTCCAACATGCAAAAGTGCTCACATTGTATGCTTTCAGTCATAGCAAAAAGATCAAGCCAGGGTTCCCCCCATTGAGGGATGATGCTCTACACCACCTCCATGAGTAAGTGGTGTGCTAAGCGTCAGCAGCTAACTTTGTCGTCCCAGAAGGGTAGAGAATACGCTAGGTGGTTGACTACCAAAGAAATGCCCTAGAGATCCAGCCAATGGCAGAGGTTTAGAGCCTCCTGACACAGGTCCCAAGACCACACCCCACTCTGCTTGTTACAGTACTACATGGTAGTGGTATTGTCTGGGATCAGCCTTCCTGCATCAGCCTTCCTCTTATGGTGGGCAGGAAAACCAAACAAATTATACTCCACTCCAAAAAACTGATGTGAAGTCAAGCTTCATCCTCTCATCTCAAGTAGTACCAGATGGCCAGCCAACCAAGCAGCAACACATCATTGGCAATCGTCAGCACTAGGGTAAGTAAGGATAAGGGTCTGTCACAACCCAATCGAGGTCCAGCAGCCACCACTGCTGATCTTTTCCATTTTTCTTCCGAAATTCGGATAAAAATTTGGCAGAGTCCTCTGATAGGGTGTTCCCTGGGACTTTTGGACCAACTGTAGAGCCTATATAAGACATCTCGGTACAAAAGGGGGTGGTGATGGACGGAGCATCTGAACCAATCAAACACTCACACCCAGTCAACAGATCTGGGTTTAATCCATCACCGTTCTTTAGCCCACTCTGCCATCCCAGTTCAGACATGGCCGTATGCAAATCAGTCTGATCCTGTGCCTCATGGGAACAGTCTAGCCCGAACTGCCAACCCATGCCTTCTCTGGACTCCCTCAGACGTGAGTCCCTTGCTCACTTTGCCACTGGATTCAAGCAAGCCTGGCTGAAGACGGCTGAAATGCCAGAAATCGGTCCTAGGAAGCTTGTTTCCGGTCCAGGAAAGGCATGGCTTGGCTGTTTGGGCTGGACTGTTCCCATGAGGCACAGGGTCAGACTGATTTGCATATGGCCATGGCTGAACTGGGGTGGCAGAGTGGGCTAAAGAATGGTGATGGATTAAACCCAGATCTATTGACTGGGTGTGAGTGTTTGATTGGTTCAGATGCTCCGTCCATCACCACCCCCTTTTGTACCGCTTTGTTCGCCACAAGTTGGCAGGGTATGCTCAGACGTGAGTCCCTTGCTCAATTTCCACTGGATTCAAGCAAGCTTGGCTGAAATGCCAGAAACCGGTCCTAGGAAGCTAGTTTCTGGTCCAGGGAAGGCATGGCTTGGCAGTTCGGGATGGACTGTTCCCATGAGGCAAAGAGTCAGACTGATTTGCATATGGCCATGTTTGAACTGGGGTGGCAGAGTGGGCTAAAGAACGGTGATGGATTAAACCCAGATCTGTTGACTGGGTGTGAGTGTTTGATTGGTTCAGATGCTCCGTCCATCACCACCCCCTTTTGTACCGCTTTATATAAGACATCTGGCATGCTTCACCACCAGGATACAGGAGAGCAACAATTCTAGCAGCCTCAATCATCCACACTGAGATCCAGGACAGAGGCAGAAATACTGGGATGATAGCCAATGCTTTTGGCTTTCCGCTCCTGTGGAAAGGCATGAAACCGTCCAGTATCCAGAATGAATCCAATGAAAGGAAGTACCTCAAAGGTCTCAGATGTATTGTATTGTATTGTAATTGCATTTATATAGCATTTACTACCCCTGACGAGGCGTCGAAGCGCTTTTTCTGAGAGTTGCACGCTACTCCGGGACCCATAGAGGATTAGTGTTGAATTAGTTTAGTGAAACATGCAAGTACATTTTAAGTGGTGGATAGGTTAGTCAGTTATTTGGATTTGAAATGAGAGCAGAAGGATAGAGAAGGAAGAAAGATTTGTATTTATATAGCGCTTGTTACGCCTAATGGGGTGAAGGAGCAAGCTATTCAGGAAGCCCATAAAGGATAAGTGGTGAATTAATATGGTGAAATATGAAAGTAATTTCAGTGGTGGATATTAGTCAGTTATTTGGAGTGAGAAGGTTAGCGGAGGGATAAAAGGGAAAGAAAGGTTTGCATTTATATAGCACTTGTTACCCCTGATGGATGTTGACGCGCTTTTCTGGGGAGTAGCACGCTACTCCGGAACCCATAAAGGATTAGTGTTGAAAATGAGTATAGTAAAATATGAAGTAATTTGAGTAGTGGCTATGTTAGTCAGTTATTTGGATTGAGGAGGGTTGGGGAGGGGTAGAAAAGAGGGAGAGTTTAGAAAGGTTTGTTTTAGGGGATCGGTATAGTAAAAAAGAGGTGTCAGATGATGCAAGTAGGGGGAGAGTAGGAGAGAGTCTCAAAAGGGTTATTTTGGGGATCATAGTAGTGGTATGGGGTTTGGGATAAATGAGAGAGTGGATGTAGAGGATATATTGATAGATGTATAGGATCAGAGAAAGGGTAGTGCATTGGAAAGAGTAGTAGAAAGAACTTTGAGATGAGTTAGTAGGTTGGGCTAGAAGATATATTGAGCGAAGTATAGGCTGAGTAATAGGGAAGTGCATTGGAAATGCTAAAATTATAAGAAAGTGATAAATATATAGATCCATAAGTACATTGAAAGTATATAACTGCATAAAGGAGGTATGTATATTAGGCAGCATGCTGGTGGGGAACCACACCAATATTAGGTTGGGTGTCTGCAGGTAGTTGACGACAGCCTGGGGTGAGCATGCCTTCAACAGCAAGGTGATGAGGTAGGTGAAGACTGGTACCACACCCAACCTGCAAAGGCATGCTGCAATCACCACCATCCTTTCTATGAACACCTGTGGGACACTGGTAAGGCTGAATGAGCACTGTGACCTAAAATGCTCCTGGCCCACTGCAAACTGCAGGAAGAGCCTGTGGAAATAAGCATCTTGCAGGTCCAATGCCAACATTCAGTATCTGGTATCTAGGTCCAGTGTCGGGCTATAGAAATTCCACATCCTTGCAAACTACATGTTACAATGACTTCACACAGTTCAACAACTCTCCTAATAGTGAGGAAACCTCTTCAATGCAATTTTACCTTACTGACTGTTTAACTCATTGCATCTTGGCTTTGGGTGAATACCTTCTAAAAAGATAAAATACAATTTTAAAAAGTACATGAAAAGATGCCTTGGCTTAAACTATATATGCAGATGCGCACAGTGTAATATTCTATTTATTAGCCCTGCTAACGGAAGAGAGGGCCATCAAGACACTTTCAATTTAGTTTTTTATTTGAGTTCCCAGTATCTCTTATCTTGCAGGGGAGCCTTTTATGTAGGAAAGGGGTTGCTGAACACCAGTTTGCTTTCTGTGTATATATATTTTATTGTTCGGCCAATAACTTGATCATACACCGCATTAAAAATTTCATAGTTGTTACCTAGGAATACACATCACTAAAAATACGGCAGATTTCTACTCTAAAAATCTGGCACCTCCACTGGAGCGGTTAAAACGTGATGTGGCTCACTGGGCATCGCTGCCCCAATCATTACCTGGGAGAGCAGCACTGTATAAAATGAAGGCCCTCCCTAGATTCCTTTATGCCCTTGAAAATACGCCCAACCCGATCCCACCCCGTTACTTTAAGCAAGTGGCGGCACTGGTATCGTCCCTTCTTTGGGGCAATCGCCCGGCCCGCATAGCACAGGCAAAACTATATAACAGCTGGTATGACGGAGGGATCGCACTCCCAAATCTCACACTGTACTACTGGGCTGCACAACTTAAAGTCATAAACCACTGGATCCATATACCCCATGATGACCCAGCATACAGAGCAGATAGGGCGCAATTGGGAACTAATAATATGCTGGCGATACTCTACAACAGAGGTTTAGTCACAAAAGTAGTGGGGCCTACTAAGCACACAGCGCTGATTTGGTACGCGGCACAAGCTCGACTGGGATGGAAGCGGGTGATAACGAAGCTGACCCCACTCTGGGATACCAAGGCACTAGGACAACTGCGACGGTGTAAGGGCTTTACACAGTGGGACAACATAGGCATCTCCACAGTGGGAGATCTATGGAACAAAGGGGCAGTGATACCGTTCGCACGGTTTCAACAGCAATATAACCTAGGCCCGAACTAAAGATTTAGATACATGCAAATACGACACGCATTAATGGCGATACTCCCACTAGATGCTGACCTCCCTGGGGTTTCCCCGTTAGAAGACCGGCTACTTACGGATCATATGCATAAAAGTGCCACATCATTCACATACCGGAAACTACTCAATAACCTGCCGGACCCCTCAGGTAGATTGAAAGAGAAATGGACTGCAGAGGTGGGCGATGTAGATGACCCGGACTGGAGAGAAGCATTGGCATCACCTAAGGAAGTAGGCATTTCTGCCAGGCTGAGGTTAGTTCAACTTAAAATCCTACATCGAATATATTACACTAGGACTACCTTACACAAAATGCAGAGAGCACCACATCCATATTGTTTAAGAGGTTGCGGGGAAGAGGGTACCTTTTTCCATACTATATGGGATTGCCCCCTAATAGTAGAATACTGGTGACAGGTGCTACGCACGATATCACAGACAGCAGAAACATCACTCCTACCAGAACCAAGACGATGTTTGCTAAACATCTGGGAGCCTAACGATCTCACACGCCATGGGCGGATCTGGACTACGCTGGGTCTATCACTGGCCAAAAGAGACATTGCACAGAAATGGGGAGCGGCAGAAGTGCCGACACTGTCTGCATGGTGCAGAAACATGGACCTCACGATGGTCACTGAACATACGGTTTATACAGCCAGAGGGTGTCCGAGAAAATGGAACAAGATATGGGCGGCATTGAATGCTTTCAGAGGGAACATTTGTGAATTATTGCCAGACTCAGATGGAGATAGCTCAGATGATGACTTAGAAGGGGAATAGTGGGAGAGACAGGAAGGATAGGCTAAGGACCTGTTAAAGCAATAAGAAGCATACTGATTTAACAGAAAGCGTGAATAAGAAATGTGATCGAAATAAGTAAGAAATGAAATTGAATACTGTCTGTACCGCCAGTTTTATTGATGTTACAATAAAAACAGTCCAAAAAAAAAAATGTCATAGTGCACAATGTTGCATAAAAACATTAAGAACAATTTCTTAAAACTTAGTTAAAAACAGAAGTGTAAAACATAGCTAAGCTCAGCTGCCGAGTCAGCGTTTAAGACAGGGTTACAATTTTACAAATCCATAAAAACAAGGATAATAGTTAAAAGGACAGGCATCTTAAAACAATCTGACCATATAATTTCCGTCCTGCGCGGCTAAACAACTTTGCCAGCTGCTTGACCTCCTTTTTTATGTAGGCCTAAATCACAGTGTTATAATACAACTTTCGATCACTGCCACCAGGCATAGAGCAGATATCTTGCTTTGTATAAACAAGCCACCTTATTGTATCTGACCTAAATATGCGTAAAGCATCAGAAGGGAGAGAGAATGAAAGCAGTCGGCAAGTCGGAATAATCCAGGATTTCCTTAAATTTGCATATGCGGGACAGAGTACATGAAATGTTCTATGGTCTCTGCGGTAGAATTCCAAGACGGGGACAGAGGAGATATAGTAACATTTGCCCAACTATTTTTCCTTTCATTCAATGGAAGAGTCCCTGTCCTAAACTGTATGTAAAGTGCTCGTGCCCAAGGGGGTTCAATATCATTCATACATATGTCAAACTGAAAACAACTTCTAACATTTAAAAAATGAAAAGTGAAAGTGCCACGTGCCCCAGCATCGGTACAAGAAGAATCAACAAAATCCCAATACCTTTTTTTCAGCAGAGGGACCACTTGTTTTGTAATGGACTGCAGATCATCCCACATTGCACCCAAGCCAGTCTAAAAAGCCAATCCCTGACCTTATTAACACAGGCCAGTTGCCCTGTATGTCTATGAAGGGTTAATAATTCCGCCATTGCTTCCTTTACGGGGATCTGGGTATTATTGGTCCTGTCGCAGGGATTCTGCTCCTACACAGAACTGTGCATAGAGACCTAGAACCTCAGTGAATTAGGGTGTACCAAAACTCACCTCAGTATTCAAAATCACCTACCAGACTAGCAATCAGTGTCTCATTGGTTCGTCCATACCCTCAATGATTAGACAACCCAGAACATGGACTTAGAACACCTCAGGTAACGTGGAACACATGAACACTGTTTCGTTATACTAACGTACCAATCCAAAACGAGGAGTAAATGAAGACCCGTGCAAGTTTGAAATGTTTATTTCTAATGCCGTGTTCTCAGGCGCAGTATCTTAGCTAATACAAGCAAACATATTATAAGCAACAAGGTTATCAGCATAGTTACTAGTCCATAAATTACAAAGGGAGAAAGCATGTTAAAATGCTAAAGGGAAGAAGGCTAAATGGCACCCAAGTCTTACCCTCCCTTGCTAGTATATTATATTATATCTAAAGAAGGTCTCTTTGGGTTTTAGAAGGGCGGCCCCATACCTCTGATCTTAGTGGAAAGGGATCACATCATCTTCCACCAGCTCTCTGCATGCGAATATTCATCAAGTGTGTGTGCATGCACTGCGCAGTGCATTATTAAACGCGGCAAAAGCCAGAATTGGCCACAGCTGCATATGTGTTATGTCTAGGACGTGCGCTGATCAGACCTCACAACAACCACTGTGTTGAAATAACCTTGAAGGCCTCGGCACTCACTGTTCAGACATAGCTTACCAAGCAAAGCTGATACAATAGGAAAACATATTATTGTCGTGTGAAGCAAAATATTCTACTAGGCTCAAAGCATTAATAACAATATGTGCCGTGTGCAGAAGCAGCAGAAAGGAAAAATGGCGTTAAACTTCTAATAAGCTCATGCTAACTTAACACAGTGTGAAGGCAAAGCCTATCTATAGGACACCCTCCCTTGATCCGAGCACGGATAAGATAAAATTAGATAAGGGGCAAATTTTGGGAATGCAGAGTTCAAGAACAACAGTCAGCTCAAATTTGAACAAGGTAAAAAATCAAAATAAAAAATGATGTCTTACAAATCCACATAGAAAAAGGTGAATGTGAATCCAGTAAATTGAGTCATTGGCCAGAGCAAAGTCAATAGGCCTGGGATAGAGAAAAAAATATTATAGAATTTTGGGGGGAAAAAAAATGTTCAATGTCCAATAAATGACCTCGGTTATGGGAGAGAGAAGCGATGACATATCATCCTAACAATGAATATGCAAAAAATGCAGCAACAGCCTCCAACAGGAAGTCACTGTTCTCATCCGAAAATAGTTCAGCCATCCGATTTAACAATGGGAAAGAACATACATGCTCTTAAATTACCGGAGCCTCTAGCACCATCAGAGGACAACTCGGTGGGTTCTCAATGAAGCTATGTGCCAAGAAAGCTTGCGCCGCTGCAAACACATTCCAACGACCCGGTATTCCATGCATCGCTGCAAAGGCCATAATCCCTCCGTCATAACAAAGCAATTCATGAGCATCTAAGGGGCTCATAAGCTGATTATAATCCACATCGGGAGACACCGTATTGCAGAGGCACAAATCCAGGGCCCAGTCGAAATCGCAACTCAGGCAATGAAAGACAGGCTGGACACATGTAAAATAGGAAAATCGAAACGATAATCCATAAGCTGCACTTAAGGTTGCAAGAGGCAGCGCTCCATAGTACTCAAGCATTCAGTTGCGAAACAGCGCCAGACGTGACAGCTCGTCTGGAAATGTAGTGTGTTTTATCTAGGTACCTGAATCAATATCCTATTCTTTGCCCTTGTCCGGTTAAAAATCAATAATATCCCTGCAACGGCACAGAAACCCTTTTCATAATACGGTCATAGCGCATGCTGTCACATTAAGCAAGCCTATTCCTCCAGCCCCCTAGAAAGCACACCGAGTTCTTAAACAAATCCAAGCCTCCAGCAACCTGGGAAATCCCCGCTGCTATTGTTTTGATTTCGTCCGAGAACTCCTGTAAAACACTGTAAGAACGACTAGTTCTTAGTGACATCTTTATTGACGTCTTAGGTCCATCCTTACGTCAACCCCGGCACCTTTCAGGTATAAATATACCAACACTGCCTTAAGCAAACACACGGTGGTGATGAATCTGGAGCAGCTACTACTTGCCCGAGAGCCCAGCTGATGCGAGAGCCCACGGACGCTGCCCCTCCCTTTTGACGCGCTGAGAAAGACGCTGTCTTTTCTCTTGCCGAGAAATCCAGCCTCCGGCGTTTCCAGCTTACCCTTGTGGGTGACTGGGATACCGAGTCCTGAGAGAGAGATACCAGCCCTCCTGCCTTCTATTACCCAGGTACTGAACTGACTAAACCCTTACAGAGAATTCTTGAGTCAGATTCTTGGCAAAACAAACTTAACTTAAACTGCTACTTACTTACTCCCTCCCATGTATTAGGCTTAGGTCAGGTACGCCGGGGTAGGCGTAGTTAGAAGCACCAGTTGAGTACGATTAGTCAATGTATATATGTATGTATCTATTTTATCCATTTTAAAGTATCATATAGCTAAGAAACCATATCCATGCTTTTACAGTATTATTTTATACTCCTGCTTTTACTGTATGCACTTTACTTAACTATAAGTATTGCAATTGTAGCAATTCATTTCTCTTGTATGAGGAAAGAGACTGCTCAATAAATAACACCTTTTATTGAAAACGCCCGTCTCTCTTTTTCTCTGCAAATCTGGTGAAACTAAGTACGGACTTATTGACTGAGTAAAATAGCTGTCTTTTGTTTTCACACGACTCTAGAGATATACTCTTATTCAGGGAGAACAAAGTTGTCATGTTCTATGGTTGTCAGAAACTAAATTCCTTCTTGTCTATCCAGGGAGGTTAAACTCCTCCTCGCCTATTCGAGAAAGTTTCTAGTGAACTCTGAGCTAGCTGGCACAAAAAACTTAAGTCTAATATAGTCAGTAAAGACCTAGTTAACCACAGTCCTACGTCTATACTACTGAATATATTATTCCAATGCGCAGAGCCTATTGGGAATATAGGAACTACACTACATGGAGCCCAACGGTTTGGTAAGGCGATAAATCTAACGCAAGACATTAGAGTAACTCAGTCGTGCTTTTTCACACAGACCCTTTCTCCCGTAAATACTCCAAAGACGTCTGGAGTGGGTCAAAGGTTAAAATCCACCGGAACTTAGTAGAAAGAGATTTCTATGTATAGTTTTTGGTTTATTCAACGTTGAAGGATACAGTGTTCCAAAATATTGTGCACCTAATCTTTGTTTTCCTTGAAAACCTGATCTGCAACAAACAAAAAACCTTCTTGTCAGTAAAATGTCAGACAATGAAGAAGAAAGGGAGGCAGCTAGAATAGCAGCTCAACTCCTAGCGGAAGACACAAGTCTCCTACAGCAAGACCCGGGTGCAATACTCATCCCGGTCAGCATAAGAAAAACTATAACTCTTAAGCTAATAGAAAATGGACTAACATCGAGAGGTGGTACAGTCATATTCGTAATTGAGGCACACGAATATTGGCAGACAGAGGTATTCTATTCATGGATAAACTTTCCAGCAGCAAACGCTGTCACACATGAATTCCACTATTACAAAGTAGAGGAACCACCGGATATCTACACTCCCTTCGAGGAGGTGGAAATCCCATTAAAATACCAAGAGCACCTGCTCTGGTTTAAAGGCGCCCTAAAACATAATAATCACATCACCAGGCTCGGTCCACTAGGTAGACCAGGAGCAACGTGGCCGGTTCTAGCCAGCTACACACCACATCCAGACATTGAAAAAATGTCAATACCAGAACTTTTAGCACAGCTAAAACAACTGATTAAAATTCATAGACAATTAGTCCAATATGTAATGCGGACTTCAACAGTCCAACCAGCTATTAACATTCCACAGCTGACCCCCTCATCAGGGGAATACAAATAAAATAACACCACAGAACATACAGTCATGTCTGGGTAAAGTACCCGCAAAACGGGAACAAATTAGATTCTGGTTAGCACAAAAAATCACTCAAATAGAGGCAGTATTTCCGGATACTACCCCTACTGAGAAACACAGAATTCTGACTATCTGTCTTCCAATGGGGATCGCACCACATGTGGAGGACTGTGACACTTGGGGCACAGTCTTTGCTTCCATTTACACAAAAACACATGGTGTTCCGTCCATTGCGGTAATACCTGATGTGCTAAGACAGATTCAAAATGAATACGGTCCACAACCTGCTTTAACTCTGGGTATGAAATTACTGAAAGATTTCAAGCAGGTCTCAGCTTTATTGTTATCTAACATAAAAGGAGAAGCAGCATCTGTGGCGATCCGCCAGAAACTGAAAGAAACAGATTTAGCAGAACAACCATTTGAACTTGCCAGAATCATAGAAAAATCCTATGAAGAACTAGGAAGAGATAGTTTGGGTGGGAAACCAGTAAAACCCCAACTAACTAAAAATCCTGAATAAATATTTATTAAAAATAATTTAAACACTCCAAAAAAGAGCTGGGATGGAAATAAACATTCCACTCCCAAAGAAAAAAGATTCCAGTCCAGAGGAAGGTCTCCGCGGCGGAGAGAAAGCTCTCCGGACCAAGGACACAAGTCTCCCCAGAGGGAGCCCTCTGAGAAAAAAATACAACCTTAGAAATAGGGATAATTTGAAGAAACCGGATAGATATCAAGATATTGATACACGTCCCTCTCAATCTTTTCAGACTTCCTCGCAGAAATCGGAAAGAAGAGGACGGTCAGAACACAGGGAAGCGCACATCAAGTCCAAAGACAAGGAACCTGCTCATCAAAGTAAAAAATTACAATTTCCAAAAAAGAAGGTAGCGAGCATTAAAATAGTTAAACATGCCGAGGATCCTGAGGACACAGCTGAAAAACGTAGAGTGGGCTCAGACAATGCTAGACAGCGCAGCAGAAGTGAGCATAGCTCCCAAGATCCTGATGAATCATCTGGAGACAGTGGACGCAAATGAGTACATTCAGGTGGAAACTGCAGACACCAGAGTTAATAAACCTGTTAAATATATGAAATAACATTACGTATAGAGGGAGATAAGACTAGGAAAATAAGGGGTCTATTTTGGGATAACCTCTCCAAAGGCTATGACATCCTTTTAGTTGAAAAAGACTGGCCACCGGAGTTTGTCAGGGAGGGCCCTCAAGGCGAAGAAATAATTATGCCTGCCTTCTCAAATCACATTCCAATTCATAAAAGATATACACTTGCAAGAAAGTGGGCAGTAGCCCAAGCTCCTGCATTATATAAAAATCATGTTGGATGGGATGAGGACTCTCCTCCTCACAAAATCCAGTTAAAATGTCAACCAACTGCACAAAGGCAGTACCCAATTAAGCAAGAAGCTAAAAAACAGGTCAGGGAGATCTTAGATCAACTTGAATACTAGGGGGTGATTGAAACTTGCACCTCACAAATGAATAACCCTTTGTTTCCTGTCTCCAAGCCAGACGATTCATATCGTCTAGTTTTGGACTACAGACACCTTAACTCCTGCTGCAAAACATTTGCAGTACAAAACTCACATAGTGCAGCACTAATGAATAACATCATGCGCAAAAAATACAATACAACATTAGACATATCTAATGGATTCTTTTGTCAAACATTGCACCTGAAAGCAGGTATTTGACCGCTTTCTTAATAATGGGCTCGCAGAAAATTCTGTCGACTCCCCCAGGGGTTCAAGAACAGCCCAGGATTATTCTCAGCGAGAGTAACAGAGTTACTACAAATGTATGATGATGAGGCATTATCTTATGCCGATGACATCTATCTAACAGATGATGACTTGGATACTCACTTGAAAAGAGTGAACACCATAATACTTGGGTTCGCGGCAGAGGGTTACAAATTCAACTTTAAAAAGTCACGAATTGCCCATCTAACTGTCCTGTTTTTAGGATATGAATTATCAAGTGAAGGCAAAAGCCTGGCAGACAATTTCTTAGAGAAATGTGCTGTAATCCAAGCACCAAGAACGCTGAAAAACTTACAATCAATTCTAGGTTTCCTGAATTTCGGAAGAACTTACATTCTAAATTATGCAGAGGGTTACCTCTCTATGAACTAATAAAACCAGATTTTAAAACAATCAATTGTACTCAAAAACACACAGAAATTTTGAGATCATTGCAAACGGACATGTTAGCTAAAACAAAATTGCAAACACGCGATAACACACGCAACCTTGTGATCCGGGTCATCCCAGGAAGATGCGGATTCACATACCTGACCTCTAATGAGGGAGAAAAGGTACCAATAGCATACAAATCACATTTGTACACAGAAGCTGAAAAAACATTCAGTATTAAGGAAAACATTGTTCATGCGGTTCAAACAGCTGTAGCAAAAGAAAGAGACCAAGCTGATGGCAGACAGATTACTGTTAGAACAGCAGAATCAGCCTTTGAGGCATTAACAAGCCCATGTAATTTACCTACTGTGGCATTAAATCCAAAATGGATACAATGGGAAAATTCTCTTGCTACAGACAAAGTGAAATACTATTTTGACCCGGAAATGAAAAAATTAAAAAATCTAGAATATGAAAGAGAATATCCTCTGCCAATCAACATTCGGCCAATACAACAGTACGCCTGTGTAATATATACAGACGGACATGCACAACCCTCGGTTTGGGGAAAACAAGCCTATAACGCCACATGCGAGATTGTTAAATACGTGTGGCGCGGAGGTAAATTGAGACCTCTGGTAACAAAATCACACTCGGTAGAAAACAATTCAGAACAACAGACTGAAATAATAGCGTTAAAAATGGCGCTAGATAATGCGGATCGCGAATTCCCGACACTAATAGTGTGCGATTCATATTACTGCGTCAAATCGTATAATAACGATTTGCAGAAATGGGTTCAAAACGGTTACAAAGATGACACAGGTGCCACAATAAAGCAAAAATCGCTTTGGGAACAAGTAGTTCTTTTAAAGAAAGAACTACCAAAGACTCACGTGATACATTCATTGAGTCATGAACGTGATGGCGTTCACGTTTCAGGGAATTCATTGGCTGAGACAGCCAAAGCGGAAGCAACTAAGCCGGCTTCCGTAGCTACAAAAAAAGCGTTCAGGAAAATACGTAGACGGGGAAACAATGCTGGCGGTAAAAACGTCATCAAAAGGGGACTGTTCAGCGCTACCCATCAACTATCCACTCAATTATACATACATAATCGATGCAAACTCCGTTCCTTTTGCTCAAATCCCTGGAGTGGGGGATAGAGTAATTCCAAACACAAACAGGAGAAACTTATTAGTGGCAGACGCACATATGGGTGAGGGTCTAAGACACCTTAAGATTAAGGAATCTCTGAAAGAATTACAATCAATATACTGGTGGCCGGGAATGAGCCTGCAAAACTACAAATTTGCATTTTATTGTCAAAACTGCAACAGAGACCGCAGTGGCGAAATGCCCGGAGTACTACCAATGCCCTTCTTTTAAAGATCACAAAAATACCCAGAAAAAATGTGTTCCATTAATATTATTATTTAAGACTAGCTTCACTTAAAATGTAGACCCCAGCTCTCGGCTGACGTCTGAACTGATTTGCGAGTGTATAGCGGCATAGACGCAATTGGCATGCTACACTCTGACCAGGGTCCTGCTTTTAGCTCTCGAGCTTATGAGGAGGACATGACCAGCATGGGCATTGCATTGCGGGAATCTTATCACTTCCTTCCTGAGGGAAACGGGATGGTGGAAAAAAAAAAACGAGACATAAAGCAATCTATAACGGCAAAGGTATTAGGTTTGGGTGTTGGGTGGGTCAAACATTTAATAAGTGTCCAACGTAGTCTTAATAATCTGCCAAGAAATTCTCTAAGAGGTTTCAGTCCGTACGAACTATTGTTCGGGACTAGAATGCAAATCCAGGACCTCGATAGTCAAACTTCAGTGGTGGAAGGAAAATGCTTTGATATCAAAGATCGTTTGGCTATTTTACAGGACTTAAATGAAACAAGAAAAGACCTGAGCAACAAAGTTGAAACAACAGCCAACAGCCACTGAAGAGAAACCACCTGTCCCAGCAAGGCCTGTCTGGATTCCAAAGATTGGGGATCTGGTCAGAGAGAAAATCGCGGTGAAGAAGGGATTTGGGCCTTCTTACAGAAAAGCAGTACCTGTCTTAGCTGTCAACGGAACAAGATCAGTTGTACTACTGCCCCTTGCTGGTAAAAAGGAGAACCGAGTTGTATCCATCGACCTGGTTAAACCACAATCATGTGGCCAATAGTAAGTAGTAGGCCAAGCGGACTCCCAAGAAGTAGCAGAACACCAAAGTTTGCTACAAATCAAGAGGTTCAAACTGAGAGACTAATCACATTTGATAAACCTACAGTTAATCAACAAGGACTATGCAACAAAGCCATGGAACTTATGCCTCTTAAAACCCAAATTGCAACTACTCGTCAAGAAACACCTGTCTACAACGATGTAGCCACAGACTATGCTGATGAAACAAAGAAAATTCCAAAAGCAAAGAAAAATCCAGAAGCAATTCCAACAATTGACAGAACTGCATCAGGCTACTTCATCAATTTCGATGACTTTTCTGAGGATCCGAGCGAACCTGAGGAACAGCCAACATCAACAACAACTTTTAAAGACAAGGCTGAAGAACTCTTTCATCAACTAAAAGAGACCTATCTGATTTCCCCATGGATTGAATTTTGGGTGGTACTGGGTGTACTTTTCCTCCTGCTTTGGCTCATCATGGTACTATGCTTGGGACATTTCATTGAGGGAAAATATGTTACAATGGACACAGCAAGCCAGAAAATCAACTTGGTCCTAAAGCCACACAAGTCTTCACACATCGAAAAAAGAGAACTTTCTTCAGTGAACTTCACAGCCAATCCATTACCCGGTGGGGTAGCATGGGACAAAACTGATTACGAAATCTATGGCCCAGTCGAACTCTTGAAGTATCCACATCAATTTAAGATTTCTTTAAGTGACTTTGTAAACCGAGCACATTCTCTGATGATTGGGACTTTGAAAGTATTAATGATATGATGTCAGACTTAGTTATGTCAGCAAAATTTACAGAACATGATTATTTACAGGGTTCATCAAATTATGATCAGATGTACTGCTACAACCACTATGGTAATCATTATTTGCATAAATCTGCTCAGCCTAGAAATGTTTTAAATTATAACCAATGGGAACATTGTGCAACTCCACCAAAAGGAAGCTCGAAAACATTCTATGAGAAATTTCCATACTTCTCAGGGTTTAACACAAGTGATGCAGAGACATTTTATTTCAAATTATTAAATAAGACAGGAATGAAAACCATGCTAACAAATACAAAATTAATCTATTCAGAATCGTTTTATGAAAATATGAATACATTTGGTTTTGATTTTTGGAACAAAAACATTGAAACGAAAACCATCTGGGGTACTAAAGACTGGCAAGTCCGAGGTATAGAATCATTATTCAGAGCCTGCATGATCCCAGAACAAATTATATTCTTGAATGACGCAATTCAACTAACAACGTGTCTTGGCCTAGCCAAAATTAAAGACTTAAACAAACCTTCTATTCCAAAGCCAACACCTGATAGTAATAACACTACAGATGTTGAGATAGACGTAACCCATATTTTTAACCAAAACAGAACACATCCTGATTGGAAGAAATGGTTGATCTGGCCCACAGACACAAATAATTGTCAAGATAGATTCCTGAACAAAATACAGGGGTTCAAATTGTCAAGGCCAGACCCTAGATACTCCCAGCGACAACATCCAGGGATTGTAACAACATACAGTGTAGGAAAACTCTGCCTCGAATGGCTACAGACATCCACACTGGCAGAAATTGAGCAACACGTAACTTTACTTAAAGAAGGTGCTGACTTGCGTGATTTCATTATGGGACCACGCAAACAGCGTCAAAAACGTTTCATAGCGGCCTCTATATATGCAGCTTACAACGAAGCTTGGAAAGTAACTCAAATTAAAACAGCAGAGAAAATACGGGAAATTGACCGTATTAATTTGGAAAAATCACTTTCTGTTGTGGACAATGGGTTAATGACTCTGTCTTCCAGAATATATTCACTGGACAGGATTGTATCATCTGCAATCGATATAATAGAACAGGACATGCTAATGTTACAACATGGTCAGTCCCAATTGCCTTCTATTGTACAGCTTGGCTGGACGTTACAAAATCTGCGTTCAGGCTACGTGCCTTGGCGTTTAATCAACACAACGTCATTATTCTCTATCTTTAACCTTACTGATATACAAATCAGCCTTGCACAAAAGGGAGCAGATTATACAATTCTGAGCATTGAAAAACTCGAGAGATTATCATTGACAATGTCAGAACGACCTGTCATTGAATGGATAATAACTATTCTGATAACGACTTTCCAATTTCGATACTGCCAACGGTATATACAGGCAGGCCAGTATGAAAGGTTGGGTAAAGGATACATCAAGTCAACATGGGAATTACCTTACACACACACGTTATAGTGAAAAAGGGCAGAATATATTTCTTAGTGGTAATAATTGTGAAAAATCACTAAGTGGTATACTTCTGTGTCAGGGCATACATTTTCATGGGGCCTGTGAGGGGACTTCAAATAACCTTTCATGTCACCAGCTTGGCACACCTGCAACTCGAATAGAGCCATTCTTTAGACTGCTTTCTAACGGGAGCTATGTTCTAATTGTGGACCACAGATGTTGTGGCCTGGTGCCAGGAAAAGCTTATCTAGTTAGCGTAAGTTCCATGGTCACTTGCTGTGAGCGAGTATTGTTTCCAAACGACACTCCAGACAGGGAGGGAAAAATTTGGCCCAGTCTGAAAATCTCTTCTATTCGAATTGATACTTTAAGCAGAATGAAGACTGTGCTTCTACAGACGCCAGTACACTGGACGTCATCAAAAGAAAAGTATGATCTCCAAGTTGCAAGGACAACGACAGAGATACATGCATTATTATCAACAAATTGCCCCCTACACTTCGCAAAAATGCTAAGCGAAATCTTAAACATTTCTGATACGAATGGTATCGCGAGTGTATTTAAGACAATTTTTCCGGGACTGTTGACCCCTTTCAAAGCAGTCCTGGGCATATTTCCTAATTTTGTCCATTCGATCTTTGGTGGCCTTCCACTCCTGTTAGGACTCGTAGCAGGCATTTTATTTTTGCTTCTCCTGCTTCGTTATGGCAAGCCAAAACGCGGACAAGACTCCAGCAACAATGGAAGAAACGATCCTAGCTATACGCTATCGGGACCGCATAACTAAAGTCCTTGGATTAGCCCGGCTAAAAGATCTGAATATGACCTGGTTTCTTTCATTCAGACTCATCTGGCAGAATTGTATCTTACCTGTGTTAAGATGTGTGCTGTGCGGAGAAGAATGCGTGTTAGACATGTCTTACACTACAATCAGAAGTACCATTGGATACAGATACTTTGCTCAGTCCAGTAAAGGCTCATGCATCGTGTTGTCCCCAGCGGTTACCCATCCTGATGACGGCATTCGTTGAGACTTCCCCACTGCGATTAAAGGGTAGTGAAGTACAAGATGAGAGCAGCATCAACCAGGTACGACCTTCTGTAAGCAATGCTGATCAAAACATCGTTTAAAGCAATCATGCTCAAGACTGCATGGTAGCAACATTTTCCAACTTGGTCGAACTTTCACCTGAGGCAGTAGACTGTTTTTTTGAAAGTCTGTCTGAAATGATGTTTTCCCCCGAACAAAGAGAATAACTTTATGCAAACGAGCACACAGCGTTCCCTGAACTCTGATTTTGGCCTTCAGCTTTAAAAAACAAAAGCTACTGGGACTATTTGGAACTTTTTTTCTTCCCCTGAAAACGAAACTATTTTTCCCCGATTCCAAAAATATTTACTTTTTTTTGGCACTCATCATCTGCTTAAAGTAGAACTATTCTTAGAGAACAGAGCTTCTATTTTTAGGAACTCTAGAGACAATATATTAAACTCAACCTCTAGCATATTTACAAGAAACTGTATTTATATGTGTTGGAATGGTAATTTTCGCAAATCATTCATGCTGATATATAAGTGCATCTTTTTGAATGATTACACTGCTTGAAAGCATACAGTACCTATTATCATTTTCGTGTATTTCGCATATACCATTTCAGATGCAAAATAATGTATTTTGGGGTGGATCGGTATACACATGCACCGTTAGATATGTTTACTATTGCTTAGTTTAGTAATTATGGACATGAATTCGTGGAGTGGGTGTAGTGTGTTTTATATAGGTACCTGAATCAATATCCTATTCTTTGCCCTTGTCCGGTTATAAATCAATAATATCCCTGCAACGGCACAGAAACCCTTTTCATAATACGGTCATAGCGCATGCTGTCACATTAAGCAAGCCTATTCCTCCAGCCCCCTAGAAAGCACACCGAGTTCTTAAACAAATTCAAGCCTCCAGCAACCTGGGAAATCCCCGCTGCTATTGTTTTGATTTCGTCCGAGAACTCCTGTAAAACACTGTAAGAACGACCAGTTCTTAGTGACATCCTTATTGACGTCTTATGTCCATCCTTACGTCAACCCCGGCACCTTTCAGGTATAAATATACCAACACTGCCTTAAGCAAACACACGGTGGTGATGAATCTGGAGCAGCTACTACTTGCCCGAGAGCCCAGCTGATGCGAGAGCCCACGGACGCTGCCCCTCCCTTTTGACGCGCTGAGAAAGACGCTGTCTTTTCTCTTGCCGAGAAATCCAGCCTCCGGCGTTTCCAGCTTACCCTTGTGGGTGACTGGGATACCGAGTCCTGAGAGAGAGATACCAGCCCTCCTGCCTTCTATTACCCAGGTACTGAACTGACTAAACCCTTACAGAGAATTCTTGAGTCAGATTCTTGGCAAAACAAACTTAACTTAAACTGCTACTTACTTACTCCCTCCCATGTATTAGGCTTAGGTCAGGTACGCCGGGGTAGGCGTAGTTAGAAGCACCAGTTGAGTACGATTAGTCAATGTATATATGTATGTATCTATTTTATCCATTTTAAAGTATCATATAGCTAAGAAACCATATCCATGCTTTTACAGTATTATTTTATACTCCTGCTTTTACTGTATGCACTTTACTTAACTATAAGTATTGCAATTGTAGCAATTCATTTCTCTTGTATGAGGAAAGAGACTGCTCAATAAATAACACCTTTTATTGAAAACGCCTGTCTCTCTTTTTCTCTGCAAATCTGGTGAAACTAAGTACGCACTTATTGACTGAGTAAAATAGCTGTCTTTTGTTTTCACACGACTCTAGAGATATACTCTTATTCAGGGAGAACAAAGTTGTCATGTTCTATGGTTGTCAGAAACTAAATCCCTTCTTGTCTATGCAGGGAGGTTAAACTCCTCCTCGCCTATTCGAGAAAGTTTCTAGTGAACTCTGAGCTAGCTGGCACAAAAAACTTAAGTCTAATATAGTCAGTAAAGACCTAGTTAACCACAGTCCTACGTCTATACTACTGAATATATTATTCCAATGCGCAGAGCCTATTGGGAATATAGGAACTACACTACAGAAACACAGGACGTGCATCCATTTTGAATTAAACAAAACAGCAAAAGTACGCCTGCAGCCAGAGCCAGTAGTAAGGGAAATCCACCAAATAGGCTGGAAAAGATCGAATGAAAAAGCAGGGAAGAACCAAATATAGTTTGAAACGAAGTCACAAGGCCACTGCATATAACTTTAAAAAAGTGGGCCAGCCCCATTGTGGAGGATGCATTAAAGATTGTGTGAATTAATTCACCGAAATGCAAAGGCAAGTCCGTATTTAATAAAGCATGCACCTCTGTGCGGGTGTTAGCCACGTGAAGGATGAATGTCTCACGAGCAGATCTGAGGTCAACTTCTTTCTGGGACAATAGAGCTCTTATGCGACTCATCTTGTTGAACTCTGCTTTCAAGGTCGGAATCGTGGGCCAGATGGAAACATCAAGCTTCCCATGTGGGGGTGGATACATTACATTCTTAAAGCAAACCACATGTTCACTGACGGTAACTACATAAGCAATTCCTTTTAATAGCCCACAGCAATCTTCATTGTTCAAAAGTAAATAACTCCCGTTTGCCAGTAATGTGAATGTGGGCACGATTGCAGGCACAGGTGTACCTTTTCAAAATACAGGCCAAATTCGGCTCATTCTGGTTACAAGAGCCATGCAATTGGATATGTCTGCACATCAATAAGTGATCTGGTGTTTCAGTGCAATCTTCACCATTCAAATAAACTTCCTTACCCTCTCTAAGGCATCTATAGGTAAATGGAAGCAACCAAGCTTCATGGAGATAAGCACTCCCAAGAGGTTCATATCTACCAATTGCAAAGTACTTCATACATCCTTCGAACTTGAACAGAGGGAACGGGAGAGTTATTAACCCATGGATAAGCCAGGTTGCTGAATTGGCCTCTGCCACAGAAAACGGTAATGGTTCTAACCTTTCAATGTGTAACATAGAAAAGGATGCATCTTTCATTGACAGTAAACACTGCTTGTCAGTCAAATTAAACGGGGCAAACAATGATGACGTGTTCATGCAATGCCATGGCACTTTGCCAGCCTTTAAGGTTTGCAAAGTCCATGCAAACTGCATAATGGAACGCAATTGATTTTGACCATGGTACAAAACAGACACTTCATCCTGCACAATATCAACAACAGACTATACAATATTGTCTAACGTGTAAATGCGGGAAGAAAGCGTATTAATGCTGTTATCTACAACTGCTAGCACTTTCTCTAAATTAGCCTGATCTATAGCTCTAATGCGGGTAGCCGCCTCAATCTGGGAAGTTTTCCAGACTTCGTTGTAAATAGCATATATCCATCTTTTAGATCTGCTGTTAGCCGGGCCCTTTATAAAATCATTCAGATCAACATCGTCAGTCAGTTTAGATAAATGGAGTTTAACCGACGTCAAAGTGGAATGTTTGAGCCAATTCTGACATAACTTGCCTACAGAATAGGTAGTAACAGAATGGCCACTGTCAAAACGGGGATCCACCCTGACCTGTGTAAATCCTTGAGCCAAACCCAGAAAACGATGCCGGCAAGAATCAGCACTTCTGTGCCAGAGTAACCAACCCTTAGGATCCAAACTGGATATGTTAAAAGAAGAATTCAGAAACAGAGTTTGTAACTCTGATCGAAAATTTAGTGGCATTATTCCAACCGGAATATTGTTCTAATTCAGGCAAAGAAGGAGCATTAAATTTTTTAGTAGTAGCCAATCCAAAGCATGTCGTCTGTGAAATTGTAGAATTCAAGAACAACATATGGTTCGGGATGAGGCATGCACGGTGCAAAGCCTCAGTGCCTTGCACTTGCCGGCTTTTAGAACCCCAAACTGATTTAAGGTCAATTGTATCCTTCCACAACTCGTAGCCACCTACAGCTAACTGGTCTAGAAAGGACTTCGAATACAATAATTTAGTATCGGTAAGTCTAACTTTGGATGTGGATTTTTCTGTCATCTTAAAATAAAATGCATTGGGATTCGACTGTTTAAAAACAGTAAAATAAGAGAACCTTTTCAAAAAGGAAGCAGAACTGCCTTGTATTGGAGCTGGGCAATGCTCCCATTGTGTATAATTTACAGTGTTCCTCCTGGTATTCGTTTTATGCAGGTAGTGATTGCCAAAATGTTGGTAACAATATAAATCACCGTAATTAGCAGATTCTAAATACAAATCTTCAGCATCAAAGGCAGCATAATATTTCAAATCAGAAAACAAAGCTTCTACGGCCTCAACATCCCAATCATCAGAACGTATTTTTTGTTTAATTACATCCCCCATAGAAACTCTTAGCACATTAGGGACATTTATAATCTCAGTGGGCCCATGAATTTGAAAACAAACAGCATTCCATACAATCCCATCTAAAACAGGCCAAGCCGTGATGTTAACAAAAGCCAAGTCTCTCTTCAATCGGTGTGATAAGGAATGGGGAGCCAATGTTCCATTGATATGTCGAATGCATGTTCTCTCCTCGACATAGTGGCCAATGACAAGTCGAAAAAAATAAACCACAAAGCCAATTGACATACACTGGTTTTAGACAATGTCGTCCGGCTTTGCTTTTTTTACAGCTGCTACAGGGAGAGCAGTTGGTATTTATAGAGGTCAGCTTTCTTACATGTCTTGTTCGACACCGTATGAATTTAGACTGTACATTGTACATCAGTCAGTCCTAAATTTAATACTGCAATAAGCAACGCCACATTTTTAAACGTATTCATTCTGCTGGTTGTTAATCGTCTTATATTTTAACTTGTAAATATTGTACTATTCTCACATTGCACTTATGTACGATTATCTAATTGTATACTTTTTGTGTATACACGCATGTTTATTTTTGTATGCTTTTATGATTTGCAACAGAAATTGAAATAAAGCAAGATTGACTGACTGACTGAATTGACATAAAAAGGTGAATTGAAAAAAGCACCAACCAAATGTAGGGCCAAGGGGAATCAAAAAATGTTTTTTAAACAATTTAGCCAAAACAGAGACCTTCAAAGGTTTCTTCGATGTTTGTGAATCAGTGTCAAATGAAAATCTAGATTCTGTAGCCAAGCGAGTTTGCAAGTCAGGCCTCCATAAGTCAGTTGGGTAAGTGTAGTCAGTTTCATCAAGTTGAGTACTAGGCAGTGTACTCAATAAAGGACTAGAAATTACAGGCATCTCGAGGGCAACATCAGGCACTGGATCAGAAGCCGGGGCCAAAACAGAATTTCTCAAAATAAAAGGACATGAGACTGCCGGTGTCATACTGAGAAGAATCGGCCACTCTGTGTATCTTGACATTGTCAATGGAGATATACCTGTATTCCTTACGACACGGAAGTGGTGGTAAAATGACTGTTCTTTTGCCCTTCACACCAAGCACTGGAACTGTAGCTCTTTAAGAGGGACCAAACTCTTTCTTGTTTTTGATCTTTACTCGAACAAGTTCTCCAACTTGGGGTAGCCAGCCAACTACCGGGATCTGCAACGCACCATCCGAGGTGGACGGCAAATGTTCCTTTGCAAGACTCTCTCGTCTCTTGTAGATTCTATAAAACATTGCAATGTTCATCTAAGTCAAAGGAGGCAGCAACAGCCGCCTGGTCTAGACCGTCAAGGTCCGGTACAAACATCTTGATACCAAAGAGCATTTCGTATGGGGTCTGCCCACCCAGAGACCTTCTAGGGAGATTATTTAGAGCACGCTGCACGCTATTGAGGTGGGCCAGCCAGTTCCTGCCAGTGCCTATAACTCTAGCTCTCAAAGACTGCTTTAAATATCGGTTAATTCATTCCACAACACTATTACCCTCAGGCCTGTATGGAGACGAAAACTTGACTTGGACCCCCAACGAAGTCATGGCATCCTTATACGCCTTAGAGGCGAAAGCCGGACCCTGATCCGAATGGAAGGTACCACAGGCAAAAATCCCTACAAAGACACGCAAGTCTCTTATGACAGTTCGTGAATCAGCGTTGCAGTGAGGCCACAACCACAAAAAGCATGTGCATGAATCAACTGCTACTAAGATGTACTTATACGCAGTATCAGAAGAAAAAGGACCACAGTGATCTAAATAAACACAACCAAGTGGTTTATTACAAATGTACAACTGTGTCTGGGGCGGACGCGCAGCAGTTGAAGGTTTAATCTGCTGGCAAATGTCACATTGAAGGACATAATCACGCGTCTGTTTGTACAGTCCCCGCCACCAGAAACATTGTTGTAATTGAGATACAGTAGCCAAAACGCCCGCATGTGCAGACGCAACACCTTCATGGGCTGCAGTAATAAGCGCTGGCCTGCGGTACGCGTTGGGAATCAACTTTTCACCAACGTCCGGTATTTTCACATAAGGAACTTTATCAGGACTTAAGTGGTATGAATACTTCGAAGGGAACCCCTTAGGATTTTTACTTCCCTTCTCTGTCGCAGGAACAGCTGCAAAGATATCATCATCAATCTTACTTTTGGAATGTGTAACTGCTGCAATCAAATGTGTCGATACTGCTGATTTTGCGGCCTCATCGGCCAATGTATTGCCAACAGCGTGAACTCCAACGCGCTGATGACCAAGAGTAGGAATTACATACACAAGTGGCAACTGCTCTTTAAGCTCAGCCACTCGGACCCAGATCATTTTATGTTTTATTGTGCTACCCTTGGAATCACGAAAATCATTCTGAATCCAAAAGAACAGGTTTTCATTGTAAGACTGGACACAGTAGTAAGAATCACTCACAATAAGAGTCGTCACACTAGGAATAGCGTACTCCAATGCAAGCATCAGAGCACGAAGCTCTGCCAATTGTGCGGTGCAGTCCCCTAAAGTCTGCGTGTGCACAACCCGGGACTTGAACTCATCGTTCACCATGGCACCTACCACAATGGCGCAAGCTGAAACTTATGCGTGCTTAGTCCCATGCGCAACTTGCGCTGAACCATCAGTGTATATGATGCAATGGAAATCCTCCAAAGGCCGGATAGTCAAAGGCGCAGGATGTACAAATTCATACTGCAAAAACTCTTGAGACTGTAGGGAGGTATCAAAAATAAATGTGACATCCGGAGACGTCAATGATGCTGCCCATTGTATCCACTGTGGGTGCAAAGCTTCAGAATTTGGTACACTGGCTCTCGTCACTGCCTCTAATGCAGGGGTAACAACCAACATGCGTTTTCCCTGCGACAGTGCACGTTCCTTAAGAATCGCCATCTGCACTGCTGTCCAAAATTTTTCCACAGTGGAAAACCGCATTTCTGCCGAAGTGTACAAGTTTGACTTCTAAGCAATAGGTACTGTGTCTCCTCCGTTAAAAGTAAGGTAAGTGAAACCCACCGCCCCATGGATGATTCTTATCACCAGGTTGGTGTGGTTATCACGAGTAAGTAAGAATTTAGATTCTAGACGATCAGTCTGCAAAGATTGCAAAATAGCTGAATGTTCCGGCAGTCAGCAAGATTTGGTAAAAGTAGGTTGTATCAAAGCATACAATGGCTTGATACGCTGGGCATATTCAGAAATATATGTACGTCCGAAATTCAAAAATCCCAGCAAGGACTGTAATTTTTTCAGAGTTGTAGGAGCACGCAGTGTGCGCATTTCTCCAAGAAATGAGGAGCAAATCCTCGACTTTCATTGTTGAGCTCATAGCCCAGAAACAACACTGTGTACTCTGCAATGTGAGACTTTGCAAAGTTGAATTTGTAACCACAGTCCGCAAAGTTACAAATTATGCGGTCAACGCGACACAGATGCGCCCAAAGCTCGTTGTCTGTGAGATATATGTCATCCACATACGAACAGGCATCCGTGTCCACTCTCTCTAAGAGAGAGACAATGCGGGCAGCAAACACGCCTGGACTATTCTTATAGCCCATTGGTAAACGTTTGTATTGGTGTTGTTTGCCGCCACTTGTAAAACAGGTCCATTGGGAACTAAGACCATCTAAATTGTGGGCAAAAAAACCATTGGAAATGTCAAGTGTGGTTTTAAACCGTTTACGCACAAGACCATCCACTAAAGCAGAGCCGTGGGTATTCTGTACTGCACAGGTATGACAATGCAAGTTCAAATGCCGGTAATCCAATACCAAACGGAACAAGCCGTCTGGCTTGTTCACATTAAAAAGAGGGTTATTCATCGGTGACACACAAGTTTCAATTACACCTTGATATTCCAATTGTTCAAGGATTTCAGCAACGGAAGCCTTAGCTTCGCGTTGGATGGGATATTGAGGTTGAGGCTGTGGCATAGACCGCAAGGGAATCTCGGGGTGTGGGGAAAATGTATCCCAACCACAATGAGTACGGTACAGAGCCGGCGCAAGGGCTTTAGCCCACTTCTGCAAAATTCAGCGCATGCTCCTTTGAGACTGTGTGCGGGAAACTAGGGAGGATCACCTCCTCCCCTCTCGGAGCTGCGAGAACAAAAGGTGGGGGCCAATCAGACTCCGCTAACAAAATATCATAGGTAGTAGTAAGATTTTCCCAAAATACCCCTTTTATGGTACGTTGTATGTCACCTTCAATTAAAAGGACTAGGTTATAAAGTCTATCAGGGGGAGCTACTCTGGTATCAGCTGTCTCCCAACAACATACTGGTCAGTCGCTGTCACCTTCAGTAGTGGACGCAGGGCCTCTCGCACTATGGTAATCTCCAACGCGCTGTCCAGCAAGGTCAGAGCCCATGTCAGATTCCGAAGCTGCGTTCTCACTATCTGTGGCATATCTCACTGTTAAAGCGGCAACTTTCTTTTTCCAAAACTGGGGTCTTTTCGGTGTTGAATCGTCCTGCTTGCCTTTAGCATCCTTCGGGCGGGGCTGGTCGAGACCCTGCTGGCCACCCCGACCTCTGCCGCCTCCTCCACCACCGGTCGATGAGGCCGATGAGTCCTGAAAAGAACGAGGAGAGCGTTGTTCAGAAACCTGAAAATGATCAGGAGAAATGATCAGGAGATTTTATCGTTGCGCGATCGTGCAAGTCATAAACACGTTCTTTAGGTGCAGGCACTGGAGAGGCAAGACGTGATCCCTGTTTCTGTTGCTGTTGTTTCCCCTGTTTTTGTTTTTTCAGCCTATTTTGCTTCTTAGCCTTGGGCTGGTCCTCTGTTTCCGACTTCTGCCCTTGGGGTTGTTTTTTCTCTTTTGTAGAGAAAGGCTTGACACCCAAACTGTTCCGGCCTACGGTTTTATAAGCCGCCGTAATGATTCTCGGTAACTGGCGGGGTTTAGCAGCATCGGGAACCGCCTGCAAGGCATTAGACACCTGAAAGCTTACCGCATCTCCCTTGAAATTATTAAGTACGAGATCGGAAACTACGTCAAAACTGCCGGATAGCCGCATACCCAATGCAACCACTGCCTCAGATCCGTGCTCATCTTGAACACGCTTAATGACCGGGGGAAGGACGGTCATTGACGGAGTGCCGAAGCATCTCGTGTACACCGCCGCAAAAATCTTACTCCAAGATTCACAGTCACCTGCCTCTGGTATCAAGTCTTTAGGCAAACTAATTGTCAGAATCCTGTGTTTCTCAACAGGAGTCGTGTTAGGAAATACTGCTTCCAGCTGGTCAAATTTCTCGGCAAGCCAGAAAGGCATATCATCCTTATCCTGGGGGCGCTTGCCCATTACTGCATTAACCGTAACAGGACAAAGCTTCATACCGCCCGGTCCAGCTGGATGTGCCGCAGCACCCGGGGCCCCGCCCTGGAGATTGCGTGTAATGTATTGCACTAACGACCGAATTACACTAATTGCGACTGTATGCAACAGCCGTAAATCTGCAACGGGAACCGCTCCATGTCTAGGATGCGGTGTAAATCCAGCCAAAACAGGCCAGGTAGCGCCTGGAATGGACAAAGGACCTAACCTTGAGCCTAACAAAGTGTGGGGTAGGGTGCCATTAAACCAAACACCGATGCTGCCAAGCATTAATCAGAACCTCCCTTGTCCTATATGGAACATATTCCTGAGGCACGGCAGTAGGAGTACAAGTGTCGAACACATTAGTATTTGCGTTCACAGGTCACCACGAAAATTTTGTATGGGTAAGCCACTTCCGCGCACTCAACCATAATAACTGCCATGCCCTCCAATCCGATGTCATACGCCTGCAAATGATTGCGAACCGCCATCCGACTATGCTGCGGTATGTCAACGTCAGCCATAGTGACACAGTAAGAAAGAGGTACAACAAAAAACCACGTAGCACAACTGGGTAGTAATTCAAAAGGAAACTGTTTGAAAAGATTCAAGCTTGAAAAGACCTCTGTAACTATAGGTAGGTTTGTCCGACACCACTGTCTTCCGGAAACAATAGTGAAGGGGGTTCAGGACTGATATAAGCACTACTCAAGTGTAATGTAATAAGACCACCAACGATTGGGCGCCATGTAGCAGGGATTTTGCTCCTACACAGAACTGTGCATAGAGACCTAGAACCTCAGTGAATTAGGGTGTACCAAAACTCACCTCAGTATTCAAAATCACCTACCAGACTAGCAATCAGTGTCTCATTGGTTCTTCCATACCCTCAATGATTAGACAACCCAGAACATGGACTTAGAACACCTCAGGTAGCGTGGAACACATGAACACTCTTTCGTTATACTAACACACCAATCCAAAACGAGGAGTAAAAGAAGTCACGTGCAAGTTTGAAATGTTTATTTCTAATGCCGTTTTCTCAGGCGCAGTATCTTAGCTAATACAAGCAAACATATTATAAGCAACAAGGATATCAGCATAGTTACTAGTCCATAAAATACAAAGGGAGAAAGCATGTTAAAATGCTAAAGGGGAGAAGGCTAAATGGCACCTAAGTCTTACCCTCCCTTGCTAGTATATTATATTATATCTAAAGAAGGTCTCTTTGGGTTTTAGAAGGGCGGCCCCATACTTCTGATCTTAGTGGAAAGGGATCACATCTTCCACCAGCTCTCTGCATGCGAATATTCATCAAGTGTGCGTGCATGCTCTGCGCAGTGCATTATTAAACGCGGCAAAAGCCAGAATTGGCCACAGCTGCATATGTGTTATGTCTAGGACGTGCGCTGATCAGACCTCACAACAACCACTGTGTTGAAATAACCTTGAAGGCCTTGGCACTCACTGTTCAGACATAGCTTACCAAGCAAAGCTGATACAATAGGAAAACATATTATTCTCGTGTGAAGCAAAATATTCTACTAGGCTCAAAGCATTAATAACAATATGTGCCGTGTGCAGAAGCAGCAGAAAGGAAAAATGGCGTTTAAACTTCTAATAAGCTCATGCTAACTTAACACAGTGTGAAGGCAAAGCCTATCTATATGACAGTCCAAAGTTTAACCCAAAACGTTAATACTTTAGGAACAGCAAGATGTGTAATGGGTTTTAGACCAAGGCGTAGTGGCAATTTGGGTGTATTTGTTTGGAGGTTAAGGATTGCCCTTAAAAATTAGTTTACCGCTACCTCTCGCTGTTTCAAGTTCTCCAGCCCCACAATTCGGCCCGGTGTATTTCAAGCATGGGAGAGATTGGGCAGAAGACTGAGCATTTTACCCTCTTTACTATTGCGCAGTACACTCTTCTGAATTTGAGGTGACCAAGCTAAATTATCACTTAATCTGACTTCCAAATAGTCGCAAGCCTTGACCTGGTATAGAAATTGGGTGCCCAACATCAATTTTCCCTTGGAGGATTTATAAGGTTTAAATACCATATATTTTGTTTTAGAACAGTTAATCTCAAGGCCCCGATCTTTGCATGCTTCAGCAAACTTGGTTAGCACATTCTGAATGCAGCCTACGAGGTGGAGTTTGAGTTGCATGGCGGAACAAGGCCCCTCCCCCCCACGAGGTTGATGGCGGCAGGTAGCTGGCGTTTTTGCAGCTCCCGGCTTCTACGTTAAATCCAGGGAGTTTTCGTCGTTTTCAGAGCCTTTTTTAGTGGCGGCAATATCTCTTGGCAGAGAGAAGCTCAAGACAGCAATTTAAAAGTAAATGGTGGCGGTATAATTTTCCCAGAGCGGAGCCGTGCCTTCTTCCAGCCTGAAGCCTGCAGTCTGAGCCTGAACCCTCGCGGACTTGCGGACTGGCTCCCCGCTGACAGAACATTTTTCTACTTCTGCCGCATTTCACAGTAGTGTCAGCGGCGGCAGCGGGTGAGTCCTCTCTTAGCGGCGGTGAGCTCAGAGTATGAGCATAGTGCGGCAGAAGCAGTCTGAACTTGAAGTGCAACAATTGAAAGTGTAGTGTGGTAGAGCTTGTGATAAGCAAAAGTAAGCCAGCTACCCCCTTTCAGACTGTGAACTCGCGGATCTGCGATCCTGCTTCCTGCTCCCTGCTCCCTGCTCCCTGCTCCCTGCTGAGAGATTGATTGCCGCAGCGCCTGGACATTTGGCAGACACTTTGTGAGGGCGGTAGCGGACCTGCGGACCTTCGGACCTAGATAGCAGATAACTGCTCACTGGACCGCGGAGGGCAGGAGGGGAGAACATCGTGACCCTGGGCTTGTTGTAGTCGCGCCAGGAACATCGAGGCGGACTCCAAGACCCAGGATCCCTCCCCCGACACCAGCTGGCCCGGGAGCAAGCCGAGCCCATTCCCCGCCCTACTTAACAATACCAATCTCCACGCGACGCGGGAGAAGCCCAGGACAAGGGCGGGACCGTCTGTGGCCGTCCGGGGCCGATCGAGGCTGGGCTGGGCCACAGGCCCTGGCAGAATACATTGAATATCTTATAGTAAGACTTTTAACCTTTTAAACATGAAGGACGATGAGTCCCTGTTATTGATATATCTGTGTGTTTCATGATTGCTTCGGTACTTTTATTTTATTTGTGTTGGGCAGGCTTGGTCAAAAGCCCCGAGTATGTCTAAAACTAAACCCACCAAAACCCCTTCAGCACCAGCAACTCTAGATAACTACTTAGTTAAAGTAGTTAATAAAATTAATAGTGAACGACGACGTTCTTTAAGTCGTGTTAGCCCCCCAGGGTCTCCCTCTACTCTGTCAATTTCCTTGGATATACCAGTCCTTGACACTACCCAAGAATCTGGAATAAAGGAGGTAATAAATAATGATATAGTGTCATCACCGGTCCATGACCAGGTCGTGTTGGATGATTCCCCTGATACCCCTGACCACCACTCACCGGTTCGTAGAGTAGTTAGGGCGTGTCGAAAGTTACCAACTAAGCGAGGGGGGAATAGAAAGACCAAGAGACCGACAACACCTCCAAAAAGCCCAGTTGGAGAAGATGTCTTGGAAGGGGATGGAATGACAAAATTGAATCCTGAGCAATTTGATACTCTGGTGAGAATTATTGATGGTAAATTTGATAAACTGGTCATACCACTAATGGCTAAATTAGACCAGATGTCCAAAGTAGTCAGGTTGGGCGAACTTTTGGATACACATATTACCTCGGCTGGAATATCTAAGTCCAGAGAGATAGGCACTAGGGGTAGGAAAAACGTAGTAACTGAACCTAAAAAGGGGATTGAGGCAAGTAGAACAGTCACGCCACCTCAACCGCCCACAGTTGGCTCAGAAAAGCCTGTATCTGAAGCTGGTGAAAATAACGTGGGATGGTCTGAAGTGAGGAGAAGGCGTTTTATTAATCTCCCTCCAGATTGTGCTCCATATGTGGTTGTTTTCACCAATGTACCTCAGGCTGATACGTACATGTCTCATCCCAAACACGAATCTCATGATTCGTTGAAAAATAAAACTGTCTCCTGGTTGCATAACCAATGTGGGTTCCCAATTGCATTTTCTAATGATATACTAAGCACTAGAAGGGTAAATTGGATCGGCAACTCGAGCAAGAATTGTAGTGGCGACTGTGTTATCATTAATTTTAAGTATCCACAACACGTCGCCACAGTCCTGCTTAGAGCAGCCTCCCTCCCGTCCAATGCTAATAATGTTTGTGCACGCCCGCTTGGCTTTTTCTATAGTCACCTTATTAAGGCACCACGAAGGTTAGTAACCCAACCAGGCAAATTACGCCGAACCAGCACCCGGGGTTAATTATTCCTCTGCATAATCGTTTTCATGCCCTAAGCCGCTTGGATTCGAACGATTGACTTGGCATGGACGATCAGTCGCCTGTGTGTGAGGATATTAACAGACCTGCTACTGAAAACATTGAGGTCATTGAAAACATTGAGGATATAGCGGTCTCTGTGTTAGACAGGGAGGTGACCCCTCTCTTGGTATATAATGGGGGGGGCTCTATCAAGCGGCAATCAAGGGGATGGTAATAGCCCTATTGTAATTACTATCCCAGATAGGACTAATATAGGGGCTAATGGGATATCCATCGTCAGCTGGAATGTTGCAGGTCTAAAAACTAAGGGGAGGGTTCTGGGCTGGCAGAACTTTATCAATGCCCATGATATTCTCTGTCTCCAGGAGACTTGGTGCAGGGAGGAAGTTAACTATGAGGGGTACGCGTCATTTCATTTGCCCGCGCAGGGGATTGGACCGGGTAGGGCTAAAGGGGGTTTGCTGATACTGGTTACAATTAATCGCCCTATAATAGTAAAAAGGCACTTAACTGTAGGAGAACATGCTCAGCTTCTCTGGTTGTTAGAGGAACCGAACCATAATATTTTACTGGTAAATTATTACAACAACATCTTTGATGGTACCAGGGATGTAGTGGTTCATGATCTGGCTAGTTCCATTGAAAATCTGAATTTTGAGGCTAACGTTCCGTTTGATATGATTTGGGTTGGGGACTTCAATATCCCTTTGTGTAAATCGCCAATAGGAAAAGTATGTGGATCTAGTGATGAGTCTGGGGTGGACGATTTGCATTTTGGTCATAACAAATATGGAGAGGCGTTAAACTATTTAATGGGTTGTTATGAGTTGGAAATTTTAGGCCTCCCCAAAGATGAAAATGGACATGCCATTCCGACCTTTAAGAATCAGCAATCCAGCTCAGTTATTGATCACGTGATTGTGTCCTCTACTATCACTTCTTGATGTGCCCCTCCAAGGATTGAAGTAACCGACATCAGTGACCATAATTATGTCATATTGGAAACTACTTTTTGGAGAGATTGTCATGCTAGAGTGGGCAATACGGTCTCCAATATGGAGCCACATAGACCAAACGGAGTCCGTTTAAGATGGGCAGGGGATAAAGCCAGCGAATTAATTGGTGCAATTGTCAGGGATTGTCTAACGGACATTTCTTTTATACTTGACAATAGCACAGACTTAAAGCAGGTTGTAAATGTTTTTAACGATATTAACAAAATTATTAATGCCAGGTTCACTAAACCGAAAGGTGGCCAAAGTAGAATTGGACCGGGGTGGTTTGACCATATGTGCACCAGTCTATTAACTAAATTAAAATTAGCTCTTGCTAACAAACCAAGGGACACCAACTCTGTAATTAAACTTAGATCAGAATATAAGCTTGCTCTAAAGCAGAGGAAAAGTGAGCTACAGCAGTTGGCATGGGAGTCTTTAAATCAGGCAGCTGAATTATCTAACAGCACCCTTTTTTGGATAACCGTTAATTCTCCTTTTCTTAAGGATGAAAATACCCCAGTCCTAACTTCTAATGTCCCGAGTGACGGCTGGATTTCACATTTTTCAAATATATTTGATTCTAACAGTAGTATGGCCACCAACCTGGACAGATGGCCTGTGTTACCTCTGGATATTATACCCAGCGAGGTAGAATCCGGCATATATGCTAGTAAGGGGGGTATGTACCGATGCCCCCGATACATGGGGGGAATCCATCATTATACCGATACATAAAAAGGGCAGCAGGTCGGATGTTAAAAATTACCGACCAATCTCTCTCCTTGACTCCTCAGTTAAGATCATGAGTAGAGTTATGTTAGCGAGGCTAGAGGATTGGGCTGAACAACAGGGTATCCTCGGCGATAGCCAGTATGGATTTAGAAAGGGCCGGGGCACAATCGATCAGTGTTTAAATTTAGATTTACTGATCGGGAAATATACCGCAGCTAAAACATGCCCACTCTACCTCTGTTTTGCAGACCTCAGTAGTGCTTTTGATATGGTTGACCACTCAATCTTATGGTCAACATTGCTACAGTTAGGAGCACCTGAGGGTATAATCTATTTTCTGGCTAGGCTGTATGGGAGACTAAAAACATGTGTACGCTTTGGCTCCAATGGGGAATGCACCCCAAAATTTAATATCAAAAGAGGGATCAGACAGGGCTGTGTACTGGCCCCCCTCCTTTTTATTTTATTTATTAACGGAATCGACAAGGTTTTAAAAAGTGTTAAAGCTGATGCCCCACAGGTCAAAGGCTCCCCGGTACCGGTGTTATTATACGCCGATGACGCTGTTCTGCTCTCTAGAACACCAATTGGATTACAGCGCCTGATCGATCGATTTTCTACCTTTATTAAGGATAGGAAATTGATTATCAACAAGGGGAAAACCTATATAATGGTATGTGGGCCTAAGAATAAATCTTCAAATTGTTCCTTTTTTATTGACAAAGATAAAGTGCATCAAGTAGATAGCTTCTGTTACCTAGGTATCACCTTCTCTAAGGATGGAAGGTGGCATAATGAATTTAAAAATATCCGCATTAAAATGGCAAAAAACGCCCACGGTGTTTTCAGGTTTGCAGCAAAAGTTGGGGACCGACAAACCAGGGATATGCTTAAGATTTATCAAGCAAGGTGTATTAGTATTGCTCTATACGGGGCAGGTGTCTGGGGACACAACTGTGCGTATACTTTGCAGCTGGAGGAAAATACATTTTTTAAAAAGCTTCGGATGCTGCAATCCTCTGCTGCCACTGAGCTGAACCATCGAGAATTGGACATTAATTTTCTGATAGATCAATTATCCTTAATACCACTTATGATATGGCGTTCAATCTTGCTTCAAGAGGAAAAATCTTTCTCCAGATCAATCATTGAGGATTGTTTCTCTTTGGATAACATTTTAAAAATTCCCTGGTTGAAATACGTCATTAGGTGTTTTTCTGAGATCTTTAATTTGAACATCTTGGTTGACCCTAGAGGAGTTTTGTTAATACCTAAATGTGAGCTGAAAACTAAATTTCTATCCTTTGCTGCAAAAAAACGGGCAGTCGCCAGCGGATCTCTATCCACTGTTATGTTTTACAACAACTATGTAATCAATGAAGGTTTTCCTGTCTATTTAGTTTGGGTGACTAGGCCAACACATAAGTATGTGCTGACTAGATTAAGGCTAGGTATTGCGCATCACTTAGTGGCCCTGCCTACTCTTAAGAAACATCCGCAGGGGCCATGCATGTGTGATGTCGTATCCAAACAAAGCACTTTGCACTTTCTTTTAATCTGTAAACTGTATATAAATTTTCGTATTGCATTTTTAAAACCATTGTTTGTAAAATATGGCATACGTACAGTAAATCAGGCTATGAGATTAGTTTTTAATCTACAATATGTCGATATCTGTTTTTTTACGGCCATGTTTTTAACTCAATCAATTAGGGCCAGGAAAAGTATGTGTTTTTAAATTATTTTGTAAGCTATATATTCTGTTGGTTTCCCTTGTCTGTAATTCTGCTATATTTGTTATATCATGTATGTATTTTCTTTTTGTGCTTTTATGGTCATTTTTATATGTACCGAATAAAGCTTCATGAATTGAATTGAATTGAATGCCCATGGGAGTCTTAGAAATGAGCAGTGTATCGTCTGTGAATAGCAAAGAGGCTACCAGCTAGTCTTGGTGGGTCGCTTCCACAATAATAAATATTTTATAAGCCTATTGATATAGAAGGTAAAAAGGGTTGGGGTGAGCACACAACCCTGGTGCACCCCTTTAGAGACTATTATGTTGTTAGAAAGGCTACCGTCAGACTTCGAGCTAACTTTGGGACAATTGTCATTGTGTAATCGAACCAATAGGTGGAGTAGAATACATGGGGGTCCTAAGTCTCTAAGAGTGGCCCAAAGCTTATTGCGGTCTATGGAATCAAATGCTGTTTTAAGGTCGACAAATACGACATATGGGTGACCCTTCGGAATCTTCACTTCCTTCCAAATGATCAGCAGGAATCTGAACACTTGATCTAAGGTGCTTGTAGATGACCGAAAGCCTACCTGAAAGTGTGAAATACTATTGTTCTCATCGATCCAGTTTTAGAGACGTAACAAAATAACCTTACAGAAGACTTGCTGGGAAACCTCTATAAGATTTATTGGCCTATAATTTGAAGGGTCCCCTTTCTCTCCTTTTTAGGTCGAGCTGGAGTTAGCATCCAAAGGATGCGTCCAGCTGGAGACCTAATGTTGCCTGTCTCGGGGGAAGGAAGGACAAGAGGGTGCCCCACGCTTCTCTTGTGCTGGATTTCACTGCACCCACAGTCACGCATGCGCACATCACAGCCACACGCATACACAGCCACACGCATACACAGGCACACACACACACACCCCCCGTCGCCGCCGCACCTACACACACACTAGCGCACCTACACGCACACACAGAGACCCCCCCCACATACACCAGCGCACCTACACACGCACGCACACATACAAACACTCCCCTCCCCCCGCCGCCATCGCACACATACACACACACACACACAAGCGCACCCCCCTCCCCGCTAGAACTAAGCACCACTTACCGCCATTCGGGACTTCGGTAGCCGGGGCTCTCCCTCTGGCATGGGAGCCCCGCTCTCAGGTACTCCCTGGGCGCGTGCGCGGGACTTCCGAAGACGGAAGTCCCGCCCAAAGGAAGTGGCTCCACGTCTCCTCCGTGTTTGCCTGTCTTCCTGCCTCGGCGGCCGCCAATGACAGCACGGCCCCGAGCAGGGAGGCGGGCACAGCGTCTCCCGTCCACAGTACAGCGAGGTAGGCTCTCGCTTAGAGAAATCATTTGTTCAGCTTGCGTTTTTGCTGTAACGCAGCCCTGGCATCGGGAGGCAGTCTGTCAAACACCCTGGTGGCTGGGATCAGTTGCTAGGCAACCGCTTTGTTTTGGTGAGGCGGGTGCAGGCAGTAGGCCGGCACTTCCGCAAGGGGAGGCGTCTCACCGGCCGGTGCTCTCTGCTCTGTGCTTCAGCTGCTGATGACGAGAATTGTTGCGCTTTTTCTTCACGCAGGACATCAAGAGGAGAGGGAACACAACAGCTTTTGTTTAGTGCTCGTTGGTAGCGTCCATTCGCGAAGAGGGTGGTACAGAGTTCACGCGCACGCATTCCATTCCCCCCACCCAGTCCCTGCAGTGATTTCACCCGGTTCGAACGCCACCGATCTCGTTAGGGCGCCCTCCCTGACCCGTGTGTTTATCGCTACACCAGTCTTTGCATCTTTACCCTTCCCTACGGATTTGCAGCTGCAGCCAAAGTCCTATTTTAACAGAATTGTAGCCCATCATTCTCTATAAAGAAAACCCCACATTCAACTCTGGAATGACTCCTGGTCTCCAACCTATCCCTGTCAGCAAAACGTTCGTGGCATAGACCTTATTTGTTTGTCTGGTGGTTCTGCTATCCGCCTTTGGCGAGAGCACTGTACCTAACACTGATAGAGCCCCATTGTTTACCAGTGCCCCTGCTAAGCGGATACGCATCTCTGTTCGTGGTATAGCTAAACTCCGGCGGTGATGCTTTGTACCTGGATTCCAGGAGTATAACCTACGCCGTGCAACCCTAACCGGCTTGAAATATACCTCTTTGGTGGCATAATCGTTGAATCAGTTTATCTTGGTGCATCTTCCTCTTTGTTCCTCTGTGTTAGCTGAGTCATGGTGCTGCTTACCTTACTGTCATAAATAAATCCCATCTGCTACTTTGGCTTCCACATTTTAGTAGTAAACCTCTGCTTCTTTTACCCGTAGGTGGTTTAATTTACTCTCATCCTGTGTAATTATTCAGATCTCTTCTCTGTTATCCTAGATCTCCAACTATCCTTTGTTGGTGTAGTTTTAAGTGGTGTAGGCCTCTTTCTCCTCACTGTGATGGTTCAAGCCTTTTTCATTTTGTAAGCCTTCTTTTCATGCGTGCCAGCAGCCCATGATGGAGGCAAGTCTTACTTGTGCTGTTTGCCTTGGACTTTTTGAGGAGCCAGTGACACTGCCTTTGTGTTGACACAATTTCTGCTGGCGTTGTGTGCAGGCGTGTACCTCCTCACCCCCATCGCTTCCACAGCAACTTTGCTGCCCACTCTGTCGCAAAGTCCTCGCCCCCAGGGGCCCACGCAGCAGTCCCAGGCTCACAATGAGCAAGAGAGAGGGACTTTGGCGATCCTTACCGGGGCTCTTCAGATGGCTGCGGCTGCTGCTCTCGAAGGTGCTCGTTGTTTCTTCTTGCCCCGCCCCCTTTGCGCTCCAGGCCTCACTTTCGTCCAGGGCTCCCTTGTTGGGCCCGTGAACTGGAGCTGTCTTCGCATCCTGGTCTACTGCAGTTCTGGTCTTGTCCTATGAGTTTGTGACACTTTTTACGTATTTTTTTTATTGTTCTCTTCGATCCTCATGAAACTGCTAATTTGTTCCGCGAACGTTTCCCTTGCGGATGTTTAAATTCAGTGAATATTGCGCGTAATTTACACTGTGTATGTATTTCTGAAACCACAGCGCCAGCATAGCTGTTAAGTGTCCAGCATATTGTGAGACGCCTTCAACCAGTCATTGAGTTCAATCAAGCAGATTGCAGGCCTGCGTTGGTGTCTTGTGGTAAGGCCGGCAGGTCCCAGCATGCAAAAAATTGTTTTCTGCAATTTAGGAATAGGTCAGAAGTGGCGTGAGGCTATTTAATGGGTATCGTTTGTTATTTTAAAATTCTTGACGTTGAATGCTTATGTATAAGTGATGTACGTTGCTTGCCTTTGACAGTTTATTTCTGGTCTTCTTTGCAAGCAAGGTTCATTTGGGGATAACTCGTTAAATTTTTTTTCTTTCAGAAAACCATTTTATATACATTTGAATTGTAACCACAATGGGGAAAAATGACATTGCCCCCTACCCAGGGGCGGCTGGTGACATTTGAAAGTGGTAAGGCGTAAACAAATTTGCATATTGCACCGCAGCGCGCGAGCCCGAACCACCTTGCATCCATCCATACATCATTCATGCATCCACCCACCCATCCTGCATCCATACATCATTCATTCATGCATGCATCCACCCATCCATCCATCCACCCATCCATCATCCATCCTGCATCCATTCATGCATCCACCCATCCATCCATCCATCCTGCATCCATCATTCATTCATGCATCGACCCATCCATCCACCCATCCATCCTGCATCCATCATTCATTCATGCATCCACCCATCCATCCACCCATCTATCCTGCATCCATCATTCATGCATCCACCCACCCATCCATCCTGCATCCATCATTCATTCATGCATGCACCCATCCATCCACCCATCAATCCTGCATCCATCCTGCATCCATCATTCATTCATGCATCCACCCACCCATCCATCCTGCATCCATCATTCATTCATGCATCCACCCACCCATCCATCCTGCATCCATCATTCATGCATCCACCCACCCATCCATCCTGCATCCATCCTGCATCCATCATTCATGCATCCACCCACCCATCCATCCTGCATCCATCATTCATTCATGCATGCACCCATCCATCCACCCATCAATCAATCCTGCATCCATCCTGCATCCATCATTCATTCATTCATGCATCCACCCACCCATCCATCCATCCTGCATCCATCATTCATTCATGCATCCACCCATCCATCCATCCTGCATCCATCATTCATGCATCCACCCACCCATCCATCCTGCATCCATCCTGCATCCATCCTGCATCCATCATTCATGCATCCACCCACCCATCCATCCTGCATCCATCATTCATTCATGCATCCACCCACCCATCCATCCTGCATCCATCATTCATTCATGCATCCACCCATCCATCCATCCTGCATCCATCATTCATTCATGCATCCACCTAGCCATACCGATATGTTGTGGGTATTAAATTGCTTAATAAACGACAATATTGGAATTAGAATTAGTAGAGGGGATCTTATGTTATCATTACACCTGTCAAATGACTGCATTGTTACTTCATTCAGTGTGTTTAAGAGTTTAGTGAAAAACGTTTTCTGCACAGGAAAATGTATGTTTATTTCGGTTTTCATACTTTTACAGACGGTCTTCCTCTGTTCTAAGTGAAATCTTTTTGTCATCTTCCTGGGGCTTCTTATCTCTGTGTTCTGGGAAGTGCGGGCGGGTTTTCTACACAGTAATATAAGGCCACAATTGTTATATGGGGCCTCCTCCTGGCATAACTTGTGGATTCACCTCACAGAGGCTGCTCACTTCCACTTAGCCTTTCAGCCTCTGCTTAGATGTATTTGTATAGTGTATAAAAGCGCACAGGCTACCCACAGACAATGGAAGCTTGTATTACAATCACAGCTTCTTTTCAAAATTTGCGAAAACCGATAATCACCCGACTCCAGGTTGACTTCAACACACTTTTTTTTAGCAGTGGGTTCCCCATCCTGCGTGAACTCAGGCGAGGTATGCGCTGTTGTGCTCAACGCCGCAGGAGGAGTACAAGCCTGACACTTTTAATTAAGTATTAATTATCATGTTATCAAAAAAATATCGTAAAAAAACTAAAACACTATTGCAAAGTTTGCACAATATATTTGTGATGTTTCCAATTACCTCGTTTGGAAATCGCATGTACATATCAAATTTATATCTATCTATCATTAAAATTTGATACTTTTGTACAAGCCATATTTTATATGTTCCTTTTTATACAAACAAAACTTAACTACTGCAAAAATAAAAAAGACATTGCCATTTACAATACTAAAAGCTCAAACTTACCTAATGCGAGACCTATTGCATTGCAAATGCTTAAGTATGGGGATTATTTCAGCTCCTTTCTAGGTTGAGGGGATGTCCCCACCTCGCAAAATGGCATTAAAAACCTTTTGGAGCAATGGGCATCAGATATTAGTCTGGCTTTATACAAATCTCCAGGGAGTCTATCTAGGCCAGGAGCTTTCCTAGTCTGGAGTAAGTCAATTGTTGTTATAATTTCCTTCAAGGAAAACCCTTCAGCGTATTCCTGTGTTGGCATTAAAATACCTTCCACAACTGCTACAACTGTTCCCTCCTCTGGGTCAGAGGCCACACCAGTATAAAGCTTCTGAAATTATTCTTCCCAAACGTGCAGTTGTATGTAAAAGTCGTCTTCACTAACCTGCTTAATTGAGCCCTTTGACAGAAGGTGCCAGAAAAGCTGGTTGTCCTCCTGTTTAGAAGCCTCAGCTAGTGTACGCCAGTTGTCAGCCTCCCAACTCTTTTTTGCCGCACCCTGAGCCCTCTTGTATATCATCCTTCTGCTATTAATATAATTTTGTGTACCTTGCTTTACTGCCTCGGCTAGATTATTCCTAGCTAATCTGCAATCCTCGTTATACCACAGGGCGATGTTTTGTTTGGGCACATTAAAATTACCCAGTCAGCTAAAATAGGGTTTGATACTATTAATTAATTGTTGAAAGCTGCAAACAGTGAAATCATCACTTCGGTCAAGATAACAAAGTTCCATAAGGGACTGAAACACTTCTTTATTAATCTTAGGAAGTAATTTCCCATGGGCCATAACCTGGGGCATTTGATTCTCCTGTTGTTATTTGTGGTCACAATCAGGGCTATTGTTTGTTGAGTTTGGCTATATGAGATGTGAAGGCCAGCTAACTCCAGGAAAAGGGCATTATGATCACTGTCCTCTCGGTTTTGGACACTCATGTCCTTGTCATAGGGACACAAATCAAGGTCCACCATGATATAATCTATCCCACTTACAGTGTTCCCCCTTTTAAACGTAAACTTAGTTTCCTCATCTGAGAGTGTCCACCCATTACAGGCATGCACCCCATGGGCTCAGGTAAAAGACAGTACCTGCTGCCCACCCTTGGCACAACTTATAATGAGGGGTATCTGTAGCTTGTGTACACCCCTAGCTTGCTCTTCTTCCTGTACTAATTCTTGAACAAAATCTACTGTCTCGTAAGTCGTATTAAAGTCACCAGCTAAGATAAGATAATACTCTTTACTACAGGTGTCAACAAAATTGGAGAGCATTGTTAAAGTTTCGGAGTGCTTATAGTGGCTACTGAACCTGTTATATATATATATATTGAATAGTCTATCATGGATATTCCCATTAGGGCATATCATGTCACAGGCAAGGATCTCCTGGGATTCTACCTCAAGTAGCTTGATTTTACAATCTAATGGGGTCTTAACCCATATTAATAGCCCACCAGCCGGTCGACCTGCTGGAGATGGCCTGGCCTCAATACTAAATGTAGTGAACCCCACCATGTACACCCGGTCCGTCGCCCAGATTTCCTGGAACAGGCATACATGACTACTGTCCACCATATTACCCCACTCTGGGTCGTTTAGCTTGGATTTTATTCCCGCAATGTTCCAAGAAACAAGCAATCTGTAGTGACTGTTCAGCACCCATGCTTCCCTCTTGCGGGTAACAAATAGGATTTTCAAGCATTTGATCTTGGGCGGGTACAGGTAGTTGGTTGGATATTATTCACTATCACATTGTGGATAATATTGCCAATAATTATTTCTCCCTCCGCTTGGGTGGCTGAAACTATTAGCCCTAAAAAGAGCTCTCAGGCCTGCCACTGTAGTGCCTGAGCGCAGTTTGTAAACTGCCGTGTTGTCCTGACAAGTGCACCTACTTTCCAGGCTTTACCTCCCATTTTTATGCACATCAGACAGCCCTATAGTAGGCACAACGTACCCCCCTGGGCAGGGTGCAGTGTATGTGCAAGGTAAGACATGTACTGAGGTGTGTACCATGTCCTGACAGTGAAATAATGGCAAATTCGTTTTTCACTGTTGCAAGGCCATCTTGCCCATAGGGCAGAATGGGGAATGCTGTGGCCCATGTTTCCAGAATAACTTCCTATAGGCATAAGATGGAGAGATAGAGTTTAGTGTGCCTGAACTCAGAATTTAATAACACATCTTTTTGTGAAGATGGTTTTTAAATTAAGTGCTTACAAACCGCGTTTTTAGAAGTGGCGGGTTTCTTTTCTTAAACCATCCTGTGTGCCTCTGCCTGTTTGTGGATTGACCATCTGGGTTTGGATAGGACAGGGTCTGGGGAGTGTCCTGCCCTCAGAGGGGTAGGTGAGACAGCAACAGGCTGGCCTGCATTTGATGTGAGGGGGGAGGAGTAGCCCCCTGGATGTGAAGGGGGCTGTGTTGCTGCCCCAAAAGGATGGCGTCACCTCCTGCTGAGCGTCTTGGGCCCAGACCTGCACTATCAAAGGAAGAGGGTGTACACTGGCAGGAAGACACCCAGGACTGGTTTGGACCAGGGTCAGAGTCCCCTGAACACAAAGACTTCAAAGGCATTTAGGGGTATAAGTGTGAGAGCTGAACCCCTGACCTCAAGACTGAAATCCCGATTGAAAAAGGATTGAACCTACTTGGTGCTCAAGAGGAACCTCTGCCAAAGAAGAACAGCTGAAGAGAAGGACTGCCCTTGCTGTGTGTTCTGGGGCTGCAGTTTGCTGATTTTACTAATGAGAGGACAAGGGACTTTGCTGTGTGCTGTGTCGCCCTGCTTGTGAGGACTTTGCTGTGTGCTTTGTCCTGGAGTAGCATGTCTCCAACGGCCCGAGGAGAGCTGGTCCCCTGTTGTGGAAACTCAGGAACATAAAAGTTTCCAACTGTGTCTCAGCGACGCTTGGTGTGTGGTGCTTTTGCACGCCTAAGACTCCTGTGTTGTCCGTGGTACTGTTTACTGGGTGTCCCGTGATCGCATTGCCCCCGTAGCGTGAAACATGGTACACGTTGCTGTATTGCCATTTGTGGCAAGAGCCGGTGTCTAAACTGAGGCTGTGAGTGAGGATTGCCGTCGCCGGTCAGAGCCGCAACGTTACAGGGGAGACTGCCATGTGGTCCATGGTACTGTTTACGAAGTGCCCCGTGATCGCACTGCCCCTGCAGCTTGAAACATCGTCCACGCTGCTGTATTGCCGTTTGTGGCCCGAGCCGTCATAGTAACAGAGGCTGTGAGTGAGGATCACCGCCGCCGGCCCGAGTCGCAACGTGCCAAAGGACTTGGTGAAAGTAAGAAAGCTGCAAGGTGAATGGGATTGTGGTTCACAGAGAAGAATCTGCCCAAGATCGTTAATGACGGAGAAGGCAGCGCCGTAACCCAACCGGTTACAGTGTCTCCTAACAACGGAGCTGAACGTCATCGGGCCGCCCAGCAGGGCGTCCGACGAGCGCAGAGAGAGAGAGCGAGATAGCTCACCCCCCCAGGTAAGGCTTGGACTCTGGTCGGGAGCAGCAAGTGTGTGCGCCCATGCAGGAGAAGTACAGGGGTGCTCTGAGCTCTCTCCCACTGCACCGCGTTAAACGTGCTGAGTCCCCGAGTGGCCAGCAGTACCAGGGCCGCTCTTGTAAGCTCATGACTGTTGTCTCTGGTGTTGGGGCCTAGTGGGGCTCGAGTTGACCGAGCCGATTAGCGTACGGATTATTCCTGCATTACGTACTGCCTGATTCTTGCATTACGAATTGCATTACGAATTGCATTACTAATTGCCTTATTCGTAAATTATGAACAGCATTGGGGGCGTGGCTTGGAGCTTGGCAAGATGGCCGCACTGTAGTGCAGCTCTGCCAGCCATCTATCGACATCCTGCAAATATCCTGCCCCAACCCTGACATTTTGTAAATTCCCCCCCGGAGCCGAGTCGCCGAGACCAAGCGGGTTCGGAAAATACCTGTTGTGTGACCACACGACCTGAAGTGCGGACTTCCGAACGCCACACGGCCGCCCAGGGACAGATGGTAATGGCGGCGCCCAGGTTTGCGGCGTGACTGGCTCCGAAGACCAGGAGTGTATGGGCGGCCTCGGTGACGTACTGTGAGCCCAACAGTGACCGACTTGCCCGGAGCAGAATCGCTCTGGAAAAGCAGACACCGGCGTGCAGGAAAGCTGCTGTGACACTTGGGGAGGTGCGGCGGTGAGGAGAGAGGTCCGGTAAGCGAACACACGCAAGCGCCAGGCGTGAGAGCTTCGCAGGCCGAGACCAGGCAGAGCAACGAGCAGCGGGCATTCCGCATGCCGCCCGACTCCATTCTACTCTGAGCTGCTCCGAATGTAAGTCCAGTGCGGCCGACGTCCTACAAGGGGCTTTAAAACACGGAACGGTGCCTCAAGAAAGCAACGGCCCCCAGGGTGTAGGAATAGACTTGCGTCTCAGTCGGGCCCAATCTTCACTAAGAACAACCCCCAGGGCACCAGTGATTGTCTACCTGAAGGGCAGGAAAATGGGAGCGGGAGAACACGGAGGTAGCAGTGTAACCCGACAAAAGAGTGGCAGCATTTCTCAGGAACTGCAGCTTCCCCCTCCCTCACCCCTCCCCCTCTCCCCCCCCTTCCCGGTGCCACGACGAGAACACAGAGCCAGGGCTGGGTGCGCAGTTAAGGCTTAAGTGGAGCCCCCTCATCGAGGACAGGCACGGGGACATCTGCATAGGGAAGGAGACACTGGAACTGGAGGAACTTTGCACGCCAGAGGTACGTGTCAGGAACCTGGAGGGACATTGAGGCCTAAGGCTGCAGGCGAGGGGGTAAGAAAGGCCGGAGGCCTCAAACAATCCAGATTGGAGAGGGAAGCTCGACGCCAACCTCAGGAGCCCACTCATGGCGCACTGTATACCACACCAAAAACCCACTGACAGACGGACTTGCGTGAACTAGCGAAAGGGGTTGTTTCTGGACCTTTGCAGCGCAAGAGGCACAGGCGAAATGGGGAAGCCAGAAAAGAATCAACCTCGCCTTACATTCGACCTACGCAAAGGGAGTAAACCTGGGCAGAGTGCGGCATCAGACACTGAATCGGATGCGGCGGCACCCCCCTCTACGGTGCTGGAAAAAGCACTGGCGGCCATACAGACAAGTCTTCAGGCCATAGATGGCAAGATAGAGGCGCTAAACAGCAGGATGGACCAATTCTCCGCCAAATTAGATAAGCATGCAGCACGCATCGGGGAGGCTGAACAACGCATCAATGACACGGAGGATGGATTGCGCCAGGTGACAGAGAAGATGTCGGACATCACTAAATTATTGGCGGTCATCCAGGCCAAGAATGAGGACATCGAAGCGCGGTCTCGCCGCAACAATATTCGCGTCCTAGGCCTACCGGAAACTACAAATGTGGGACGCCTGGAAGATTATATGTAATCGATGCTGCAAGAAGTGTGTGGTAAGGATGAACTGTCACCTCTATTCGCGATTGAACGAGCGCACAGGTCCTTGGCAGCGCGCCCCCCACCGAGGCCTATAATAGCACGCCTGCTAAATTTTAGAGATCGAGACACTGTGCTGTGCATAACTAGGCAGAAAGGCTCGATAATGTACCAAGCCAACGCACTATCATTCTACCCGGATTTCACGGCTACTGTGCAAGTGGCCCGCAAGGAATTCGAGAACGTCAAGAAACTACTACAAAAAGAAGAAATTCCTTATGCAATGCTTTACTCTGCACGTCTGCGAATTGGCACAATGGAAAACGGCATGGACTCTGCGGAACCGGCGCCGATGCTCCTCTTCTTCTCCTACATCAGACATCGATGAATGAACAGAAAGGGGTACATGATTGGTAACACATACGACAGTATACACCACGCAGTAGAGGATATGTGAGGAGGGTAATGTCTGTTCCGAAGCAGTTCTTGGGGGGGGGGGGGGGGGGGAAGACCTCAATACAGATCTTGACCCCAAAATGGACAAGTCAGATCCGCAGGGTGCCTGAATGGTAAAGGTGGCAAGCTGCATTAGAGATGGTATGCTGGAGTTTGAACTAACGGACATCTGGTGGCGACGACATGGGGGGGTGCTAGCAGGCACGCATATCACGCCAGCGACCCAATGGTTGGTCCAGATTAGATTATTGGTTATTAAGCGAGGGCGCGACCGCGTGGGTCACAGATGTCTGCAATCTCCCGGGAACGCTTTCAGACCACAATCCGGTACTCCTCACACTGACTATTCCGCACAATCCGCACAAACCATTCACATGGCGCTTCCGAGCGAAGTCCCTCTTAGACCCAACATATGCGGACGCCATAAAAACTGGTATCATTCAATACTTCGAGACAAATGCAGGGTCGGTAGAGAGCCAGGAGACACTTTGGGAAACCTTCAAAGTCACGATCAGGGGCACATGTTTTAGCACGTCGGCAGGGATCTTGAAAGACATATGAGGTACAATGACCACGATAGAAACGAAACTGGGCGAACTGGAGACTGCGTACGAGAGTACTCCCTCCACAGATATATTGGCTAGTATACATGCTTGCATTGAGGAATATAATGAACTAGCGGAGACAGAGGTGAAATACCTATCAAAAAGGTATGTGGCCAGGAAATATGGTGGGGGGGGTAGACTGGGCAGATCTTTGGCAGGTAGACTACAGAGTAGGGCAGGCCAACTCCCTGTGGAGCGCATTGTTGATACGGATGGACAGACGCACTATTCCTCAACTGCAATAGTTGATCAATTCAGGCAATTCTACAACACACTATATACATCACAGGGCAAGGTGGACGAACAGGCTCTACCTGATTATTTGGACGACGTCGCTTGCGCGTGGCTATCCGATGTTCATTGGAAATACCTTAGCCTGCCGCTGGACGTGGAAGATGTGAAGGATGCCATACGGGCGCTCCCGAACGGAAAAGCCCCGGGACCCGATGGACTTACGGCAGAATTTTATAAGGCGTATGCAGACATTTTAGCCCCTCACCTCTTTGGAGATGTACGCGGAAGCGGATGAGACCGGCAGACTGCCCCTGACTCTGCGACAAGCATTGATTATTACTCTCCTAAAAAAGGACAAACCACCGGAGCGCTGCGAATCATACCGCCCGCTCTCGCTTATAAACTTAGACGCCAAGATACTGGCAAAAATTCTTGCCACTGCTGGTGCTGCCTGACCAGGCAGGGTTTATCCCAGACCGTTCCACATCTCTGAACTTGCGCACCATTTTTGCCATGTTGCATGTGCTTAATCCTAATTTGCCAGCTGTGGCGAATTTGTTGGATGCCGCCAAGGCATTTGATTCCATAGAATGGCAGTACATGCTGTATGTCTTACGCCGGATGGGGTTCCCCCCCAGTGTTTCTGGGATGGATCCAAATTCTGTATACTGATCCGTCAGCGAGGGTCAGATTGGGGGGTGACACATCAGAACCATTTGATGTCGGTAGAGGTACACGCCAGGGTTGCCCCCTCTCCCCACTATTATTCTCCGTTGCGTTAGAACCCTTAGCGTGTAAAATTAGGCAGCTACACAGAGCGGCGGCCCTCAACTTCAACAAAAGACCGGTAGGGATCTCCATGTACGCGGACAATATGGTTGTATATGTCCGTGAGCCGCAACAATTCCTATCCCCTATCCTACGAGAATATATTAAGTTTGGACTTTTCTCATGTCTCATCATAAACTGGGACAAATCAGCCATCATTCCACTGATGACAATAAGAGACCAGCACACAGTGGAATTCCCGCTGGTATGGTCTGCGGACCCCGTTAAATATTTGGGGGTTTGGATTCATAGAGATCCCGGAGTCGTTGTTTCTGAAAACTACGGAGCGGCGTATGCAGCTCTGGTAACGCAGGTGGATCGATGGCAGCAACTGCCGCTGTCTCTGGCCGACCGGATTTCAATCATAAAAATGGTGGTGTTGCCAACATTTTTGTACTTATTTTCCAATGTGCCGGTCCCTCTGACGAAGCACTTCTTTCAGACTATCCAGACTCAGCTGCTACGGCTTGTCTGGGGAACCAAGCAAGCAAGAATCAGCTGGCACACGCTTACGCTGACATACGAGAAAGGTGGATTTAATGCTCCGGACTTTTATCTATACTATCTGTGTTGCCAAGCCCAATACGCGTATTATTGGTATAAGACACACAACTTCATACCACACGTGGAGGTAGAGGAAGGAGACGCCCACCCTGCCCCCCTACGAGGTATTATTACGCATACCAAAAGACACACTCCAAGAGCTGAGATTAACACGCTTGATGCAACAGTGGCAGCCTGGCAGGCAATTGGTAAACGCAGGAACAAACTTCCTTTATATGCACCTGCATTGCCGATCGAGGGAACGCCGCGCTGTCGGTAGCTCAAGACAGAGGCTCCGTTCATGCTCTGCGCGAGGCGGGCATTACACACATGAGTGAACTATACCCAGATGGTACATATCTCACAGGTGAGGACCTATCTTATATAAGCAACCTTACGCTACTGTTTCAATTCACTTGCTATAGACTACGAAGGGCGGTAGGGGGACACTACACTAACTTCCCAAAGGAACCGGAGGCACTTTCGGCTTTACAATTGTTTATCACAGATCCAACGAGAAAGAAGCTAGTCACAAAGTTATAGAAGGCCATACAGAAAGACAGACCGCACAACACTGCTGCCAGTTTCACCCGCTGGAACAATGAGATAGACCTCGATATCACAGAGGAGGACTGGCTGAAAATATGCTCGATAACGGGGAGATTAACTTCTAATAGCAATCTCCGCATCATACACCTAAAATTCCTACACCAAACATATCATACTCCTTACAGGTTGTGGAGGATAGGCGTATGGGAAACTGATAACTGCAAACGATGTAATGAGAGGGAAGCTGACTTTCTTCACTTAGCATGGAAATGCGGATCGGTCTTCGGGTACTGGGAAAAGGTGTTGGCACTTCTTACTGTTATGATAGGGGTTACGCTAAAGAATGCACCGGCGCTGTGTCTACTGGCCCACGCACCTCAGCTTACAGGCAGGATAGGGAGTTTTATTCAGGTGGCCCTACTTCTGGCAAAACGACGCATACTATTCACATGGGACAGCAGGAGATGCCCCAAAGTAAACAAATGGCTGAAAGATATGGTATACTGCAGGGACCAGCTGGAGGTATATGGCGAAGAGCTCCCACTTTCGTCTAAACCAAGAGACATCTGGGCACCGCTGAGGGAGTATTTGTTGTCTTGCAGTGAAATGGAGTCAGATTACGCTTAGTGGATAATGTAGTTGATGTCAAGAAAAGTTAGTACTGCAGGCTCACTGTGATGTCATCCTGAACTGTTGTGGAGAGGGGAAATATGGAAAACTTTAGGCAGATTGGGTTATTTCCATCTATTGTACATTATGTATGATGCCGATATCTGAATCATGAAAGGGATGATCTTAGGCTTTGTTACGTTGAAGTTAAATATGTGTCGCTCAGCTGCTAATTGATGACTTGAAATGCATATGTTGTATGTATACGATATGCTGAATAAAACGTCACCAAAAAAAAATAAAAAATTGTGAACAGCGTATTCTTGCATTACAAATCGCATTAGTCCTGCAATACGACCTGCATTATTTCTGTGTTAGGGACTGCATTAGTGACTGTGTTATTACTACATTACTAACTGCATAGCATTGCATTAGGACTGCAGGATGTCATTGTGAACTGCTCATTAATATCGCAAGAACCTATAAGGGATTGCTGGCCTAATATCCGGCAGAGTGATATATTACGAATACGCATATGTTGGATTTCTATCGTTTGGTCTTATTGTATTCTTTTTGATAAATATACCGCTATTTTTTTTTAATGAAAAACAGTGTGGTGTCCATTTGAGGTGTTATCACTGTGTTACTGGGAGTGTGGTTGCAAATGCTTTACACAATGCCTTGGAGATAAACCTGGCTGCTCGAGCCAAGCTACCAGGGGGTGAGCAGCAGTTATCTAAGAGTGTGTCCCTCCTTTCCCTGACTAGAAGCAAGGCACCCTATTTTGACTAAGGTACCTACCTCAGCCAACTAGAGACCCCCAGTTCTAACAAAGACTCTTCGAGAGAACTCTTTAAAGCTGTTATCACTCTCTCAAACTTTGACCAGATTAAACTTTTCACCCCGGATCAAGCTTTCTGTAATAAACTGGCAGAATTTTTCCAAGAGAAGGTAAACAGTGTCAATGAGAAATGTTCTGCTAATTAAGACGCTAATCGTCTTACTGATCCCTCTTGCTCTTCACTTTCCGGGCTGTCTGAAATTTGTGATAGTGTTCAGAATAGTCTTGATAGTTTTACCCCTCTCATCAAAGATACAGTACTAAGACAGCTGGAAACCACCAAGTCAGGTTTTCCTCTGGACCCCTGCTCCCTATACGTTTTGCAAATGGTATCCAGTACAATCTCGGCACACCTTAATAAACTTTTGAAAAATGTGTTGTCTTTCAGTAAAATTTCAAGTTGCATGGAAAAACACATTGATGGACCCTATTCTATAAATACCTTCCCTTGATCCAGATGATACTAAAAACTAATGGTTCATTTCCTGTCATCTAATACAAGCTAAAATACAGGAAAGGCTATAAATGACGATCTGATTGCATTTTTGAATGCTAATAATCTCCTAGATTACTCACAATATGGCTTTAGACCTCAACATTGTACCGAATTAGCCTTAGTTGCTGCTACTGAGGAGATTCGAATGCAGGTGGACAAGGGAGGGAGGGCTGTGCTGATTTTGCTCGACCTCTCTGTCGCGTTGGATATGATTTAACATTCAGTGCTTATCAATCAGCTAGAGAGGGTTGGGTGAGGGACGCAGACCTCACCTCACCGTCCTCAGTTCATTTCTGTCCAATAGAGAACAGACTGTTGTACTTGGAGGTTTCACCTCAAATCCGTTTTTACTTCTCTGTGGGCTGCCTTAGGGATCAATGTTATCCCCCACACTTTTATACATCTACGTCACAGCCAAACAAAACGTATTCAATCACATGGATTTACTGCAGTCTCCTGCGCCGATGAAACGCAGATAGTTGTACAATTTCTTCTTATGTCACACTGTTGTCAAAAATATCAAAAACTGCTTGGCACATATTTTAATCTGGAGGCAGGAAAATTGTCTCAACTTAAATACAGGGAAACCAGAGGTGATAATCATTGGTAATTACATTTGATTTTGGAATGATTCTTGGCCCTCTTCTATCTCCACTTCGGAAGGTGGGGAACTTGGAGGTCATATTCGATAGGCAGCTTTATTTTTCTGAGCAAATTAACCACATTACCTCCTCTTGTTTACATCTATTAATGATACTCAAAAAAGTCTTCCCATTCATTCTGTGAGATAAGCAAAAATGGTCATGGTGGCCTTGGTTCTTGCCAAGATCGACTATTGCAATGCAGTATATTGAGGAATTTAGAAACACTTATAATCAAAAATTCAATCATATCAATATGTGGTAGCTTGTCTGCTTCTAAAAAATTCAAAATTCAGCCCTATCTCCTAGAGTATTTATGGCCTTCACTGTCTGCCTGTCTGAGGGTCAACTGTAAAGCCTTGTTCATGGTCCATAGAGCATTGTACAGAACCAGTCCCCTTTATTTTCAGGAGATCTTCTCATGGAATGTTCCCCATCGTAACCCTAGATCAAGTGCGGCCAGACTAGTGGTCATTCCAAACATTAAGAAAACCAATTAAGGAGGTTGCAGTTTTTCTTACTCAACATACAAGCTTTGGAATTCCATGCCCTTCTCTCTGAGATCCTAACCAAATCGGGTACTTTTCAGAAAATCATTAAAAACATGGCATTTGGCTTCCAGCACTAAATAAGTCTCCCTCTCTGGGTCAGTTCTGTCATGGGAGTGCCAAGACGCCTCGGCATTCACTTGCTTTAGAAAATCTTTACTTATATACATACTAAGACCAAGCATTGCTCATCAGGCGATCCAGAGGAAATGGCTCACATTCTTGCAGTTGAAATTCAAACCATTCAGCCAAAGCAGAAACCTCAGATCTAAAGAGCCATTCCTAATCATTCGTCCTTAAAATAAAATAAAAAATAAAAAAGCCACCCCACCCTCCTCTTCTGTACAAATGTGTGAGCTCTGAAAAACGTTATCAAAGTGAATAAAGAACAGTCAGTCTCCTACAATCCAGAAAGGCAATAGAAAATACAAGCCTTTTCCCAAATCATGACTCCGAAATACAGGAATAAAAGATGCCAGGTTTGTATATGAAACTCATAAATCTGTCCCTCACTCTACATTCACATACTGCTTCATGTGCAAGACTGTCAAAAACCAAATCTAGAACACATTTCCGGGCCTCACTCATGACAAAAACTAGTCATAGTTAACTTCTCAACTAACATGTTCGACCAACCTCACTTAAGTACAAAGTAGCAACATACTTGATCCTTTTATGTACTCCGAGAGCTCGAAAAATGCAATAAAAATGCTACAATATAATACAACCCATTCAAGTGGAAGGGGGACCACTACACATTGCACATACCTATATATTTTGCATTGTTTAGGACCACCAATAACGAGCATTTGCAATGCAATAGGTCTCGTAATAGAAAAGTTTGAGCTTTTGGTGTGTAAAATGTAAATATTTTTTAATTTTTGCTTATGTTTGTCAAAATATAAAAGTATTAATTTTGTTATTAGAAATGCCAATAGTTATAAAGTTAGCAAATGTTACATCTATAGCATTAGTAAAGGTACATGTTTAGTTTTCCCCTGTCTTACATATATTGATCTGACAAATCACAATGTTTTAACAAGAACAGAAGTGAAAACATTTAACATCTTTTTATGACATTTGTAATAAAGCTTGAAACATTGACAGAAAATATTTGAACCAGTTGTTGTTGAATGGTTGCACAGATTGATGCTGCGGTGGCGCTGAGTGATGTTGTTTTGGGGACAAGTGATGCAGTTGCGTTCAGTGATGCAGTTGTAGCGCATAGTGATGCTGTAGTGCCCCTGAGTGATGCTGTGGTGGTGCTGAGTGATGCAATAGATAGGGTGAGTGCGATAGATAGAGTGAGTGCGATAGATAGATAGAGTGAGTGCGATAGATAGATAGAGTGAGTGCGATAGATAGATAGAGTGAGTGCGATAGATAGATAGAGTGAGTGCGATAGATAGATAGAGTGAGTGCGATAGATAGATAGAGTGAGTGCGATAGATAGAGTGAGTGCGATAGAGTGAGTGCGATAGATAGATAGAGTGAGTGCGATAGATAGATAGAGTGAGTGCGATAGATAGAGTGAGTGCGATAGATAGATAGAGTGAGTGCGATAGAAAGATAGAGTGAGTGCGATAGAAAGATAGAGTGAGTGCGATAGATAGATAGAGTGAGTGCGATAGATAGATAGAGGGAGGGCGATAGAGGGAGGGCGATAGAGGGAGAGTGAGCGAGGGCGATAGAGTGAGCGAGGGCGATAGAGTGAGCGAGGGCGATAGAGTGAGCGAGGGCGATAGAGTGAGCGAGGGCGATAGAGTGAGCGAGGGCGATAGAGTGAGCGAGGGCGATAGAGTGAGCGAGGGCGATAGAGTGAGGGAGGGCGATAGAGTGAGCGAGGGCGATAGAGTGAGCGAGGGCGATAGAGTGAGCGAGGGCGATAGAGTGAGCGAGGGCGATAGAGTGAGCGAGGGCGATAGAGTGAGGGAGGGCAGAGAGTGGTGAGAGGGGAAGAGTGCTCTCTGATAGTAGTATACGGCAGCTACAATAAAAACGAACGCAATGAATAAAGGTGATGTGTATTTTTCAATTACAATTAAGCTGCTGGTTTGAAGATAATACCAGACTGCAAATAGTGTATTTATACATTTACAGATATGTTATTCCCAAAGAAGTTTATGGCAAAAGAGGTACAGATGACAAAAAAACTAAACAAAAATATAACCACGGTTTGGTCTTTATGCCTTTTTTTTAAAATGCGCCGTAAAGCCACACCGTCTCAGGGCTGTGGAGTAAAACCTGTGAAGCCATGCTACCCTGTGCCACGTATACTTTAATAGTCCACTGCATGCCCTAATGTACACAAAAAGCCGGAAATTGTTGGCACAGGGCTCGGTATAACCTAAGAATGCATCATTTTGTCTGAACGATGTCTGTGTGATGCATACTTTAAAGTACACCGCAAGGAATGACGGAAATGACGCGGGGCCAGGCCTCAAGCAGAAAAGAAGAAAGAACGAGGAAACTGGGGGGGGGGGTGACGACAAACAGATGGCTGCCTGTGGGAGGGAGAAGCGGCCGTGAAGCAGGGGGCGGGGCAGCACAGGATCAAATGACCCGCACACTTAAGAGCGACTGAACGCCAAATAGCTCTCTGATATTAGTATACGGCAGCTACAATAACAAGAAAGAATAAAATGACATCGGCAGTCATTAGAAGTAAAGAATACTGTACACAACAAGAGAGGACAGTCACATTTATTTAAAAAAAAAGTTTAAAAAAAAACAAGACTGTTCTGACAAATCTGTCATCACAACAATTCTTAGTGAAAGCATGCAAAGAAGACCATGTGCTAGCCTGTGTGGGAAGATAAAATATACTAATGGTACGAGAGGACGTATGTAGTAAGTGGTGAGAAAGAGCAGAGCCGGAATATGGAAGGTTGAAAGGGCGAGGAGCTGGACAAAAGACGATAGCGTGTAAATAAAGACATTGAGTGGATGGTAGATCAAGAATATTGAGAAGAGGGGAGGACAGAGAGATGGGAAAAGAACGGAGAGAGAGGGATAGAGAGGAGGCGGTGAGGCAGCGAGGACTGGAAGTGTAGTTAGGACACTGATGGGGGTGGGGCACTGGGGAGATTAAGTGACAGCAGCCTGGCGGCCGTGAAAGAAGTGTAATTAGGGGGAGGAGAAGTGAGGCCGGGTGTGCTGGGGAAGCAACAGATGGCTTAAGCGTGGTCACGAGAGCACATGCACTCGTGGAAAACCGCTTGGTTTAACTTTCTGGTTTCACCTAAATAGGTCTCTCTACGAGACCTAAAAATGGGGATGGAAAATAAAAAGCATTGCTTTAAAGCACTATATATGCAAGGAAAACGGAATGGTGAGGCTTCTGCAGACAGTTATTAATTAGATTTCAGAGATCAGTGGGTATCTAAAGCCATGCAATTAACATTGGAGTCTCCTTTTTTTGTGGCCAAAAGGGTTCTGAACAAAAACTTTGTCACATATTCAACTGTAACGCCATTGTCAAACACTTACAAAGTTTTCAGATGGTATAGGAGCAGTCCTGTATCAACAGGCAAGGAAGTAAAATACTGAAAACTGTTTTCAAACCAACTAGATAATAAACAATGAATTACTGGTAAAGAAAGAACAAGATTGAAAGCTACATACATATCCTCTGGCTGAGGTAGGATGCAGAGGGCAGACAGAAGCTTCAAGGCATCTATCATCATGGGAGGGAAAGAGGGATCAACAGCTTTTGCCAAAAGCAGAATTCCATCTTCAGTGTCCAACATTGTCTTTATTCCAAACTAAAACGAAAAGGAAAATAGGGAGGTAATTTTGGTATCAACTACACCTGAAACAAGCCAAACGTTCTAACTCAGAAGTGCTCTACATAACCCATTCACATCACAGCTACTAGTGAATAGAACAAAGAGAAAAATGATTACCTTGAACAAAGTATGAAACCATACTTACCAGTCACAACAGTTATTCAGCAACAACACCTTTTTAAAATAATGTGTATATTATCCGAAGTCCACAAGATTTTAACCAATAAATATTCATAAATGCCTACAAAATGCAACTGTCCATATGACTCACTCAGTTCAATTTTACTGTAATTTCTATAAAGGAGGGTAGTGATGTATTTCAATCCTTAAGGGGGTGTACAATATATAAATATATATATATATATATATATATATATATATATATATATATATATATATATATATATATATATCACAGCTCCAAAGTCCTGGTAATACCCAGCCGGGTCACAGGAAAATTAAGCACTCTCGAGCACAGCAGTGTTCTTTAGCAGGGCGGTTCATTTGAAAAACAGACGCGTTTCGGGAGAGCCCTCCCTTTCTCAATGTTTACATCTGAAACACAGTGCGCAGCGCCATTATCAATGTTTGCGAAGTGGATGAAAACAAACAAAGGACTGATTCTTACATGCAGTACTGGGCGCCATCTTAGAGTGTATACTTTCAACACGATTCACATTGAATTGCTAACAAGTTTGCAACACCTAAATACTGCCGTGTATCGGCAAGATTGATATCTTATAAACAAAACCATGTATTGTACTTAATCCTAATACATTTTATGGCTAAGACAGCAATACATTGTTGAGAAATACTCAAATACCGACAAAAACACAAAACTCTAATGTGGTCAAGTCGGACAAATATATATATATATATATATATATATATATATCACATACACATAAATACATATATACACATACATATAAACACATATACATATATATATTATAAGCTAGAGCCAATTTTCAATTGCTTCGCTACTGCTAATAAGTAAAACCTTTTGCACAATACTTGGCCTCCTCAAAGGGGGCATGCATATGTCAAGGAAGAGGGTTTTCCTCTGCTTAGCAGAGTCTTCACGAAACCAACTAACAGGGTTTAAAAGTCTGTAGGTAGTGGGATCTACGTGAAAAGCGGTGCACAGGACAAAGTGTTATATTCCATATTGGTACCCTAGATAGGCACAGGTAACATTGCAACCTTTCACATATATTCTTCCCTACATTACATACATAACGGTTCATAGGGAGATACGACACAGTATTCAGAACGCAGGTTTTTCGCTAGTTCGAATCTCACACATTGTTTATGAGGCTTCTTGGAAGCACAGCAGGACAAACATCTCCCGTATAATATCTCTGTATAAAGTTCAGAACCGATGTCATCCTTTAGGCCGATAGGGTAACACAGCAAGGTAAGACCCCTGGGGAGACCTATGGGTATATATACATCACATCTTACTTAGAAGGACAGAAGAGACCGAGACTTCCCAGCTGACACACGGACAAGAGAAGCTGAGGTACCTGCATGCCGACACTCCATCTCGCAGTGGTCTAACATCCATCGTGGGGTGTCCAACTCAAGACGAGGACGGGGTCCCATATTCTCTCATGCTCAGGTAATGGGGTTGACAAAATCCTAGAGGGATTCTTGGCATAACACCTACACAAATGCTAGGAACATTTAGGTACATCTAGTTAGGGAGGCATTGTAGAAGTACGCACTTGTTATCATGTATTTTATGTACTTGTATATATTCATGACTACTGCAAGTTGGTAGAACTTCACCATCCCTTTACGTTCGTAGTACTTCTAATCATACATCTCTGCTACTGTCTAATAGTTGTTGTAGCTCATCTATTCTACACTACAACTGTTAAATAATCCTTATTGACAGAAGCCCATTATGTTTATTTTGTGCATTTCTGAGACAAACTAAGTGAGCACAAGTGACTGAGTGAAAGGTACTATATTGTTTTCACGATTCTGAGGTATAAGAGTTGTCATGTTCTGAGGTTGCCAAGAACTATTCTCTTCCTGATAAGACAGTTTGGGTGGGAAAGCTTTAAAACCACAACTGATGGGCAGTCCTGAAAAGGACACTTCCAAGCAAACACCTGCTTCAACTAAGAAGAAGTGGAACAATAAAAAAAAATAAAAAAACTTTAAAGGAAACCGATTGCAATCCAGAGGTAGATCTCCTCCACAGGAGCCCTCCGAAAAGAGGTACAACCTTAGGAATAGGGATAATATTAGGAAACCTGACGGGTATCAGGATACTGATACACGTTCCTCTCATTCCTTTCAGGGTTAATTGAAAAATGCAGAGAGGGAAGAGCGGTCAGAAAGACAGGAAGAGCGTACAAACTCTAGAGACAAGCAGCACACTCAACAGTACACTTCTAAAAGAGAAGGTTGCAGGTCTAAAGATCAGACATCCCCAGAATTCTGAGGAGTCGACTACTGAATGGGGAATGGGCTCTGACAATGCTAGACAGTGCGGCAGAAGGAACAATAGCACGCCAGAACCTGATGGGATGTCTGGTGACAGCGGACTTGAATGATTATATCACTGAGAAACACCTGCTACTAGGGTAAGTTTTCCACATAAAGTATTTGAAGTAAATCTCCTGATGGAGGGAGACAAATGTAGAATAGTGAGAGGTCTCTTTTGGGTGACCCCGACGTTCGGCTATGACAATTTGTTAGCTAAATGAGATTGTCCGCCCGAATTAGTCATGGATTGACCTAAAGGGGAAACAGTAATTTCACCGGCATTCTCAGACCATATTCCCAGGCACCTAAAACACAGATATGCCCAGGAGTGGGTAGTAGCCCAAGCGCCAGCATTATGCAAAAACCATGTAGGATGGGATGAGGATTCAACCCACCACATAATTGTTAACAAAACACTCCAACTGCACAAAGGCAGTATACTATAAAGCAAGAAGCCAATAAACAAGTCAGGGAGATCTTAGATCAACTTGAATATCAGGGGGTGATTGAAACATGTACCTCTCACATGAATAACCCTTTGTTTCCGGTATCAAAACCAGACAATTCATTTTGTTTAGTTTTAGATTTTAGACATTTAAACACTTGCACTAAGACATTTGCAGTCCAAAATGCACACAGTGCCGCATTGATGAATAACATTGTGCGGGAAAAATATAAAATGACCCTTGATATCTGAAATGGATTTTTCTGCCAACATATAGCACCTGAAAGCAGGTATCTAACAACATTCTCAGCGCTAGGGTCCCACATCAATTTTATAGACTCTCCCAAGGGTATAAGAACAGCCAGTGGGTTGTTTTTGGCCAGCGTAACTGAGTTACTTCAAAATTTGGATGAAGAGGCATTGTCCTATGAGGTTGATATTTTTCTAACGGACGATGACCTAGCGGAGCACTTGTACAGAGTGAATACCATCATTTTGGGATTTCCATCGGAGGGCTACAAATTCAACTTTAAAAAAATCAAGTATTGCCCACCTCAGCGTCCTGTTTTTAGGATATGAGCTTTCAGGTGAAGGGGAAAGCCTGCCAGCTATTTTTTTAGAAAAATGCACGCAGCTCCAACCTCCAAAATCATTAAAAAATGTACAATCAATCCTGGGATTCCAAAATTTGGGTAGAACATACATTTTGGATTACGCAGCAAGAGTAAAACCTTTCTAAGACTTAATAGAACCTGATTTTTCAGTCAGACAATGGACACAGGAACACCCAGATACACTTAGTTCCTTACAAGCTGACATCATAGCTTCCAAACACTTAGACATGCGTAAACGTACGCAACCTGGTAATCCGTACAGTTGCGGGTCAATCTGGGTACACCTAGCTAACATATAATGAAGGTGAAACAGTACCAATTGCATACAAATCACATTTGTACACAAATGCTGAGATGCGCTTTCCATCTACACAAAAGATTTTAATAGCAGTAAAGACTGCTGTAGTGAGAGAATGAGCACTGGCTCAGGGGAAACGAATAATAGTAGTGACTCTGGTTCCAGCCTTAGAGGCTGCAACAAAAGCGAGCATTCCTAACGCTAAAGCCTTACATCCGAGATGGATACAATGGGCTAATTCTCTCACTGCAACAGACGTAGAATACAAGTACGACCCAAATCTAAAGACACCAGCCTTTCTGCAATACGAACAAGAATATCCTCTACGAAACAAAATAATGCCTCTATATCAGTACGAATATATTTACACTGACGGATCTGCTCAACCGGCAATGGGAAGTAAGCAACAATATAGCGCAGCATGTGCAATCGTTAAAGGTCGCATGGGGGATAGAAAGTTCCACCCAAGTTGCACAAAAACTCAATCTCTAAGAGACTGCACGGCACAGGTGGCAGAGTGAAAAGCCTTGATACTGGCAATGGTAAATCCGGATTGAGAATTCCCCACACTAATTGTGTGCGATTAATTTTACTGTGTGCAGTCATACAATGAATATTTATAGCACTGGATTCAAAACAAGTTCAAAGATGCAAAAGGAGGCACAATGAAGCACAAACTGCTATGGGAACACGTAGTGGAGTTGAAAACCAAAATACCGAGAGCTCACGTGATACATACACTGAGCCATCAGCGTGATGGCATTCACGTTTAAGGGAATTCAATGGCTGATGAAGCCACAAAGGGGGCGTACGCATGGCTTCCGTAGCTGCAATCACTCGTTCAAAAATGAGAATAGATGGTGAGAATATGGTGGTGGTCATTGCTTCACGCAAAAACAGCAAACCAGTACCAAAAAGGTTTCCACTCAAGTAATCCTACAAGTTAGATGCCAATAACATTCCATTTTCTCAGATTCCTGGAGTGGGGGATAGAGTAATTCCAAACATGGATCGTAGGCTAGGTTTAATTTCAGCAGCCCACGAAAGGATAGGTTCTGCACTTCCAGGAGTTACGGCGACTGTTTCTTTATTGAAACAAAGCTATTGGTGGTCTGGATTGATAAAGCAGACTAAAGACTATGTCTTGAAATGCAACATCTACCAGCAGATGAAAGGTTCCACTGTAACACGTCCAGCACATACACGATTATTAATAGCTTACAAACCCCTTCCGTGTGTTTACTTGGACCACTGCACCCACTTACAAAGAGATGGTGCTTACAGGTATATCATGGTTGCAGTAGATTCCTGCTCAAAATTTCTACGGGGGTGGCCCCAGCGCTCGGCTGACGCTCGAACTGTTATAAAAAGATTTGAGAGTCTTTATAAGGACATACGAAATTGGCACATTACATTCTGTAGCAGACCTATTGATCCATAGGTCTCTCACCCTAGGCACTGGTTTGTGGCTGAATGATATTCAGCATGAAGGTTAGGTTTAAATAATTTCACCGTAAGCTTCGTGTGTGATTTCATCAAAGTTCAATTTATTAGCTTATTCACTCCATCTTGGCATGTTTTAATCACATGTTCCAAAAAAGCGTTTTCATATCTTGTATTTTTATAGAATTCCAATGCATTTCGGTGCAAAAAGCACCTTCATCAGGGAAAATTTGGAATATACAAATAAACATTCTTAAAAACGTGTATAATGTCAGTCCCAGTGAAATGCTACTATCGGTGTGTGACGCGCTGTTGCTTATCGCTAGTTTGTTAGCTGCTAATTAAGCTCTGAGATTCACATATTCAGGCTCCATTGTTCGCTGTGCGTACTCCGTTATTTCCAAAATAATGATAATATGGGCTACTTCAGCTGGTTCACTCTCAGGGATTCTATCGCGGTGTACCCGCGTTAGTTCTTACTGGAGGATGCCTTTTAACGGGCTGCTAACTGCTTGCTTCAAACACTCTACAAAGACTTCTAAGTGGTGCTGCCACTCCACTTCCTAAGCTATTCTATAGCGTGTCTTACCTCGCGTGTGCGGGTGGCGTGGCTTCTACTCTCCTCGCGGTTTCCGTTCAGTTAATATTACGGAACTGATGTAAGCTGGGTATTTACGCGAAGCACGTTTACGTGCGTGCCCACTAGGTTCAAGTCGCATTTTTTTTAAATCCTGCTCTTTTCAAAACAAACAAGCTTTATTCACACGAATGTCAAAAATGTCTATCACTAGGTGTCTGACTTCAACAATTAAATCAACTCGCGCGCTCTATAGCCAGTGTTCATGAGAGCGCATAATAAGCTTTAAATGGCTTTATAAGGAATGTCAATATTCGCTTAAGTTAAACCATGTGTATCAAAAATGCTCTAAGAGCACCAAGGAGGTTGATGAGAACTTAAGCTTATGCTAAGCAGGATACCATGACTATAGTCTTAAGGCTTATAAATAGCATATAAATTCAGTTCGATCGTTAAGCCCATTCGGTTTTAGACTGTTAAGGTGATAAATCCAATAGTTTTCTCGCTTTAGTAGGTTCTTCTTGTTAAGAGGACCTTCGGTTTTGGGAACTATTTCCAGTATACAAGCCCGCAATTGACTGATGTGGTGATGTTTTTCAAGGAAATGAGTCGCCACCCTTGATTTGAGCAATCCTGTTCTTATGTTGCTCTTATGTTCCGTTAGTCGGGTCTTGAATTTTCTCTCCGTGTGCCCAACATATACTGATCCACACGGGCATTTGAGCATGTACACTATATTCATAGTGTTACATGTAGCGTTAACCTTTATTGGAACCTTATGTTCTTTCATTGGATGGGAAATGGTATTTCCCTTCATTATGTTATGACAGTTACTGCAATTCATGCATGGAATTGTTCCACGAAAAGAATTCATTGGCGGACGTTCTTCTGAAGTATTTAAAATCTCTCCCAAATTCCTGCCTCTAGTGAAGGCGAATAATGGTTCTTTAGCAAACGCTCCTTTGAAGTCTAATTCCAATTTTAACATCTGCCAATGTCTTTTTATAATGGTTTTTAACTGGGAGCTCACATTCGAAAATTTACTAGCACATGTGATCCTCTGTTCTGAAGATTTGCTCTTGCTAATGAGGAGTTCTTCTCTGGATTTATTTAGTGCTCTCGCTAGTGCTGTTTTGATGATGGCTTCAGGGTATCCTCTATCCTGAAATCGATGCGCCATGATGTCCAATTGCTGTTGACATTCTTGTGTTTCAGAGACCACTCTTCTGACCCTGAGGAACTGGGAGTAGGGCAGGTGTGTTTTGAGAGCTTGAGGTTGGTGGCTTTCGTATTTTAGGAGATTGTTCCTATCTGTGGGTTTACGATACAAGTTTGTGCAAAATTGATTTCCTTCTCTTATGATTTCCACATCTAGAAATTGGATACTGTTGCAACTGACTTGTCATGTGAAACTAATACGGTCGTTTCTCCTATTCAGTATTTCCAATTGGTTTATCAAAGATTCAACATTGCCTTTCCACACTAGGAAGATATCGTCAATGAACCTTACGTACATGAGTAGTTGTGTTGCCCATTCCTGACTCTGATAAATATGTTGCTCCTCAAATGATGTCATGAACAAATTTGCATACGCCAGAGCGGCGCAATTGCCCATCGATGTTCCACTACGTTGGATGAACCATCTCTTTTTGCATGTAAAGTAGCTGTTCATGAGGGTAAATTCCATGAGCTCCATCAAGAAGATTTGTAGGTCCTGTGCGTACGTGCTATTCAACAGAGCGTGCTCTACGGCATCCAGGCCTTCTTTATGAGGTATCGACGTGTACAACGCCTTCACGTCAACTGTTGCCATGACAATTTCCTCTTGGATGCTCAGATGTTGCCACTACAAGATAAGGCCGGTCCCTCAACATCGGAGCCTTTTTTAGAAGGAGGCCTCACAGAAACGGAAGACCCCGGAGGGGACGCAGGAAAAATCAAAGAAAAGGGCCCACCCCAAACGAGGAATACGACGTCCAAAAAGGACAAAACAAAGAAACATTGACAGACGCCAAAAACTTGGTCATTAACATTTCCGATGACCGGTTAAGTAAAGTTCAGATTGAGACACTACAAAAGGGAATGTCATTTGTGCCCACAGCACGCACCAACAAGCTGGAACTAGAAGTAAGCTTGTTTAAATTAACCCGGAAAATGAGACTGTCATTTTTTCGATAATGTGATCACTGATTCTAGACTAAAACCCGAGGACGAATTAAGAGGTCTAAAGACCACTAGTACATATATGCCACCAACCAGTCATAAAACCATAGATTTGATCGAAGAACTTTGTAAACAGGACATAGGCAAAATCAACACCAATAAAAAAAGCAAAAGGAGAAACATGACCAATAAGGAATTTGGGATAATTGGAGCCATAGCCAATAATGACAGGGTTATATGCCAGAAGGCCGACAAAGGAGGGGCGATGGTAGTACTGAATACATCTTACTATGAAGCAGTGGTTAATGATCACATTGAAGATGCACATCTATATATGGAAATTGATTTCAATCCCACAGAGGAAATCCGGAAGACCTTATCAACCATCCTAAAAAGAGCTGAAGATAGGGGTACCATCACTGAAAAACCCCGAAAATATCTCACACAGGATAGTCCCAGCAGCCCCGTTCTGTACATGGTACCGAAGGTACATAAAGACTTGCATAAACCACCGTGTCGCCCTATCGTGTCCACCAAAAGGAGCCTCCACGAACCAGTGGGGAAATTCTTGGATAAGTACATGCAGCCTCTAGTTTTAAAATCACAGTCCTACATCAGAGATTCGACCGACTTTTTGATAAAACTGCAACATCTGAGCATCCAAGAGGAAATTGTCATGGCAACAGTTGACGTGAAGGCGTTGTTCACGTCGATACCTCATAAAGAAGGCCTGGAAGCCGTAGAGCACGCTCTGTTGAATAGCACGTACACACAGGACCTACAAATCTTCTTGATGGAGCTCATGGAATTTACCCTCATGAACAGCTACTTTACATACAAAAAGATGGTTCATCCAACATAGTGGAACATCGATGGGCAATTGCGCCGCTCTGGCGTATGCAAATTTGTTCATGACATCATTTGAGGAGCAACATATTTATCAGAGTCAGCAATGGGCAACACAACTACTCATGTACGTAAGGTTCATTGACGATATCTTCCTAGTGTGGAAAGGCAATGTTGAATCTTTGATAAACCAATTGGAAATAATGAATAGGAGAAACGACCGTATTAGTTTCACATGGCAAGTCAGTTGCAACAGTATACAATTTTTAGATGCGAAAATCATAAGAGAAGGAAATCAATTTCGCACAAACTTGTATCATAAACCCACAGATAGGAACAATCTCCTAAAATACGAAAGCCACCACCCTCAAGCTCTCAAAACACACCTGCCCTACTCCCAGTTCCTCAGGGTCAGGAGAGTGGTCTCTGAAACACAAGAATGTCAACAGCAATTGGACATCATGGCGCATCGATTTCAGGATAGAGGATACCCTGAAGCCATCATCAAAACAGCACTAGCGAGAGCACTAAATAAATCCAGAGAAGAACTCCTCATTAGCAAGAGCAAACCTTCAGAACAGAGGATCACATGTGTTAGTAAATTTTCGAATGTGAGCTCCCAGTTCAAAGCCATTATAAAAAGACATTGGCAGATGTTAAAATTGGAATTAGACTTCAAAGGAGCGTTTGCTAAAGAACCATTATTCGCCTTCACTAGAGACAGGAATTTGCGAGAGATGTTAAATACTTCAGAAGAACGTCCGCCAATGAATTCTTTTCGTGGAACAATTCCATCCATTAATTGCAGTAACTGTCATAACATAATGAAGGGAAATACAATTTCCCATCCAATGAAAGGACATAAGGTTCCACTAAAGGTTAACGCTACATGTAACACTATGAATATAGTGTACATGCTCAAATGCCCGTGTGGATCAGTATATGTTGGGCACACGGAGAGAAAATTCAAGACCCGACTAACGGAACATAAGAGCAACATAAGAACCGGATCACTCAAATCAACGGTGGCGACTCATTTCCTTGAAAAACATCACCACATCAGTCAATTGCGGGCTTGTATACTGGAAATAGTTTCCAAAACCGAAGGTCCTCTTAACAAGAAGAACCTACTAAAGCGAGAAAACTATTGGATTTATCACCTTAACAGTCTAATACCGAATGGGCTTAACGATCTAACTGAATTTATATGCTATTTATAAGCCTTAAGAATATAGTCATGGTATCCTGCTTAGCATAAGCTTAAGTTCTCATCAACCTCCTTGGTGCTCCTAGAGCATTTTTGATACACATGGTTTAACTTAAGCGAATATTGACATTCCGTATAAAGCCATTTAAAGCTTATTATGCGCTCTCATGAACACTGGCTATAGAGCGCATGAGTTGATTTAATTGTTGAAGTCAGACACCTAGTGATAGACATTTTTGACATTCGTGTGAATAAAGCTCGTTTGTTTTGAAAAGAGCAGGATTTAAAAAAAAATGCGACTTGAACCTAGTGCGCACGCACGTAAACATGCTTCGCGTAAATACCCAGGTTACATCAGTTCTGTAATATTAACTGAACGGAAACCGCGAGGAGAGTAGAAGCCACGCCACCCGCACACGCGAGGTAAGAAATGAATGAAATGAATGAAATGAAATGTCAACTTATAAAGCGCAGTTGCTGCCCTGGGGCGTCCAAGCGCTAGCGACCAGCTATAAAATTGCTTAAAAGGCAGAAAAAAGAAAGTTAAAAAGAGGCATTGAAAAAAAAGTCTTCAGCTGTTTCCGAAAGGTGGAAAGGTTTGTATTGGATCTAAGTTGAAACGGGAGCGAATACAGCTTGGCGGCGTTGTAAATGAACATCCTGCCGCCAGCTCTTGCCTTTTTTATTCTGGGGACTATAGCCTTACATGCCTGGCTAGAACGAAGGGTTCTGCTAGGTTGATACTGTATTGCAAGGTCCCGAGTAATGGCTGGTCCCGTGTCCCAAAAAGTTTGGTGGAATATACACATCGCCTTGAAGGCGATTCTTTGTCGCACTGGAAGCCAGTGCAGGCTGTGCAGGCCAGACTTTGCCGACATCCTGCGTGGCAGCTGGAGCACGGTGCAAGCGGCAAAATTTTGCACAATCTGAAGCTTGCGCAGTGTATATTCCGGAACGCCAAGATAGAGGACGTTGTTAGAATCCAAACGGGACTGAATCAAACCCTGAACGGCTACCTGCTTTGCCTCCACCGGCAGAAGGGGAAGAACTTTCTTAAGCATCCTTAGGAGGCCGAAGCAAGTAGCCGCAAGTTTTGTGGCCCGAGTGTTAAATGAAAGGGTCTTGTCCAGCCAAACCCCAAGGCTTTTTATATTGTCCCTGGGACACGCTATAGAATAGCTTAGGAAGTGGAGTGGCAGCACCACTTAGAAGCCTTTGTAGAGCGTTTTTAGCAAGCAGTTAGCGGCCTGTTAAAAGGCATCCTCCAGTAAGAACTAACGCGGGTACACCGCGATAGAATCCCTGAGAGTGAACCAGCTGAAGAAGCCCATATTATCATTATTTTGTAAATAACGGAGTACGCGCAGCGAACAATGGAGCCTGAATATGTGAATCTCAGAGCTTAATTAGCAGCTAACAAACTAGCGATAAGCAACAGTGCGTCACACACCGATAGTAGCATTTCACTGGGACTGACATACACATTTCTAAGAATGTTTATTTGTATATTCCAGATTTTCCCTGATGAAGGTGCTTTTTGCACCGAAATGCATTGTAATTCTATAAAAATGCAAGATATGAAAACGCTTTTTTGGAACATGTGATTAAAACATGCCAAGATGGAGTGAATAAGCCAATAAATTGAACTTTGATGAAATCGCACACAAAGCTTACGGTGAAATTATTTAAACCTAACCTTCATGCTGAATATCATTCAGCCACAAACCAGTGCCTAGGGTGAGAGACCTATGGATCAACAGGTCTGCTACACTACGAGTAATCAGATACACTCCTGGAGGGGAGTGATACCCCAGAGCACGGATTAATCAGAACTTAAGACAAGGCGGTGCACATCCCTAAACCTTGAGCCACATTAAATTCTGACCAGGGCCCTGTGTTTAGCTCTCGGGTTTACAAGGAGGCCACGTGAGGATTGGGTGTAGCACTGCAATACTCCTCTCTGTACCATACAGAGGGAAATTTGGTCGTGGAGAGGATGAACCGAGACTTAAAGCAGTCTCTAACAGCTAGAGTATAAGGCACGGGTGAAATCTGGGTAAAACCTCTGTATGGAATACAGCGAGCTTTGAACAACATGCCAAGAAGTTCTCTGGAGGGGTCACTCCATATGAGGTCATATTTGAGACAAGAATGTGGGTACCTGATCTTGATTAGCAGACACCCTCCTCTCGCTACAATTCAAGAAGTTCAAACGGAAAGACTCATCATGTTCGAAGAGTCCAGCACAGAATGATGGACTATGCAATAATGCTACGGAACTTTTTCCTCTTAAACTTGAAGTTCATATTTAGATTCAAAATAAAAGAAATTTCAATTCGACCAAATGCAGATGTATATATCAACATGCCTCAACAAGAGCAAACTACGATTTCCACAAATCCGGATGCAATACAAACAATTGATCGAACTGCTTCTGGCTACTTCATAAACGTTTGCGTTGGATCCAAGTGAACCTGAACCGATGCCAGCCCAACAGTCAAGCAAGAAGCTAGTTCAAGATTTTCTAAACTTTCTTAAAAAAAACTTACCTGGTATCACCTTGGGTAGAACTATGGGTAATTACCGGGATACTTTTGTTTCTTTTCCGGTTGAGCTTTGTAATAGTTTTTAGCATGCTTGTTAATGGAAAATACCTTCGACAAAGCTCTGCAGCCCAAAAGGTGAATGATTTTAAAACCATAGCAATCTCATCGAGAACAAAGAGACGTGTCATCAGTGAACATTACAGCAGTTCCTATACCAGATGGTATAGTTTGGGACAAGGTTGATTTCGATATACTTGGCCCGACCGAACTTTTAAAAATATCACATTTATTTAAATATCATTGAGCAATTTCATTACCTCAAGTACATTTTCCGATGATTGGGATTTTGAGACTGTAAATAACGTTGTCGGATTTAGAAAAATCTACTGCATTTTCTAATAGTGAAACATTGGAAAGCACATCAGATTTCGAAACAATGTATTGTTATCAACATTATGGTCATCACTTCCTGCATAAATCTGCTAATCCTAGAAATGTGTTCACATACCACCAGTGGGAACATTGTCCAACACCTCCGAAAGGCAGTTTAACCGCTTCCGTGCGGCGCCGATTCCGCCCCTGTGCTGGACATTCCAGAACAGGGTGCGGTCGTGACGGAACCGTTCCGTCATCAGCACAGCTCAGCCGCGACTGATGACGGAACGATTCCGTCACAAGCATCGAAGGGGTTAAAAACATTTACATAAAAGTTTCCATATTTTTCAGGGTTTAATATGTCTGACCCAGCCTCATATTATTATAAGCTTGCACCAACATCAGGGCAGAAAAATGTTAAACACTAAATAGATTTACTCTACTTCCTTTATTGCCCAGTTGTCTGAACAAGGTTCCGACTTATGGAAGGACACCATAGACTTGAGGTACTAGAGAATGGCACGTACAGGGAACGGAAGCTTTATGGTGAGCATGCCTCATCCCTCGACAGATCATGTTTTTGAATGAGACAGTGCGAGAAGAAGTCATACAATGCAATAGATCAGACCCCGATAGGAAGAAATGGTTGATTTGGCCCACAGACACCAATAGTTGTCAGGCGAGATTCATCGGTAAAACCGAAGAGTTGACTATCCATAGGATAGATCTACATTACGTACAGAGAGAACATCCAGGGGTAGTGACATCCTTCAGTGTTTAGAAGTTGTGCAGTGATTGGCTAAAAACCTCAACACTCACAGGTAAAACACTTATCCTTACTGTCACAGGATGTGGATCTCAGGGATTTTTTTACTAGGTCCAAGGAACCCACATCAGAAACGTTTCATTTATGCTGGCATTTATGCTACCTACAATGAAATATGGAAAATATCACAACAAGAGGCCGCAGAAAGACTACGGGAGCTAGACCGTATAAATCTGGAAAAATCTCTAGCAGTGGTAGATAATGGGTTAACTACATTAACCTCTAGGATATATTAATTAGGCAACATTGTATCTTCTGCGATAGACATACTAGAACAGGATTTAGCCATATTACAACACGGCCAATCTCAATTACGTTCTATTATGTTGTAAACTGGACGCTGCAATCTTTGCTTGCAGGCTATGTGCCTTGGCGTTTTATCAACAGCACGTCTCTGTTTTCTGAATACAATCTAAGAGATAAACAGATAGAAATGGCACAAAGGGGAGCAGACTATACAATGCTGCGTATCAAAAAACTGGATAATTACCATTTACAGTGGCAGAATCACCGACCACAGAATGGCTAATCCATGGCCACATAAATCTGCCGGTCATTACTTTTCAGTTTCAATATTGCCTTGAACAAAACCAGGCTGGCAGATGTGAAAAACTGGGTAAGGAATACATTGAGGAATCATGGGAATTACCATACAGATTTGGATGCCGGAGTGTGGATCGAGAAGTGTTCCTAAGTGGTACAAACTGTGCGAACCCTTTAATAGGCTCACTCATATGTCAGGACATAATGCTGCACGGAGCTTGTAATTGTTCTGTAGCAAACTTGTCCTGTCATCGGAGGGGCGTCCCGGCTGCAGTGATTACTCCAGCTTTCAGGCTACTTTCAAATGGGAGTTACTTGATGCGGAACATTCAAGGCTGCTGTGGAATGTTCCCGGGCATCGTATATCTGGTACCTGTGAGCTCCATACTTGTTGTATGCAAGTATTGTTTTCACCGACACATACAATCAAGGAGGCGCCATTATGGCCTTCACTGAATGTTTCTTTAATATGGTTTGATACTCTAAGCAGAATGAAAGACATGCTTTTACAGAAGTCTGTGCCCTTAACCTCCGCACAAGAGACCTTTGATCTCCAGATCGCAAGGTCTTCGGCAGAGATAAAGGCGCTTCTCCATACAAACTGCCCATTCCATTTCACATAAATGGTGAATCGAATCTGTAACATTTCTGATACGACCGGCATAGTCCACCTCTTTAAGACCATAGGTTCTGGACATCTAAGCACCTTTCAGACGGTACTTGGAGTTATACCAAACTTCATACACTACGTATCCAGAAGCATCTTTGGAGGACTTCCGCTAATCCTGTTTCTAGTAGCATGTATCCTGATTGTTTTCCTTCTGCTACGCAAGGACATCCCTGTCACCAAGGAGATGGAACAAGCACTCCTGGAGCCTAAATACTGTGACCACATGGTACAACATCTAGGCATGCCTCGCCTTAGAGAACTAAGTGCATCTTGGTTCTTGTCATTCCGACCAGTCTGGATGGACTGCATCTTACCTGTCCTCCGATGCCTGTTTTGCAGAGAAGAATGCGTGTTAGACCTTTGTTTGACACTCCCATCAAGTGCGCAACTGGACGTGAATGCTTTGCTGGACCCGATAACGGCCCATGTTCTGCATTGTCCTCATCATATTGCAATGTTGATGGGGGCATTCCTTGAGTCACCACAGGTAGTAACTGCACCTGTTGGTATGGACACCGGCTCCTCCACTGACACCCAGGCTTTGGACGGCACACAGTCTGCCCCAGCACTGGCTGCGGACAGCTTGGAACATCTTCTGTGCTCAATTGACGTACTTTGCGAGGTACTACAGGGGCTGTCTATTGCAGAAGCAAGCAACAAAAATGTTGCGTCTACCAGCCAGGATACAAACATTTGACTCATTTGGCTGATCGTGTGCTGGAAGAATTCGCCCTTTTTTCAACAAGCTCAAATTTGGAACTCAAAAACAAAATTGACAATGACATTCCTTTCATTTATTGGGCATACTTGGCTTTCTAATGCTTATAGTGATTCGGACTATAACTACGGACACTTTAGAGCTATGGCTTGCAAAGAATTTTCAGACAATTTCTGCATTTTTTTTTACTTTTAAACATTTTACCTACAGAGATGTTTTTATAAATTTTGTGAGTACCAATATCAAGTTTGGCTAGTAGTACAGTAATAAGTTACATATGTCGTCCAGTCGGAAGTGGAGTGTGTGTTACATTCCATATAGGTACGCTATATACAAAGGTAACATTGCAACCTTTCACCTATATTCTTCCCTACATTACAAACATAACGGTTCATAGGGACTGACCTTTTACCTCGATAAGACACTGCTTTCAGAAAGCTGTTTTTTCCCTAGTTCGAATCTCATACATTATGCATGAGGCTTCTTGGAAGCACAGCAGGACAAACATCTCCTGTATAATTTCTCTGTATAATTTCAGGCCTGCTGCCGTCCTTTAAGCCGAAACAGTAAAACAGCAAGGTAGGACCCAGGGGGAGAGCTATGGGTATATATACATCACATCTTGCTTAGAAGGACAGAGGAGACCGAGACTTCCAGGCTGACGCACTAACCAGAGACGCTGAGGTTCCTGCATGCAGACACTCCAGCTTAAAGTGGTCTAACATCCCTCGCAGGTTGTCCAACTCGAGACCAGGACGGGGTCCCATATTCTCTCATTCTCAGGTAATAGTGTTGACTAAATCCTAGAGGGATTCTTGGCATAACACCTGCACAGATGCTAGGTACATTTAGGTACATCTAGTTAGAGAGGCATCGTAGAAGTACACATTATGTACATGTATATATTCATGACTACTGCAAGATAGTAGAACTTTACCATCCCTTTACTTTCGTAGTACTTTTAATCATATATCTCTGCTACTGTCTAATGATTGTTGCAGCTCATCTATTCTACACTAGAATAACAACTGTTCAATAAATCCTTTTTGACAAACACCCAGTATGTTTATTCTGTGTATCTCTGAGACAAACTAAGTGAACATTAGTGACTGAGCGAAAGTAGTATATTGTTTCCACGATTCTGAGGGATCAGGGTTGTTATGTTCTGAGGTTGCCAAGAAGTACTCTCTCCCTGATAAGAGGAGATTCTAGTGGTACTGTGAGCTAGCTGATTCAGACAGGCTAACATACCCAGTGGGGGTGCACAGAATCAGTCTGCCATCAGTCACACAGTTTATGTCATTCAAACGTGCAGATCCTGCATAGGTTATATGGGTATTACATGACAAAAGACTGTGCTTAGCAGGATCTTGGCGACCTAACGGGTGTGGGGTGGAGTGGGCTCTCCATAGAGAGTTCTGCTAAGGGTAAATCCTGAGCATAGTAGAGGCTTGGGCCCCTAATGGGGCTAGGGTATCTGAGTTAAGAGAACTACAGTGTAGGTATTTTATATTAGTATAAGCACATATGTTTGAGTAATTTATGATTAACATAAGTGCTTCCCAAACGTTTTAGAACCACAACGCACCTTTTAGAATGCACTCATACGGCCCTCCTACCTTTAATGGACAGAAGGCGGGGTGCTTTTTGAGTGTAATTAAAGCATCATGTGGGAGGGCACTGTCATTTACAGACAGCAAAGTTTCCATTGAAATGGCCACTAACTTTGCACAGACATGCAGCTTTACTGATAGAACTATATAGCTTACAAACAATGTGTGGAAATAAGGTTTCCCCATGGGGAGTAGGGTCAAGACTGATTTGCATATGGCTGGGTCCTAGGTGGGGTGCCGTGGCAAGCAAAATAACGATAGATTTTATTTTGTGATGTTATCTTGAATAATTGCTCCAACTTTCGCGACCCACCAGAAATAAGCTTGAGACCCACAGTTTTGGAAACACTGCTTTTCAAGATTCTTTCTATTTAGTACTTATCTAGAAATTTCATAGGTTGTACTGGTTTTTAGAGTAAATTGAACAGGAGGATTGTGGATGACGTCATAAATGATGTCATCATTAAGGTATTTTGAGATGTAATCAATGATGTCCTTAAACATCTCCTGAGTGATGTAAACTGTGAGGTCATAAGCATAGCATAGCAGAGGCATGAATTATAGTTAGCTCAGTAAAATATAACTGGTGAATTTTAGTGTTTTTTTGTTTAAAATGTTTTTTTTGACAGACATTTCCACTTAATGATAGCCTCACATTAAGCGTAGGTTTTAGTCAGTTCATTAATTTTTTTACATAAAAATATTAACAGACCTAACCATAACGTCACTTTAACCTTTTTTTTTATAACAAAGTAACAAATTATTAAACACATGACTTTAACCGTTGTTTTTCTCCAGAGGATTTCTAGCAGGTTTTAACGTAAAGTTAAATGTCACTAACATATTTAACTGTACGAAGTAGGCCCTTCACTACGAAAGGAGGATTGTGAATGTGGAGGGAGTGAGCTCTGTGGGAAGAACTGCACAGAGAATGCAGCCTAGCCTCTCTGTAGTAGTGGCTCACCTACCTAATTGGGCTTGGATGTCTGGAGGGAGGGAGTTCTCTATAAAGTGCAGAAAGCGCAGGCTGTGCATAGTTGAGGCTAGCCCACATAGGAAAGCTTGAGTACCTAGAGGGAGTGAGCTCTACGCAGAGTATGAACACTGAGCGTAGACTGTGCATAGTAGCGGTTTGCCCACCTAATGGGGCTTACAAATCGAGGGAGTGGGAGCTTACCCACCTAATGGGAGTGGGCTCTGCACACAATCTGCACACTCAGTGCAGACTTTGCATAGTATGGTTTTGCCCACATAATAGAGATTTACTTTCTGGAGTGAGTGGGGTCTATGTACAGTCTCCACACTAAACGTAGTAGAGGCTTGCCCACCTAATGAGGGCTTAGGTCCCTAGAGGGAGTGGGATCTACATGCAGTTGGCACACTCAGTGCTGACTGTGCATAGTAGGGGCTTGTCCAGCTAATAGCCTTTGCATGTCTGGAGAGTGTGTGCTCTATGCAAAGTCCACACTCTGAGCACAGACTTTGTGTAGCAGGGGCTTGCCCACCTAAGAAGGCTTGCATCTCTTGAGGGAGTGGGCTCTACATACAGTCTACACACCAAGGACTGCTTGTAAGTAGTAGGGGCGTTCCCACCTAATAGCACTTGCGTGGCTGGAGGGAGGAGGCTCTATGCACAGTCTGCGCACTGAGCACAGACTGTACATATCACAGGCGTGGCCACCTAAAGAGGATTAGGATTCTGGAAAGTGTGGGCCCTACGCAGTCTGCGCACTGAGTGAAAACTGTGCATAGCAATCTCTTGCCTATGGTACTGGGGCTTTATTGTATTTGGGAGTGCATTCTCCGTAAAAAGTTTAGCACAGTCCAAAAGGCTGTACTTGATAATTTTTCTGGGGGTCTCTCCCAGTTTGGAAGGACCTCAAGGGGGCCACGCTGAATCCCGTAGGACCACAACAGGATCAAACGGGGCCAGCCAACATTATTAGCAAACCAAATAATACTCTTTCAATGGAACTGCAGACCTAACTATAACTACCTAATGACGACAACCACTAGGATAGATTTTTCTATATAAAAAATTGTGAAACATTTCACATCCATTTAGAAAACTTTGGGTGTGGCCATACTTGAAGAAGAAGCCTTTTATACCTTCTTGACAGGTCATTGTGTTCAGCGTACGGACGTCCATATCCTGACCAAGCTCTGGCACCATAATTCGCTTTATATGACCTGTGAAGAGAATATATTGTATTTCGCCATAACTGCTAATGCCCAGACTCTGTTCAATACAGTACGGCATACTTTGTGATAGCTAATTCTACTGTTTTTACAAGATCATATTTGGTAATAACCCTGCTCAACTCGGTGAAAAACAATCTTCTCAAAAGTGCACAAAATAGTCTGAAATGAAAAAGGAAGTGTGGTAGTATCCTCATTTTGACTAAATTGACTCAAACAATTAATGAGCTTAAAGATTTTTAACTTCGTTAATAGCAGAGATGCCTAGATAACAAACTGCTTTGTTTGTCAAAATATGCACAGTTTGATCCAAACTGAAGTAGTTCTGTTTTGGCATGGTAACTTTATACCCAACACTTGCGAACAGTTTTGAATAAACTTAAATGCTCATACTATACTTCTTAGCTCCTGTTTTAGTTATACACTACACCGTTTGAGTATAATTTAATTTTTCTGCTTTATGTACAATGCCATCAACAACCATTTCAATACCGAGCAGCTCTATGAACAAAGCAAATGATAATGGGGGAAGTGGGCACCAATCGTAACCTCGGCTAACACTCAGTGCCTGCCATAGTTTGCCGCCTTTCTTTAGGCATATCTGTATCCTTATACATACATTCAATAATGCACTGATGAACTGTTGTGGTATTTTTACTCTCCTTCGCAAGAAATCCCAGTATTAGTAGATTCCATGCAAGGTGAAAATTATGTAAAGTATAATGGGGTTTCAACAAAATACATCAAATACAACTCCTGGCACACTGTTCTGGTTTTACAGTAAAAAAAAGCCACTGGTACATCCACTGGTCCACAATGCAGAGCAATAGCAGCTGACAATAAGTTGATTTTGAGGGGATAGTAGGATCCTGGCCACAAGAGCAACGGTGAAGTAGTTCCTGAATGGCCGTTTTGCACGTCACCAGTTGTGTAATTTTATTTAAATTCCTTGCTTATTTTACTTGTCGGCTTTTTTCCAAATGGAAATGTTCATTGAAAATAGCAGGTGGAAAAAGGCAAACGTTTGGTTGCTTGAAGAAAAACAGAGAGTATACTTATTTTTGTAGTTAAAAGAATATGGAATGTTAGAGAAAATAACATCCTTTCAGAAGTAAAAAGAAAAAAAACTTTATTCTGATGACAGTTTGTAAGAGGCGAACCACACTTTGCCAGATAGAATATTCCAGCTGTGTTGTCTGTCAGGATTTGAACTCCCTTGATCTGGATTTGGATCTACAAGGCTTTCAATGACAGATCAATCATTTTCAGCTTGAAGAAACAGGATATGATTGTTCGTCTCCTGGGAAGACTAGAGTCCACTTATCTGGAGCCCTCTTTTTATCCAGGTCAAAACCCCACCAAAAAGCCATGTTAGTCATTAATGATGGCTTTCTGTAGTACATTAAACAGCCTCTCTTACTACATACATGTTTAGCTCCACCTTGTCTTTTATAACCATTGGATGCTTTTATGTTCCAATTGCTTTGAGACAGCTGACGGCTTAACCAAGCTTGAATAGGACTCATTTGTTACCAAGTGTTTGGAATCAGATGACTGCAAAAGGTCATCATACACAACCGTTTCATCCCCAACCTCACCATAGGAGACCGAAATGTCTAGTAAAGGAAAGTCTTTTCATGCAATGCCTGGCCTTCTTTGGGGCATAATGATTTGACTGTGTCTTCGGATCTGCCAGATTGAAGGTCTTTTACATTTCTAGAACTTTGGGAGGGGATGCGGGGAGGGTGCTTTTTCGAATTCACAGTGATCCGCAGCTGGTGTAGTATGGTCACTATCTTACGAATATTTGCTTGCCATTGCTCTAATGTGCTTGCCTTTCCAGATGTGGGTACACATGAATAGCCTGTCTTCAGGGGTTGCTACCTCTACTAGCCTTTTGGCAAAGGCTCTCGGCATCAACTTTATGCCGAAAGATAACACATTGAGCTCATATTATACCCTCCTGTTTACAAACCTGAGATATCTTCTGTGTGATGGTGATATCGCAATGTGGAAGCAGGTGTTATTGAAATTTATAATCAGCAGGTAGTCCTTTTTCTCCATTTAATCCCGCAAGCGGGACACCCTAGATAGCCGCGGTGGATTATCTGGCCGACGAAATGGCAGTTGTCTCCCCAGCGGAGCGAGACATCGACCATGTGACCGTAGCGTCACTAGAAACACCGCGGACACATGGGACACGGGAAGAGAGAGACCTGGAGCTATGATGGAAGGACACGCCGGGAAGAGAAAACAATGTGGAGGATGAGCGCGAGGAGCCTGAGAAGAGGAACCAGGAGAACAAAAGTTGCAGCAGAGGTCAGCGTGGACAAGACGCAACTACAGACAAGAACCCCACCTGAAGCAGATGAAGGAGAACAACCTAGAGGCAACCTCTGGCAGTCCAACCGTCCCGAGGAGAGAGAGGACGTCTGGACTCCTGCCACGACCCAGGAGGGCCGTGGCTATAGGAAAGTACCTCTCCTCCGTTATTTCGCCATACGGAGGTGTTGGGGGCTGTAGAATTGTACCAAGGCACTTCAAGTAATGAAGCATGCAACACAACCACCAGGGTGTTTCGGTGGGGGACAATGCAGGAGTCCCTGAGCAATTCTTCTTACATTCTGTTTCTCTTTTCTTTTTGTTTGTTTTGAGTGTAAAACATACTTCCACCCCTCTGCGGCTGCTCGTTGAGTGAAGGAGAAGAGAAGAAAATTCCGCCGTATTATGAGGGAAGAGAGAAGCACACAGAGGAATACTACTTCCCATATCTGTGAACTTTCATAAAGAACCTCAGTTTCTTTTTGTGGTTTGTTTTGCGACCAGTAATTCCACTGCTTGGTGCAACTTCCTAAAAATAAAAGAACTACTAACATGACAGAACAATAGATTTTTGTGTGTGTACCCTCTTATCCCACTGAGTGATAACACTCCAGTAAAGATAGGACTTCCTGGAAAGTTGTCAGCTGCAACCTTTGGGTTTCAATCATATGTCAGGACCAGAGGCTCAGATTATGCCTTCTTCCTTCGCTTTATTTTAACAGCAGCATATTTCCAACAATACAATAACCAACTACATTTCCCAAGAATAGGGAAACAAAGTTCCAAAAGGAGTCCTTCCTTGCTGTCTGCACTCCAGCCAGCATAGTCCCTTCACGCGGTTTCCTCTGCCTTCGCTGCTCAGCAGCAGATAAATCTATTTTTCTTTATTTTCCTGTTATAAAGGTTGTTAGCTGGCTAATTTGTGGGGTTTGCTAGCGCGTTGTATATTTTTCTGTTTGCACAGATTCCCTTTAGTCACAGGACATTTTTAAATGTACCTTACATGACTGATTGCCTGCGCGGTGCGGTGTGGTCCTCCCACCGCCAGGTCGGCGTAGTGCACTCTCTATGGGCAGCACGGGTCAGGCACTAGCATTAGAGTCCTGACAAGTGCTGCCCGGTGAGAGCTCCGCCTTGCCCCCTGCAACCCTGTTTTACGCCCTGTGGGCTCTGTATTTTCCACTGATTTTCACTGAACCCCTTTTGAGGGTCTGTAAGACATCCTTGAACCCCCTGCAGGGTCGCAAATGCACCGTGACTTGTGGTGTCTGTGGGACACTGTCCCGGATGGCTGCGCTGTGATCAGAGGGCTGCTGTGTTCCTAGGGCTCTGCCCATTAATCGTGCGCCCTTGGCAATCCCTATTTGTCTGGGCTCCCTCCCAGCGTGTAAACAGAGCACCTGTAGTGCCTTTAAAATAGTGCTTTCAGCGCCAAGCTGCCTGTGCTCCTCATTTACTTACCTGTACTACACCTATACACTTACCTAAGACTATGCAGTCGGTGCAAGACCAGTACCAGGAGGAGGATCCCCCTGGGATGATGACTTTTACCAGGCAGGACTCCATCTACAGGGCTGTCAATCAAGCCATGGAGCCTTTGGAGCAACGCCTGTCAGCGCAGATAGCGAAAGAGTGCGCCAAGTGGACTGCTTCCGTGACAGTTACCCCTAAGTCCCCTCCTGCACCTTAACCTTCTGGGTCTCACCCTGCTAAGAAACCATGTCCTCAAGGGGTGGGTGTAGATGCTTTTGCCCATCTGAAACAGGCTTTCTTGGCGCAGGTGCCCACACAGGCTGACCCGGTGCCCCTGTGGACTGCACCCAAATGCCTCCGCACACCGCTTCCCCTGACCCCTTTAATAATGGTGACTGCGCCGGGGACATGGCCGATGAAGCGGGGGGCCTCTGATATGTTGGACCCGGATGACATTGTCCACCCCAGGTCTACAGAGTGGGTTCCCGGGGATAAAGTGGTCCAGTAAGTGGCGAGCCGTCTGTGCAAACCAATGGACTAGGACGCTCGCAACCGCCTTCGGGCGGAGTGTCCCCGCCCCAGTTTGGAGGGAAAGGTTGCCCTAACAACCGAAATAGATCCCAAGATGGCAACCTTCCTAGCAAAATTCGTACGGGACCCTAAAAAGGGCATTGATTGCTCCTGTAGTACGGGCCAGGACAAACTGCTAGATGCAGCGGGACCTGTCACCAAAATTCTTGACATGCCCGAAGAGGCCAAGGTGTCCGGTGCCCTCATCTCCCCGGAGGTTGTCTCGAGATGGGTGCAGCGTGAGATAGTTTTTATTGGAAACACAAATTGTGTGCTCTCCATCAGAGAATACAATTATCACACAGTGTCCTGAAAGGTAAAAGTCATTAGACAGTTATAAATAGCATGCACATAGCATTGCTTCGGTGGACAAGAAGGAGATTACTCATTTTTTTTTTTAATCAAAAGATAATTATTCATCTTTCTGTTATAGCATTCATTTCATGGTTGGAAGTACACAGTTAAGAACAGCACTGCATAGAATGTAATGACAACCACATGAAACTTGGTGCAACAAACGTGAATAAATAGTGCAGGTGGCGACGCAAGTGAAAGGAGAACAGAGAACAGCGTAGTCGGCGCACTGTGTTTTAAGGTGCAAATTATATACAGTGAGTGGCTAAAAAGGCGCGAGTGACAGTGATATCACAGAGGGCACAATTAATTTAATAAATTTGGAGCCACTAAGGAGAAGTGTGCCTATTAATCAGGCTGTTGGGTCGACGGCGTTTCGATCCGGAGCATTTCGAATCATCATCAGGACTGGTTGTCTGAATTGGAAAGTGCTGTGAAGGAAGGGACGGATTGTTAAGGCGAGGAATGAAAGGGGTGTACCATCAGAGAAGGCGGTCGCTCCTAATTAAGGTGGACCCCAAGTTAGGTGACCTGGCTTCCTCGGAGGCAGGCGCTGTGGCCCCGGGGGGCTTATTTGGCGACCCGTTCGTAAAAGAGTTAGGAAAGTTTGTGGAGACTTTCAGGAAGTTATTTACTCCCAGGGTTTCCACGGTGCCGGTCGTGGTAGGGGCCGCACGACGGGCCACTTCTCCAACTCTGACAATGGGCAAGGCTCCGGGCGAGGACAATATCAAGACAATTCCTGCTTCAACAATTCCTATTCCACCAGAGGGCAGAGGTTCCGTGGCCGTAGAGGCCAAAGAGGCCAGCAACAGGGTGTGGAAGAGGGGAGTAATACCCTCAGCGAGCTTGCAGGAGGGGAGGGGGGTGGGGTGAAGCACGCTTGGCACTGTTTTTCCCAGCTTGGATTTCCGTCACAAGCTAAGCTTGGGTGCTGCATACGGTCTAGGGCTTCCGGTTGCAGTTTCAAGGCTGTCCACGTCAGCTAACCCGGCCCATCTCCTTCTCGCAACGAGATACCGAGCTGGTATGCAAAGAGCTCTCCGCCCTCCTCAAAAAAGGGGCAATATGCCGCGCAGAGATGTGCTGAGACCACTCGACTGAATGGTCCGATGGCAGTACTGGGTCAATGGCGAGTTGTCAGCTTGCTATATCTGCCAAGCCAAGCGCCAATTAAATGCCAGAAATAGCAATGTTCTTCCCCTATAACACATCTTTAGCTCTTTTTTGGAACTCCTCGGGCAAGTGGGCCATAAGGTATTTTATATACCTCGAATGTTGGTGTGTGTACCCATTTAAAAGGGCATGTGAATTTGAAATGCCTGACTGGGTAGCTGCAGCTCACGCAATCTCTCTTCCGACTATATCCAAACTCTTGCTGTCTTTATCTGGTTATATGCTCATAGAGGCTGGTGACAGCACCCACAGCAAGGAACAGGGCTGTCAGACAGGCAGGCTCTCCATGCAACTGAATGTGCTTGGGGTCCTAAAACAAGCTGTGTACTTCTTTTCAACCCTGGGTGTTATAGCATTTGGAGTCTTCCCTGGTTAAAGATACTTGGAAGCAGTGGAGGAATTGTTCTTTCTACTAACAGGACTCAAAACCTCTAAGACAAAACATGTCTTCTCTCTCTAACTCCATATGAAACAACCTTTCCTTCCCCCAAAAGAGTGTCTATTTCCCTCTTCACTATTTCATGGTGAGTGGATAGGTCATCCAGAGGGAAATGTCTATAACAGTTTTTCCCAAACTATGGGTCACAGGCTGATTATAGGTGGTTCGCAAAAGACAGAGCAATAAATAGAAGATGCTTCTAAATTATGTTTAACTTACCAAATTTGTCCATGAATCAAAGACGTAAGTCAAATGTCAGCCTGCTTTATTCTTTTAACATGGGGATTGGGGTTTACTTTTATTTCTCTGACTCCTAACAGAGAAGAGTTTGTATACTAAAGCACAAGTTACTTACTTGTTTAACACTATATCTGTAAGAGACATTAGTTAGTGATAGATTACTTACCTTAGAATATCCCCAGGCGTCAGACTGAATCTGTAAAGTTTCCGTCAGCAGTATCCCTGTGCGTCGGTAGGCGGTGTCGTACGGCTCCGCGTACGTTGTTGGCGTTGTAGTCGCCGAGATGATGTCGCTGGAGCTACTTAGACGCGCCCACGCGCGCTGACGTCAGTTCTGTACATGACTTTCCACGCCAGGAACGCAGAACCATGCAAGATAATGACCACTGGTGCATTGAAACTAGGGCCCTAAAAGGGATGCCCTTAACCCTAGAAATCAGTTCGCAGAACGGGGAGGGTGGGTGGGGCGGTAAGGAGTCGATCACTAACTAATGTCTCTTACAGATATATCGTTACACAAGTAACTAACTTGTACATCTGAAAGACGTTAGTGACCTTAGAATAGATACCCCAGGAATACCAACCCGGGTGGTGGGTCTGCGAACAAAGATCACACCAGAAAGTCACGGAGAACAGAACATCCAAAGAAGCCATCTCTCCAGACTGGACTGTCCAGGCAATAATTCTTAGTAAAAGTGTGCAGCGAGGCCCACGTGGCTGCCTGACAGATGTCTTGCAGGTGGACACCACGTCCCAATGCAGTAGTAGCTGTGGTCACCCTGGTAGAATGGGTGTGCAACCCCACCGGAGGTTTCTTTTTAGCTAGAGAATAAACAGGCTTTGATACACAAGACGACCCAGCGAGAGATAGTCCTCTTGAGTACAGCCAGCCTTGCTTGGGGCCCACGTAGGCAACAAAGAGCTGGTCATCCACCCGGAACTGTTTTGTGAGATTCAAATAGAATGAAAACGCACATTTTGGGTCCAGACGGTGGAGCCTCACTTCCTCTCTGGAAGGGTGCGGAGGCAGAAAGAAAGTGGGCAAGGTAATGGTTTGCCCAATGTGGAAGGCAGTGACAACATTTGGCAAGAAGGAAGGACGAGTGCGAAGCACAACCTTGTCAGGATGAACAGACAGAAAAGGAGGCTTACAGGAAAGAGCCTGTAGCTCACTCACGGGCCTAGCGGAGGTGATGGCAACCAGAAAAGAAGTCTTCAAAGTCAATAAACGAAGAGGACAGTTGTGAAGCGGCTCATCAGAAAAGTAAGAACCAGATTCAAGTCCCACTGCGGCATCGCAAATGGAATAGGAGAGAAAAGGTGAGTAATGCTCTTGAGAAATCTATTAACAACAGGGGACTTGAAAAGAGAGGGCTGATCAGGGAGCCTGAGAAAGGCAGAGATTGCAGAAAGGTAGCCCTTAATAGTGCCCAGAGCAGAGCCCTGCCGGGCTACAGAAAGAAGAAACAAAAGGACCTCTGAAAGAGGGACAGAAAGGGATCCACAGCCTTTGCTGTGCACCATGCCATAAAATTGTTCCACCTGCAGGCGTATACCGATTTAGTGGAGGGACGCCTGGCTTCCATAATGACATCACTGACTTCAGGAGGCAAGTCAAACTGAATCAACTGTCGCCGCTCAATCTCCACGCATGTAGGTTGAGACTGGACAGGTTCAGGTGGAGGACCGCCCCCTGCTGCTGCGACAGAAGATCCTCCCGAAGAGGCTGTCGGGCCGTGGGAATCCATGCTCATACTGAGTAGCTCGGAATACCAAACTCTTCAAGCCCAGTCCGGAGCCACAAGAATGACTTGGGCCCAGTCGCACCTCATCTTCTTCAGCACTCTGGGTAGATGTGGTATAGGCGGAAAGGTGTACAACAGACCACACTCCACTCGCGACGAAAAGCGTCGCCGAGCGAGTGCCGCCTTGGATATTCCAACGCGCAGAACTGATGACATTGCGCGTTCTTTTCTGTGGCGAATAGATCTAACCAAGGCTCTCCCCACTGCTGAAAGAGACCTTGCGCTACGTTCGAGTTCAGACGCCATTCGTGATCCATCAAGCACCGACGGCTGAGTTTGTTCGCCCTGGCGGTCAGTGAACCTGCCAGGTGTTGAACCACCTGGGTCACGCCCTGATGTTCCAGCCATTGCCAGAGACGCAGAGCCTCCTGGCATAGGGTCCACGACCCCACCCCGCCCTGTTTGTTGGCGTACCACATGGTGGTGGTGTTGTCGGTGAACACCTGCACTACACTCCCCCGGACAGAGGGGAGGAATGCTTTCAGTGCAAGTCGGATCGCCCGTAGCTCCAAAAGGTTGATGTGGAGCCGGGACTCCGCCGGAGACAAGAGACAAAAATGCTTTGTGAGTGTGTGGAGGGACGCCTGTGTAGTTGCCCGGCAAATGCCTAGGACAGGGACTCATCACATCAATGTAGTTGTAGCAGGTTTGACCATGGCAGGATGAGCAAGCAGTCTTTCCAGACCCATCTTTTTGGCCAATGTGTAGCAGATATTAACGCAGAGCAGTATGCAGCAGGAGACGGATCTCTTGGGATACGGACTTTATAACGCAGGCTGACACACACATGCCATTTCCCAGCAAGCAGAACCATGCTTGCCTTAACCACGCATATGCGTGGTTACGACAGTGAGCGGTCTAGATGCTGGGATGGGCAGGGACAGGAAGAGGTAGGATCGGAGAGTATGCGGTCTGGTAAGTGGGGTTGCGACCGGAGTTTGGAGTGATAGGGGTAGTTTTTAAGGGTTGGGGTAGGATTTGTGAGCCACCACTGCAATTGTTGCGCAGTGCCCTCTGAGATCTGGACGTAGTCGGACAGGTTCCCCCGATGCTGCGCCCACTGGAATTTCAGGTCCCACTGCAGAACCCACATACACCATCTGGCATGGTTGGTGAGCAGGATGCCATGAGGCCCAGCAGCCTCAAGGTCGTCCTGACCGAAACCCAGGACAAGGGCTGAAAGATCAGAATCATAGCCCGAATGTCCCAGACTCGCTGTTTGGGAGGATAAACCCGAAATTGCGCAGTGTCCAGAACCACCCCGATGAAGAGGAGCTTTTGAGAGGGTATAAGGTGCGACTTCGGCACGTTGATGGAGAACCCAAGAAAATGCAGGAGGTCGGCCGTAGTCTGGAGGTGGGAGACGACTGTTTGGGGCATGCCCGCCTTCAACAACCAGTCGTCGAGATAGGGGAAGGCTGTAACCCCTGATCTGCGCAGATGAGCTGCGACCACCGCCATCACTTTCGTGAACACCCGAGGGGCGCTTGTAAGGCCAAAAGGGAGAACGGTGAACTCAAAATACTACTGCCCTACCATGAATCGCAGGTAACGCAGGTGGACCGGCAGGACAGGTATATGAAAATAAGCGTCCTGCAGGTCCAACGCAACCATCCAGTCTTGCGGGTCGAGGGCAGACAAGAGCTGAGCAAGCGTGAGCATCTTGAACTTCTCCTTCTGGAGGAAGCGATTGACGTTCTAAAGGTCTAAGATAGGACGCAGGCCTTTTTCCTTCTTTGGAACCAAGACGTAGTGGGAGTAGCAACCACGACCTACTTCTAGCATCGGACCGCGCTCGATGGCCCCCTTAGCCAAGAGGGCCGCAACTTCCTGCTGGAGAAGCGCCAAGTGATCCCCGGCATGCAGTGATATGGAGGCGGCGTGGATGGGGGTGTAGTCTCGAAGGGGAGGGAGTAGCCCCTTTGGGCAATCTGCAGAACCCATCTGTCTGATGTGATGGTGTCCAGTGGTGGAGGTGATGGCAAATCCTGCCACCCACTGCTGTCTGGTGGGCCTGAAACACCGGACTTGGAAGGTTAGGAGGCAGTGGCAGCAGGGGGGTAGTGGACTGAACTGCACGCTGGCCATGTGACCTGCCGCTGCGGGTCCCAAATCCGCAGCTTCGCAGAGACCGTTGCTGCACAGGCTTGTGGCTTTGAAACAAACGTGCTTGGGTGCCCCTTCCTGTGCCACGAAAGGAGCGAAAAGCCAAAGCGGAAGGAGAGCATGTGGCCAAAAGGCCTAAGGACTTGAGCGTAGCCCGGGAGTCCTTAACACGTTCCAACGTGCAATCTGCCTTATCGCTGAACAGGCGAGTGCCATCAAAGGGCATGTCCACCAATGTATTCTGGACATCCACAGAAAAGCCAGTGGTCCTCAACCAAGCGTGGCGACGTAACGCCACTGTCGTGGGAAATCACCCTGCCCAGCGAGTCAGCAATGTCAAGACTACAACGGATGGTGAACTTGGCTGCGTCTCTCCCCTCAGCAATAGCTTGGGAGAGTATAGTCCGAGCCTCCACCGGACACTGCGGTAGCATCAGGGCCGGAACCGACTATATCGAAGAACGAGGACCCCCAGTCAGGCAAGCGGAGCGTGATGGCACACAGGCGGGGCCGGACGGTCCGAAGACACCTGCCATGGCTGACAGGAACTCCTGCAGCTGGGCCAGAGTCGTCGATGGGCCCGGAAAAGGCGGATAGGCCATTGGCAACTGCTGAGGCTTCGCCGGAGCCACAGGGGCAGCGCCCCCTGCGCCCTCAGCCGCATCGCGCAACCGGCTAGGGGAAGGCGAAGAGTGACTTCTTTTCTTTGACTTCTTGTGCTTCGCCTTACCTGACTCATAGTGCGAAGACTTCGAATGGTGGTGATGGCTCCGCGGCCGGTCTTCGACCTCCCCGGAACCAGGAACAGCACGGAGCAGACTCCCGGGCCTCTAGCCACTTTCGGGACCGCTCCTGCAAAGTTTCCAGAGCCATGGCCCAGCAGTGGGGGCACAACTCGGAATCGTGGTCGCGCCCCAGGCAGTAGAGACACTCACGGTGCGGGTCTATCACCGACACCGTGCGGGGACAGGCCGCGCAAGACTTAAAATCGGACATCTATATGCACCTGGAGTATAAGTACTCAAAAAACAGAGACAAAAGTCCCAAAAAACTCAGTCAAAAAGTGGCTGGGGGTACCGCTCTATCCAGATCTGCGCTTGCTGGTGCGGAACAAGAAAGAACTGACGTCTAAGTAGCCCCAGCGACGTCATCTCGGCGACTACGACGCCAACGATGTACGCCGAGCCGTACGATGATGCCTACCGACGCGCAGGGGTACTGCTAACGAAAACTTTCCGGATCCAGTCTGATGCCCAGGGATATTCTAAGGTAAGGAATCTATCATTTGAGACAATGTAGGATGTTGTATTTTTGCAATACACAACACAAAATGTAAATACCTGTAAATGAACTGTATGCATCCAGCAATTAAGAAATCAAACTTTAAGCACTTTTGTTTGTAATTCTGAAGTGATGCACAAATTGTAAACAATTACAGAAACCTGATTTCCATGCATTAGCATTTGCGCGTTATAGTTTTATCATTAAAAAAACGACTTTTTTGATGCCAAGGTATTTAAAACTTAAGTACATATGTCCTACGAAATACCATGCACCCTACACTAACCTCATATAGGTCCTACCATAGGGATGATTTATAAGCATGATAAAAGAAATGTTTATGATGATGATGATGATATACAAGATTGATATAGCTCACAGCTACTCAAAAGAGTGCCTGGTGCGGTTATCAAGGCCACCAACACAACACTGATTATCCAATTAAGCTTGTTGAAAGAATAACAGAGAAAGTTTTTTTTGCCAGGTCGAAGAGGCAGTATAAAACAACATACACAGGCTGCAAGGGAAGGCGTGTAGACATATTTTACAGTGCTATTTCAGTGGGTTGCAAAAGGAGTGCTGCGGCCCTCTGGTAGCATTTAATTTACAGGCCCTGGGTACCAGTAATACCATACACAAGGGACATATGAACAGGTTTAATGTGCCAATCACGTCTATGTCAATTTTACCAGTTTTATAATGGCGAGCACCATCACTTTATCACTGCTTAGCAGGAGTAATGTGTTCAGAGTTCTAGGGCCAACAAAAACCGGTTCAACTAAAGGCAAAAATCTGTTGGAATATCGGGCACAAGATGGTCATTTCCACCATCCAAAAGCACTGACCAGTCCTCAGGCATGATACCTGAGAGTGTAAGAGTACAGCCACAGCCACAATATCCAGAAAATCAATTTGTCATTAATTAGGAAAAAGGCATAAAAAATTATTAAGAAGTGTCTGCTAGTGCAATTATTTAGATCATTTGAGGAGCATTAACGTGTTGTGTTAAGGCCACACCCGAACCTACATTATTATAAAATAAAATTAAAAAACACAAGGTCAGGCAGCCTGGCATTCATTCAGGTGATTCAACCAGTTCAGAAATAGTGAAATGATGGGGCTTCTGATGTGTTTCCATTCAGTCCTTTGTGCATTCCTGATTTAAAGTTTGTGTCTTGAGGCCCCAGATTAACAATCAGCCCCGAGACGGAACCTCTGCACAGTTAAAGGGCTAGACCTCATTGACTATGGAAGCAGCTTTGATTACACGACTGTCTGCTAAGCAGCCAAATGATAGTTTAGAAAGAGTAGTTTTCGTTTTTAGGGCTCGCACTGCGACGCAATCGCGAAGCAATTGTCGCTGTGGAGCCCTATTGCAATCAGTTTTGCGTTCAAAGAGTTAAAGGGGAGACAAGAGACTGTCACGCGCAGCCTGCCGGAATCGGATCAGGTCGCGCGCATGAGCACGCGCTCCGATTCCGGCAGGCTGATCCCCATCACAATGGAGCGCGCACGCAGACAGACACACACGCGGGCACGCACACACACAAAGAAACACGAGCATGCACACGCCGTCGCCCCCCACGCGCGCGCGCACACACAGACACACGAGCACACAAATGCCGCCCCCCCCCACGCAGACACACACAGACACACGAGCACAAACGCCGCCGCCCACCCGGGCGCACACAGACACGAGCACACACACGCCGCCGCGACCACCCCGCACGCACACACAGACACACGAGCACACACACGCCGCCCTCCCGCACACACAGACACACGAGCACACACACAGACACACGAGCACACACACGCCGCCGCCCCCCCCCCCGCGCGCACACACACACACACACACACACACAGACACAAGCACACAGAAAGTGCCGATCTTACCTTGTAATATCTTCCCATCACCCCAAGAGCTTTCCACCTTTACCTCGGAAAACGCCTCCTCTGCGCCGTTCACCCGCAGACACAGCAGCAGGCAGCACAGCCCCAGCCTCCTCAGCATGGTTCCAGCAAGCAGCAGGACCGAGGCCACGCCCCCTCCTGCCCGCCAGATGAGACACCCCTGACCTGCCTCCGTCTCCCCCATCCCACAAAGCAGGTGTGGCCCGACTCTCCAAACACGGCTGTTTATTTCTCTTCCTCAGCAGTATTTTATTCTGTAAATAGTCGTAAAACCGCTGGTTTTATTGGGGAGACATACTTGTGGCACAGTGTGAGAGTAAACCTCTGCACTTTCCTGTGCATGCTGCGCGTTCCTTTGATATGTCTGAATTTGCATGGGAGCTCATAGGCTGCCCGAGTCGACGCCCATAGCGGTCCACAATTACAATGGTCAATGCCATTACAGAGGTGCGTGATCTGTACAATGCACACATTTTCTACTACCTTGAGATCTGTTCCATCCGGTGCATTTATTGTGCATTTGTAACTTGTTCCTCTCCCTGACCGAAAGTATGTCTTTCAGGTTCTTATGTTGTGGAGAACTCAGAGTACTGTCTGAATATTTGAGTAGTACTTTTTACTTTTTTATTCGGCTGTGTTCATCTACCAGTCCAGGTTGCTTTGTAGTGAAGGCCCTTCTACTAGAGTTCCCTTGGCCCTGCAGCTTTGACTAGGCTTCCCTAAAATGATGATAAAATTCTACTTCTTCTCACTTTGTAAACATCTGCCTACGCCTAAGTGCCCTAAATAACGAAAACCCCATGATGAAAACATGCCTACGTCATACTTGGTTGTAATCATCCAATTGGGGGCCCTTTGCAGCATACATCTGCCCTGAGCTCATATGGTAGTTAACAGGCCTATGGTTTAGTGCAAGGACGTAGCTAAGCTATCACTAGTGCTGCAGGGGCCAAATGAGGGGTCTACTAGTCCTCAATTATGGGTGACTTTTACTACCCAAAAGGGGACCAAGGAGACCATTTTCCGTGCTTGTATTAGGGCCCATGCACCCCTGCAACAACACTGGCACTGTAGATCGAAAGACACCTGTGTAAAGCAGCCTGGACGGGGAATGTTTAGGTGCAGGGTTCCTTCAGTAGTACACATAGGTCCAGAGCTCTCCTGGTAGTAATGTGTCCAGGGCTCTCTTGGTAGTGAACATATCTTCAAACCTCTCTTGGTACTCCTGGAAATCTGGCCATAGCTTGTTGGTAGCTCAAATATAGCTAGGTCACCCCGGTAGCCAACATTGTTTAAGGGGTCCTTTGTCCTTTTATAGTGAATATCTGTCTACAATTCCCATAGTGACGGAGCAGCAGACATTGTGTGCTCTATCATGATTACTAATCACGTTAACTCATGTGTTCCAATCTAAATTTGTGTGATAACAGATTGCAGTATATCCACATAAAGAAGTCATATTCAATATATTCATAGGGTAAAAGTTAGCTTATGATTTATGTACATTAATCAAATGCCTTTCTAACATGGGTCGTACTAGGGGTAGGCTTCAGCTATCCAAAAGTATTCCATTGTAACTCTGTCAATTTCAAAATGATTTCGAGTTTTTCCCTTTCGTTGCAGGTGCCTTATACTCTACTTTGTTAGGAGAATAACTCATTGCTTGGTTCAGAAATGTTAACCTACAACAGGGGTTTCCAACAGGTGCAATGTTTTCTGTGGGGCACAGGAATCTGAAAATGTACGAACATGTAGCCCACTCTCTTCTGGCAAATAATTTCTTTGCTACTATAGTATAATTTTATTTCTCTTTCTATTGGTTTCCTTTTTCAATATTTCTTTTTGTTTCCTTAGCTCTTTCTTTTTGCTTCTACTTCCCTTCACTTTATTTTCTTAGTTTTTCTTTTTCTCCTCAGTTTCTCTCCTTTCTTCTATTTTCTTTCTTCTCTGTCCCACTTTCTTTCTCAACTTCTCTTTTCTTTAATCTTCCTTTTTTAAATGTCTTGCTGTCTTCCTTTCACTTGTATCATTTTCTCATTTCTTCCACTACTTACTCTCTTTCCTGTTTTTTGTACTTTCTTTTTTTCTGTGTCTCTTTCATCCCTTCATTCTTCCTCTCCTTACCCTGATTTCTAGTTTTTCTGTTTTTGACGGTTTTTCTTTCCTGGTCTTTGCTTCTTTATTTCTTATCGTCTTCTTCTTTCTTTCTTCTTTTTTGAGTATTTTTCTTTCTTTTTTCTTCCTATCTTCCCTTTTCTACATGTACTCTACTTGCTCTCCTTTTCTCGTTACTTCTCTCAATCTTTGTTTCTCGCTTGCTATTTCCTTGTTCTCATTTTTTTCTATATCTTCATTACTCTACTTTCACTTCTATTTATTTTGTTTGCTTCTTTTCGCTTTCTCCTTTGTTTACTTCTGTTCCCTTTTTAGGTCGAGCCTGTAGCAGTGCGCATGAGCTGCTCTGGTGAAGACTCCATGTAAGGGCTTTTCGAATCTGACCACAAGCTTGTGCGTGTGGTTTTCTTTTCCTCGCAGGCAATTGGGCTTTGCGTGCGTCTTTCTAAGAAAGACAGCACTCAATTGGGCAAAGGCGGGCGCATGTCCCGCATTTGCCTCGCCCACGGCCTATTGGTGGCAGTTACCTGCACTGCCAACATCTGGTTTGCATTATCGTGTCCGATAATGCAAAACAGATCTCGCTGTGGCGCGCTCGCCTCGCTCCGCCTCTCCGTCTTGCTCGTTTTCCATGTCACCCTTTTCTGACTGGGGTAATCCTAAATGTGTTTTTAAGATGGGTAGCCATATACTTAGAATATATTTGAAAAGTAAAAAAAATTGCAACTTAACTAAATGCATGGTTAAATGTTTAGCTATCGTAAGAAGTATTAATGACATTTTCAAGTTGTCAATATTAATAGTAGGAGTGAATCACGTGTCATTATACTGTGTTTGCAATTGAATATTAACATAGTGCTTGGTAAAACATCTCATTTTTCTATTCAATAGTGACATTTTGGAAAGCAGTAAAATACAATCATTCAAGATGGCATCCAGTTTGAACCTCTTGGACCGTACTCTGTGGCAACTGTCGTGTTAGTCTTTCCTCTATGTCTATCTTTGTGTCAACCGACGTGTTGAGCATGCGCCTCGCAGACCTTTTCCCTGTGTTGTTAACAGCGCTGTATACTGAGCACTGTGGCGTGTGAGCTGGTGGGCAGAGGGAGCCAGCAACTGGACTGCGCTACTACCGGACTGTCTTGCGAGAAATCTGCCGTTCTCTGTTGTGGAGCAGCTCTGCCCCTGACCGTAGTCTTCGGGTACCCTGTGTGCGCACAAGAAACCGCACCGTGCGGATCCCCCACCTAGCGCCACCCTGAACCCCACCGCCCCCTCCTCCGGGAGCCTGGCACTTACCCGGCCGCCGCGCCTTGGCCCTGGTGGTGGAGGGCAAAAGTCCGGGGGACATTGTAAAGCCGAAGGACCATTGCCTGACACCAGGGGAGCGACGGGGGAGCTGCAGGGGTCTTCGACCCGTCCCCTAGGAGGAGGAAGAAGTTGAGGGGCCCCCGGAGCACATGAGAATGAACATTGAGAAATTCAAGGCGCTGAAGGAATGGCTTACCCGTACTTTGGAACTGATGTAAGTAAAAGATTTGAGTGGTGGTGGCTGTCTGTCTTGTTGGAAAGACTTGTTTCCCCCTGACGTTATTTGGCAATGCAGGGTTGATTTCTCTTAATGAAGGCAGATACAGTCCTGTTTATTACATGCGACCCTCACTGACACTCTGGTATGTGCTACATCTGATCAGTCGATCGAGATTGTCAAGCGGTATAAACGTACCTAAACTGTGTACATTTCTCGCTTGAGGTAATCCTGATGAGATGTTTTACTATATTTTATGCTGTGACCGATGTTGCCGTATTGCCTGTCTAACCAGCAGGCATAAGTACTGCAACACACTTTGTGTAACTTTCTCAAATGAAATGCTGAGTTGCCAATTGGTGGTTCGTCCTGTCACTTTCTACCCAGTTGAGATGCAACTAGCTGATGATGCCTGCGAGTAACAAGAATTTGTAATGCAATAGGTCTTGCAGTTGTGAGAGTTTGAGATATTGGCATTGTAAATGGCAATGCTTTTTATTTACGTGTTGGTTTTTAAAACATAAATAAAAGGCATTGTCATTTACAATGCCAATAGCTTAAACTCTCGCAAATGCGAGACCTATTGCATTGCAAATGCTTGTTTTCATAAGCTGTTCTGGTTGGATCTTCACAGGTCTGGGACATTTTAAATTGGCAGCTCAATTAGTGTTATTAAATTCATACATTCAAGGTGTCTTTTTTTATTAAAGGTTAGACGCAAAAGTCAGACATGGCATTTATTTTGCCAGGGTCCTGCTGACACTCTCAAAGTGGTTCCACGTGACTTCACTAAGTGTGCGCAATTAATGAGATGCAAACCCTCAGTATTCTGCCGAAATATATAATTGATATAATTTATAAAACAGAAATATACAATTAAGAGACACACAGCAGCCCTGTGGTAGACTCACACAAATGCAACTGTAGAATTCTGTTTATTATTTTATTTTAAACTAACCCTCAAACCCACAACTATTTGCTTATTACGCCATTACAATGCTGTTAAGATCCAGTTGGAAAGCTCAAGCACATTCAGACTTACATTGTTATTCATGAACGCCTTTAAACACCTGATTATTTCATGCTGGTTTTTGACATCATTGTACCTGTAAAGACAGTATAGAGCAAACAAACATTGTTAAACTAAGGGACACATTTTCACGGTCACCACCATAACATTTAAGTAATCCGTAATACGAAAACATTCTGTAGTTCCATTTTGTCACAACCTCAAAGAACTTAAGCTAACAGAAGTAAGTTATACAGAGACCTTGCAACAGCAGTCCCCATACACAAACCCAAACCCGAAGATATTATAAAATTCCTCTGTTTGGTTGTTAAAACTAGTAACCAATCCCCCAACTGGCTACTAATGGATTCCGTTATAATCCAATTGTCTGTTCTTTCTAAAAAAAAAGATTAAAAAACAAACAATCCAAAATGTACCTGCCTATAGCCACCATTACCAGCAGTTGGTTTGTTCTTTGAGGAATCCATAGGAGGGTACTTGATGATTCTTCTAATGTTTAGCATGGCAGTACAGCACTAGAGACGGCTGGTTAGGGGAGCATCCCAAGTGTACCTAAAATGGTGGTGCCAGCTGATTACAGCCTGCACTGGGTTTTACCTATTGTCAATGACCTAGTCTCACAGTCCTCAGACTGCTGTGAGCTGAGAATCCTTTGGGAACCTAACAAACACCAGAAGTTGGGGTGGATCATCAAGTGGAGTTCTTCTACAACAAATCTCTTCGCTGGGGTCCAAAATTGGTATTGTCACTCTTTCTGAGTTTGTATCACTCCCAGAGCATGTATGAGGGGGACTAGTGACTTCAAGAGGCTGCACCAGGGAACAGAAACTATTAAGTGCCATGGACAAGCTCTCTTGCCTCACCAAGACCCATCCAGTTCTGGCACCAAATCTTCCTGTTTGCTTGCTTGCCTCATCAAGACCTATCCAGCTCCCTTTCTGCTCCTTTATCTGCCTTTCCCCAACCAAGCTTATGCTTGCTGTAGGTTGTTTACTTAAACCACTAGTGTGGGAAGCCCTGCCTCACTGGCAAGGAGGATTCTTCCTACAGCACCCAGCTGCGAAATTAGGAAGGCTGGATCCAAAAGAGATTTTAGGACAAGCTCTTACTGAGTAAATGATTTGTTTAGATTCAATATATGCAACTTTATCTCATGTGGATATACTGATAAAATACTAATGATTCAGTTTTCCATCAATAAAGCTGGCCACCCCTGCACTTGTCCTAGATGGCAATTACTAGTGATGGATCAGATGTGTTTCTGCTACAACTTTTGTTTCTCTTTGACATCAGCCCTTTCTCCTCTAATAACACCAAGCATTATTAACTGCTTCAATGTCGACCATACTGATAAGAGAGATGAGACAGGCATTGAGGATTAAACAGAACTATAATTGCAATCGTATGCCTCAAGCTGCCTTCCCCTATTTTGAATTCATGTCTGCACCGATTTTTAAATCTACTGAAGCGTAATATATTTGTTATTTTAATTACTATCCATCAGGTTGTTTTAATTTTTTTGAAGGTTTTTTTTTTATGTTCTCTTATTTCTCACTTATTTTCAAAATTACCTAAAAAAAAAATTACAGAATGGCCCGAAACACAGTAGAGGCTTGGTAAATCACTAAAATCAGCATAGTGTTTTGATTAGAACCATCTCCAAACACACTATCAATATTAACAACTAACACAGCAATTATCAGACATAACACCATGCTCTTCATAATAACTTGGTGAATGCATTGAAAATATATTGCGATCTACTACTCCCTGAATCGCGTCTCGATGAAGACAATCCTTATACAGTTGCATATTCCTACTCCGATCTTTACAAGGTCTCTTCGGAAGCAGATTAAAAAAAATCAAACACTGTGAGAAGTTGGCCTGATATATGATGCTCACTAGTTCTAGTGATCACCTTGTATCAGTCCAATCAACCCTTATGGTGATTGGTTGTAACCTAATAGTATCCTAATGGTAGCATGGACAAAGCAGTCTTAGGCTAAACTTTTTTTGGCATGTGAAGCCAGCTGTTTTACCACAATATAACCGCTTGAATACCAGATGAAAGGACACCACACAGGTTGTTATGAAAATAAACAGTATATTTATTAATAACAAACACCTCTGAACTCTTCATGAGGTCAGAGGGCTAAGCACATGACAATCTCTTAGGAAAAATACGATAAGTTGCACAAAATTACAATGGTGCCCTAGGGGCACGACAAACCATATACTAAGTAAGTGGAATGTGAAAGTCGATAGAAAGAATGGAGCTGTCCAGAGGCTGGACGTTCGCTAGGACTACGCTATCTTCACCTTAGGTAAGTAATAGGAGGCCCACGGGACGCGTGTGCAGAGTGTGAACTCACACGCGAGATGCGTAACAACGTCTATGGACAGTACAGTTCAAGTTAAAGGTGAGTACGGACAATCCTGACTAGGTAGGACTAAAACGACTGTGGAACTGGACACTAGGACAGTTAAACTACCCTTGAGCACCGAAATGCTCTCGTTACCTCACCCACGGGCTGCGGGTGCATAGGTGTCAAAGTGTGTCGGGTTCTCGCGTTGAAGTCAATGGAGCCTGGAAGAAAAGATGCTGCAGGCGACCAGGAGGAAGATGTCCGGTGCAATCCAATGGTAGATCGGTGAAGAAGAGGACCTGAAAGCAGAGGGGACAATGTTCAAAGTCACTAGCCAGTGACTGGAGTGGAACCAGGAAGGAACCAGATGTCGTCGTCGCGATCAGGTGAAGAGTGGACGCTTGTCTCTGCAGCCATGTGGACCAGGAGGTGTCTTCGACGACCAGGATGGAGGCACGAGCTGTCCCACGCAGCCTCTCAGTGTTGGATCCGGAATCGGCTTCAACAGGCCTTGGCAAAGGCAACCCACGCGGTGAATGGAAACGGCGTATGGAGTGGACCAGGAGGGTCCAGGGTGCTCCTCTTTTGGAAGGGAGAAGGACCAGCCTGGAGCAACCAGACCAGCAGTGGAAGTTTCAAAGTTCGTCATCTAGGAGGCCACTAGCCAGCCGGCAAGTGACCAGACAACGCGTCAAGCAGCAAACAAGCAGAAGGGCCCCACGCAGATCTCATGGATGCTGGAGGGCTGATCTTCGGTGCAGGAGCTGCTCGGGGCTGGGGCTTCTCAGTCCCCAAAGCACTTGGTCGAGTTTACCTCGGGAGTCGTGCTGAAAGCGAAGTGCAGGTTCGTTCAAGATGGCCGGTCCCACGTGTCTCGTCGCACCCACGGATCTCAGCTGTGCTGCAGATGTAGGTAGAGGTCGGAGAGGTCTGGGAGTCCGGGTCTCGTCGGGCTCTGAAGTCTGGATCCTCGAGGGAAGACGACAAAGTGAAGCCGCTGGACGCTTGATGGTGCCTGCAGTTGCAGGGTGGACACTCCTTGCCCACAAGGGAGATTCTTCAGTCTGCTGTGGAGCAGAACGTCGAAGTCCAGAGTTTCTTCTTGTAAAGTTGTTCAGGATAATCTAATTTGGAATGGGACCAGCTCCTACCTTTGTTCTCCTAAAGGGGGCTGCACTACTGACTAGGTCCCTCCCCTGGGTGGGACCAGGAAGGGGGTGGCTACACCCCCTATCCTTTGTCCGGTTTCGCGCCAGAGTTGGGGCAGGGATGCCCCAGCAACTGGTTTGAACCGGTGTATGCACAGGACACCTTGTGTGCCCCGGGCATGTCTCATTCCTTTCAGGCCTGTCCTACCCAATACACAAAATCCTGTCTGGGGTGGTGCTAGCACCTCCCAAGGCAGGAAACCCTTTGTCCAAGCCTCCCTCGCTGGAAGGACTCCCAGCAGCAGGAGGTCAGACTTGTGTCTGTGGTGGTGGCATCCATTTTGTGATGCCAAGGCTCGAGTTAACTTTAACTGGGGTTCTCAGTTACATACATGTCATGTCCCTCTAGAAGGGTGGAATGCTACCCCCGTCGCCAGAATTGGCGAGGGGGTAGTATTCCAATTCGTGTGACGCCTTACTCGACATGTTTTGATAATGTTATACCAAAGTTAGCATTTAACCGCTAGGATTATAATGCACTTAAGAGTATATGGTATAGCGTTATCATGGAACAGCTATTAGGACTTGGTTCCGCAAGCTGCAAACGGGCTCAGCTCATGCCAGAGCACCATCTCACATAATTCCAAGCACTCTGCCTTCAGGATTGATAAGGCCTGCCATAGGAGTGACTGATAGGAATATATGTGTCCATTTTAGGGTTAGATATAGGTGTATACTATATCTACAGCAAAGGGTGATTACACCACCTTGCCCCAGCTGTCGTGCAGCCAGTTGTGTCTGTTTAGATGGCCAGCCAGGGGTGGCATAATACATGCTTCAGCCCCTGGTAGGCCCTGGGTACACCTAAGCCCTGGATACCCAAGGTACACTGTACAGGGACTGATAAGGTGGCCCAGTACCAATTGGTAAATGCACCCAAGGTACATGGTTGTCAATTTAGAGAGAGAACAGCTAGGCTGTGAGTCTGATTAGCAGGCCCACAGCCAGGGAAAGTCGTAAACCAGTGAAGCAAAAAGCAAAAATCTGGGGTGACCATAGGATTGCAGACCCCACTCTCCTACAAACACTCTCAAAAAGTTTATCTCAGGCAAAGGTGCCTCAATGGGAGCTTTGTTAAAGATCAACCGGCTAAGATGACAACTGTCACAGGAAAAAAATAAACTATTGACTTCTCACTAATACACATTGCAAATTACCACGTCTGGAAAATCTTTCAACTGATCACAAGTCAGAAAAGTGAGCACAATCCTCAACGAATCACATTTAATCTTCAACATTATATCTTTAAGTCATCCTTATGCCCGGATAATAAAGCATCATATTTTAACAAGAAGAAACTTGTATGGGCAAACAATATCAGATCAAAGCTAATGCAGCTAGTAGACCATCCAATCAGGTGTACTGCAGAAGAAAATGATTTAGAAGGCTCAAAATCAAATAATACCAAGTGGATGGTCATATGGAAAACACCACTAAAAACAGTATTCCGTTTTTTTCCGCATTTCCTTAACAAAAGAGTTCTTCAGAACCACACGTGCTGTTACAAGCAGAACAATCTAACAAATGGTGATAGTGGAAAAAGCTTCAGGAGGAGTCAAAGGTGCACACTTTGACTCCCACAAACCTTAGACCACATAACTTCCATAAAACGTCTGAAATCCACATATTATAGGAGGATCATTAAGAATATCAAAATCTCTGAACAAGATGAAAGGTGAATTGAGCTCCAAAAATGCAATGAGCACAAAAAATGTGAAGCAATTTTAGGCACCCACTGGATCAGGAAGATTAATCAGCCCATAGACCAGTTACCAATGTCTATCAGGTTTGCAATTTGAGAAACTGATCAGAATTAGCATTTCTCAAGCTGGATCTCCTCACCTGCATTACTCTTGACATTTATTAATAAAGGTATACCTATACCCAAAGAAGAAATAACTTAGATTAACCAATGAAGAAATTCCTATGCACCAGGGCCTAATGGGATACCAATTAAGATAATCAAACCAAATCTATCACTACGGAGCCACCTATTAAAGCCCTTATTCAATCATGTTCTCAACTCAGGACAAGTATCTCCTACTTGAAAAAGGTCAATTATTCAACAGACGTATAACAAAATCTAATAATGATTCCCTGCAGAGATGGATTCCGCGACCATCGTGGTCATACCAAAACCCACCAATCTTAACCCCAGAAACCAGGCTTTCAAACCATCTCTGCTAAATACATAACTTAAAATCTTTTCAAAGCTTTGTGCCCTCAAACTCAATCAAGTCCTGGAACAACTCTTCCACCGTGACCAATGTGGTTCTATGCCGAGTCGTGTTACCAAACACTATTAAATGGGCACAGATAACACAAGCCCATGCTCGGGAGCTCAGAGATCACTGTGCCCTGCCCTGCTGCTCTTGGAATCTGAGAGGGTATTGGATTCTGTAGACAGGACCTTCCTGGATAAAGTCCTCAACCAAATGGGCTTTGGCCCTCGTTTGCCCTCATATGTGCAGTTCCTTTATGCTCACCCAATGGCGCAAAAGCAGGTGACCAAAGTCCTGTCTGACTCCTACCCAATCCAACAGGGAACCCACCAGGGTTGCTCACTCTCCCACTCCTTTTGGCCATCGTCATAGAATCACTAGTTAGACTGATCCGCTGCAATGCCCAGATCACAGGCTCGGGGGACTGCTTTTAAAATAAGATTGCCCTTTACTCCATAGATGTACTGCTGTATTTAACGAACACTCATTAATCAAGACCCCGTTGCCTGTGACCACTGTCCCTTTAAGAGGAGGTATCAGTACTTCGACTCTATAAAGCTAAATCGCTTCTCAGTCCAATGCACAGCAAAACAGCTTCATTCTCCTGGCCTGACATACCAACTCCAAAAGCTCAACTTTAAATACTTGGGGGTCATGATGGCTCTTCAACTCGAGCTAAAATGGAGCATGAATCAATCAATCAATCAATCATAGACATTTATAGAGCGCACTACTTACCCGGAGGGTCTCAAGGCGCTTGGGGGGGGGGGAGGGGGGGGGGGGGTGCTGCTACTGCTCGAACAGCCAGGTCTTGAGCTTCTTCCTGAAGGAGAGGTGGTCTTGGGTCAGGCGCAGGTCGGGAGGGAGGGAGTTCCAGGTCTTGGCGGCCAAGTAGGAGAAGGACCTTCCTCCTGTTGTCGTTCTTCGGATGCGGGGGACGGCGGCGAGGGCGTGACTGGTTGATCGGAGATGGCGTTTGGGAGCGTAGAAGTTGATGCGGTTGTTGAGGTAGCTCGGGCCTTGATCGTGTAGGGCTTTGTGTGCGTGGGTGAGGAGACGGAAGGTGATTCTCTTGTTGATGGGGAGCCAATGCAGGTCTCTCAGATGTCCGGAGATGTGGCTGTGTCGTGGGATGTCGAGGATGAGTCTGGCTGAGGTGTTCTGGATCCGCTGGAGTCTCTTCTGGAGCTTGGCGGTGGTTCCGGCGTAGAGGGCGTTGCCGTAGTCCAGTCGGCTGGTGACGAGGGCCTGGGTGACCGTCTTCCTGGTCTCGGTGGGGATCCACCGGAAGATCTTCCGTAGCATGCGCAGGATGTTAAAGCACGACGAGGAGACGGCGTTGACTTGTCTGGTCATGGAGAGGGAGGAGTCCAGGATGAAGCCCAGGTTGCGTGCGTGGTCTGTTGGTTTGGGAGCGGTGCCCAGGGCGGGGGGCCACCAGGAGTCGTCCCAGGCGGAGGGCGAGGAGCCCAGGATGAGGACTTCCGTCTTGTCAGAGTTCAGTTTCAGGCGGCTGGTCGTCATCCACTCGGCTACGTCTTTCATCCCTTCGTGAAGGTTGGCTCTGGCGGCGGGGTCGTTGGTCAGGGAGAGGATCAGCTGGGTGTCGTCAGCGTAGGAGATGATGTTGAGGTTGTGTTGGTGTGCGATGGCCGCGAGGGGGCTCATGTAGACGTTGAAGAGGGTGGGGCTCAGCGAGGATCCTTGAGGGACGCCGCAGATGACTTCGGTGGCCTCTGACTTGTACGGTGGTAGGCGGACTCTCTGTGTTCTTCCGTCGAGGAAGGAGATGATCCATTCCAGTGCCTTCTCCTGGATTCCGACGTTGCTGAGGCGCTGCACAAGGGTGCGGTGGCAGACAGTGTCGAATGCCGCGGAGAGGTCTAGGAGGATGAGGGCCGCTGTTTCTCCGTTGTCCATCAGGGCTCGGATGTCATCGGTGGCAGCGATGAGGGCAGTCTCGGTGCTGTGGTTGGCTCGGAAGCCAGACTGTGAGGGGTCGAGGGATCCATTCGTCTCGAGGAAGGCGGCCAGCTGTTTGTTGACGGTCTTCTCGATGACTTTGGCTGGAAACGGGAGGAGCGAGATGGGGCGGTAATGAACCCTCAAACCCTTAGTTACCAGAATAAAAATGGATCTTGCACACTGGGGCTCTCTACCGCTCAATACCCTAGGACGGGTCTCTCGATTTAAAATTATGATACTTCCACGTTTCCTAAAAGCCGTGAAAAACTTCCTTCCAAAAGATCCCAAACACCTGGTGTACGAACTTGACCACAGACATTCATTCCCTCTTATGGCTAAAAAACAAAAACATCACATGTCTACGGCCAAATGCAGAGTCCTAACATATGATGGTGGGATAGGAATAGATGACATACAACCGAACTATCAAGCTGCACAGCTCCTAGTGATTAATGACTATTTGCGGGGGCAGGAACAATTCGCCATACCACTCACAACTCTACATGCTGGGACTGGATAAGCTGATGGGACTGATCTATGGAGACCCGATTCCCCAAACCGTGCCCGACACGACAACTGGTGTTTCAAACCCAGACATCGACACTATGCTCCATAGGATGGCTGGGTAGAATGACCATCCAGACTCCTCCAGGAGGGGCCCATGGTGGAGAAGGCGTGGGTGCTTCACCACACCTCACACCTGGAAGGGTTTCCCAAATTGGACAGAATCTGGATTTCTACTCCTGGGAGTCATGTGGGGGAAGAGCCAGTCTAAGCTCCTTTCAGGAATTACTGACACAGTTTCACCTCTCTAAAACCCAATCTCATAATACCTCCAGCTCTGACAAGCTCTACGGATATACAAAACGGAGTTTGTGGACTTGCAAAAGTACAGAACCCTAGAGGCCAACCTCCTTATGGGGATTCTCGAAGGGAAAGGGATTTCCAAAAAATACTAAACCATAATACTTAACAACTCCGCCATGGAAGGTCCCAATGCCCCACAACAAAAGGAGAAGGGTTATGCGTGGGGCTAGCTACTCCACCATGTAAAAAATAAAACTAGCTACAGAAGCATCAACCAAAAGATCAAAAGGCATCCAAGCCTTGTGGAGAGAGAAATCTCCTTCACAGAGAGCTATAACACCTTGTAGTGAAGACAGAAATACCTAGAAGCCACAAAGCAGATCCACCTGCTTTCGACCAAGACCACCACCATCGGGACGTGGAGTATGTACGAGACAGGCAAAACAGCCCAAGTGGCAGCAAAGATGAAAAAAATACATCCTTGCTCTGCTTGGCATCAGAGTGACCAGATGGACCAGTAGTCCAGGCCCTCATGGTTTCTAGACCGGACTATGGGAACATCTTATGCCTGGGCTCCAATAAAGAAGTCACTCGTCGGCTACAAGTTATCCAAAATGCTGCAGCCAGACTACTGTTTCGCCTCCCTAGAAGAACCCACATCTCTGACTATCTACGCGATCTTCATTGGCTTAAGATCGGCAATCGCTCTAAATTTAAAGCACTCTGATTTATCTTCAGATTCAGCACAGGAATGGCTCCCAGCTTCTTATGTAAGATGGTCCAAAAATACATTCTATCTCGTCACCTCCGTTCATCGAATCAGGCGAAATTTGTAGTGACTAGACTCAAACGAGTGAGGATGGGAGGCCGATTCCTTTGCGCAGCTTGCTCCTGTCCTGTGGTACTCGCTTCCTCTTCAACTACGGCAGGAACAGAGTTATGCAAAATTCCGTAAAGGCATTAAGACATGGTAGGTCGCCCCCCTAGCCACCGCGTGGTCCCCCCGTTCTGTGCTACTGCGCCCTGACCGGCTTGTGCCTGTGACCTGCTGTACTTATTTTGTTTTTTTCCATCATTCCCCTTTGCCTTTTGTGAATTCTTTCGTTTTTTCCACTGAAACCTTGTGCTGTTGTTTCTTCGTTGCCTTTTGTAACTCCTTCGGTTTTTTTCCCATTATACCCCTGTGCTTGTGCCTGTAATTTCGTCATTCCCCTTAGCCTTTTGTAAATTATTTTGTTTTTTCCATTGTTAACCTTGTGCTTTCTTCGTTTTTCCCCTCATTCCCCTTGCGTAACTTGATTTTTCACTACGCCCCTCGTTCCCCCTTTTGCCTTCTGTGCCCTCCCGCCTCACCCTCTGCTTCCCGCCGCTACACCCTGCGGCCCTGCCCCCCCGCCGTTCCCATTTCCACCCCGCTCCCACCTCCCAGCTGCTCCTCCCTCCCTCAGCCCCTCATATGGAGGACGCACGGCGGACACGCAGCGGACGAGCGCAGCGGGGGCGCCGATTGTGCGCCAAAGGCGTGCAAAGGCCAGCCCGTCTGCGCCTGGACCGCGCCCAGCGCCAGGACCCCTGGTCCTCGATGCCAGACCACACAACGGACCTACGACGCCGCCACCCTCAACGCACTCAAACCCGACCGGAATCCTGCCTGCTACCGAGCCACCCCAAAACGCACCCACGGACCCTTCACCTGCCAAGCCTGCAAGTTCACCTGCATCCAGACCTGCTCCGCACCCGACAAGCCGAGCACCAGCAGCAACCACCTCAAGTGCATCCTGCTCAACACCCGCTCCGTTCACAGACACGCCATCGAACTCTGGAACCTGCTCGACACAACATCACCAGACGCGACTTCCTTACAGAAACCTGGATGAACACCTCCTCAGCGCCTGACATCGCCATAGCCATCCCGGACGGAAACAAGATCACCCGGAAGGACCGCATCAACCAGACTGGAGGAGGCATCGCCATCGTCCACAGGAACACCATCCGCATCACGACCTACCCCGACGACACCTTCACCGCCGCCGAACACCTCCACTTCCAGATACACACCGATCCCAAGACCACCCTCAGAGGCACCCTCATCTACAGACCCCCGGGACAACGCACACAATTCAGCGAAGACATCGCAGACTTCATCAGCCCGTACGCTCTCCCCTCCGCAGACTACATCCTCCTAGGGGACCTCAACTTCCACCTGGAGAACAACAAGGACAGCAACACCACCACCCTACTGGACAACCTCGCCAACCTCGGACTCAAGCAACTGGTGAACACCCCCACCCACTACGCCGGCCACATGCTTGACCCAGTCTTCTCCTCCAGCAAGCAGATCTCCTTCAGCCACTGCACCAGACTCCACTGGACTGACCACAGCTGCATCCACTTCAGCTTCAGAAGAACAACGAACCACCACCACCAGCAACAGATTCCTCGCAGAAACTGGAGCAAGATCACCACCGAGCAGGTCACCACCTCCCCCCGCCAGAACCCTCCCGCCAGCACAACGGACCCCAACGAAGCAGCCAGCAACCTCACACAGTGGCTCACCAACTGCGCAAATGACCTCGCACCCTGAAGAACCCTCCCAGCAGACCAGGCAGCAAGAAAGCCTCCTGGTTCACCGACGAACTCAAGAACTCCAAGAAGAACTGCCGCACCCTCGAGAAAGCCTGGCGCCACGACCAGACCACAGACAACATGACTGCCCTCAAACATGCCACCCGCAAACACCACCAGCTGATCCGCATCACCAAGAAGACAGCATTCACAGAACGACTGGACAACAACGCCCACAACAGCAAGGAACTCTTCAGCATCGTCAAAGAGTTCTCCAACCCCAGCGCCGGAAACAACAACATCACCCCCAAGCAAGACCTCTGCGACTCACTCGCCTCATTCTTCCACCGCAAGATCACCGATATACACAACAGCTTTGGCGCATCTACCACGCACCCAACCACCGAAGCAACGCCCCCCACCACCACCCTCTGCGACTGGACCCCGATCAGCACCGAAGACACCACCCTAATGATGAACACCATCCACTCCGGATCACCAACCGACCCCTGCCCCCACCACGTCTTCAACAAGGCCGACTCCATCATCGCACCCCAACTCCGGGACGTCATCAACACCTCCTTCAACACCGCCACCTTCCCGGAGACCTGGAAGCAAGCTGAGCTCAGCGCCCTCCTGAAGAAACCAACTGCAGACCCCACTGACCTCAAGAACTACCGCCCCATCTCGCTCCTCCCTTTTCCTGCCAAAGTCATCGAGAAGACCGTCAACAGACAGCTTGCCGCCTTCCTCGAGACGAACGGATCCCTCGACCCCTCGCAGTCCGGTTTTCGAGCCAACCACAGCACCGACACCGCCCTCATCGCAGCCACTGACATCAGATCCCTGCTCGACAACGGGGAAACAGTGGCCCTCATTCTCCTAGACCTCTCTGCAGCATTCAACACTGTCTGCCACCGCACCCTAGTGCAGCACCTCAGCAACACCGGAGTCCAAAAGAAAGCACTAGAGTGGATCATCTCGTTCCTCGCCGGAAGAACCCAGAGAGTCCACCTCCCCCCGTTCAGATCCAAGGCCACCGAAGTCATCTGCGGCGTACCACAAGGATCATCACTCAGCCCAACCCTCTTCAACGTCTACATGAGCCCTCTCACAGTCATCGCACGCAACACAACCTCAACTTCATCTCCTACGCCGACACACCCAGCTGATCCTATCCCTCACCAACGACCCCGCCACCGCCAGAACCAGCCTACACGAAGGGATGAAAGACGTCGCCGAGTGGATGAAGAACAGTTGCCTGAAACTGAACTCAGACAAGACGGAAGTCCTCATCCTGGGATCATCCTGGTGGCCCCCTGCCCTGGGCACCACTCCCAAGCCAACGGACCACGCACGCAACCTGGGCTTCATCTTGGACTCCTCCTTCTCGATGACCAGACAAGTCAACGCCGTATCCTCATCATCATGCTTCAACACCCTGCGCATGCTTCGTAAGATCTTCCGATGGATCCCCACCGAAACCAGGAAGACGGTCACCCAGGCTCTCGTCACCAGCCGACTGGACTACGGAAACACCCTCTATGCCGGAACCACAGCTAAACTCCAGAAAAGACTCCAGCGCATCCAGAATGCCGCCGCACGACTCGTCCTGGACGTCCCCCGACACAGCCACATCTCGGGCCACCAGAGAGACCTGCACTGGCTCCCCGTCAGCAAGAGGATCACGTTCAGTCTCCTCACCCACGCACACAAGGCCCTCCACGACCTGGGCCCCAAGTACCTCAACAACCGCCTGACCTTCTACGCACCCACCCGCCAGCTACGATCGGCCAGCCTCGCCCTCGTACCACGCATCCGCAGAGCCACCGCCGGGGGAAGATCCTTCTCCTACCTGGCGGCCAAGACATGGAACTCCCTCCCCATCCACCTTCGACTGACCCAGGATCACCTTTCGTTCAGGAAGCTCCTCAAGACCTGGCTCTTCGAGCAGTAGCGGAACCCCCCCCCCTCCCTCCCCCCCCCCCCCCCAGCGCCTTGAGACCCTACCGGGTGAGTAGCGCGCTATACAAATGCCCATGATTGATTGATTGAATAAACCTCTTTGTTCCCTTCTAGGTGAGTGCAGGTCCAGGGCGCCGGGAAACCTCAGGGTAGCTGATGCGCCATACAAATTCATTAAATAAATAAATAATAAATAAATGGACACAGTCCGGACAGAGAAGACTGTATCCAGCAGGAATGCTGCTGTATTCTTGACATGTCAAAGAGAACGCCCTACATAGTCAGGGACTAGCACTGATGCTTCCTTCAGCAGCCAACAGAGCTCTGACCGGATGGGAAGCCCACAGTCCCGAAATCGTCACAGAGACATTCCGAACAAAGAAGAAGAGGATCAAAATGAAGGTTATCCAGTGCTATGCACCTACAATTGACAGCAAAGAAGAGGAAAAAAATGTTTACAATACACTCCAGTCCATCCTGGGGCAATACCTTGACAGACATCACCATACTGATAGGGGACCTCAATACCATGATTGGAAGCAAAAACACTGGGTGCGAAGTAGTCATGGGCAACCATGGCCTTTGCGACACGAACGAGAATGGTTAAAGGCTCACAGGTCTCTGTGCCTTGAATAGTCTGGTGATAGGGGGTAGTGTATTCCCACACAAAAACATACACAAGGCAAAATGGGTGTCACCAGATCACTAAGAGAATCAATCAACGATGTCTGCATATCCAAGCATCTCCAAAGGTCTTTGAAGGATGAGAGAGAGATGAGAGGAGTGTACGTGCCGCCAGATCATCACATTGGCATGGCCAGGTTATAGCAAGCATGGATGGAACCGACAAACCAACAACATCAATAGAACACCACCCTCCTCTAAAATGCACAGAAATGGAGTGAATACTCAGACACCCTCAGAAACAAGTTTCAAGTCCTGCAATAACTAGAGGATGACCGAGCCCCAGTAGAAAGCCAGTGGGAGAAGATCAAAGAAACAGTGACATCAACCTGCCAAGAAACACCAGCATAAAGAATGGATCGCCACCGAGACTCTCTGTAAAATCAAAATGAGAAAGGAAAAGAAAGCTGCAGTCAACACCAGCCAAACAAGAGAGGAAAAAGTGAAAGCTCAAGGCGAATACACCAAACCAAACAAGGGAGCAAAGAGAAGCTTAAGAGCAGACAAACTGAGATTCTTCAATGGTCTTGCCACAGAAGCCCAGAAATCAAGCCATGGAAACTTGAAAGAACTCTAAGACATAAAAAGGAAACTCTCTGACAGATACGGCAAGCCAGAAATACCTTAAAAAGACCAAGCTGGGACTACAATAATGGGTAATGAAGGCCAACAACAAAGATGTGTGGAGAACTCTAAAGAACTGCTTAACCAGCCCATGCCGCAGTCTCTACCAGTTAAACAAAAAGCTGACAAGGACATGCCAATCAACTGCAGCAGACCAACCAAGGAAGAAATTAGGCAAGCCATCAAACATCAGAGAAATGGGAGGGCAGCAGGGCCGGGCAACATTCCTGCAGAGGAACAGAAGGCAGACATTGAAACATCAGTAGACATGCTCTATCCCATGTTTGGAAGGATCTGGGAAGAGGAAAAGGTGCAGTCAGACTGAAGTAGGGATATCTGATCAGCGCAACCTATAGAGGAATAACTCTTCCATCAACCCCAGTTAAAGTGTTTAACATAGTTCTCCTGAAAGGAATGAAGGAATAAGTCAACACTCAGTTGCAAGACCAGCAGGCCGGCTTCCGCAAGGATAGATGCTCCAGAGACCAAATTGCATCATCATTGAGCAGTCAATGGAATGGCACTCCCCCTCTATGTCAACTTCATTGACTATGAGAAGGCATTCAACAGTGTGGACAGAAAAACCCTTCTGAAACTCCTCCGCCACTAAGGTGCACCTGATGAAGTCATAAGAATCATCAGGAAGTCTTAGGAGGGAATGACTTGCAAGATAGTCCATGTAGAACAACTCACAGACGCCTTTGAAGTGGGGACTGGAGTACGTAGGTGTTGTTTGCTTTCACGTTTTCTCTTCCTGATGGCCAAAGACTGGATCATGAAAACATTCACAGCAAGAAGGAATGGGGATCCAGTAGACACCTTGGACACAGCTGAACAACCTGGACTTTGAAGGTGACCTGGCTCTACTCTCCCATAGCCATCTGCAGATGCAAGAGAAGACAGAAAAAAGTGCCAGCCACAGCAGCACACTTTGACCTCAAAATCCACATGGGAAAAACCAGGATCCTGAAAGCTAACATGGCCACTACAGTCACTCTTGCAGGCGATGCACTGGAAGAGGTTGAATCCAACACCTACATGGCAGTGTGATAGACAAGCAGGGCGGAACAGACTCCAATGTCAAGGCAAGAATCAGCAAAGTTAGGGCTGCCTTCATTCAGCTGAATAAGATCTGGAGCTCTAAGGTCCTCACGCTGCAAACCAAGATTCAGGCTTTTTAACACTAATGAAAAAATAGCCCTTCTGTATGGAGCAGAAACTTGGAGGACAACAGTGACCACCACCAACACAGTCCAGACCTTCATCAGCACCGGTGAGGGAAAATCCTCCAAATCTGCTCACCAAACACCATCAGTAACAACGACCTATAGCAACAGCCTTTCCAACTTCCCTGCTCATGAAGAAATCATAAAAAGACGCTGGGCCTGGATAGGTCCCATACTCCGCAAGTCAGTACCAAACACCACCAGGCAAGCTCTCACCTGCAACCTCTAGGAAAAAGGAAAAGAGGAAGGCCAAGAAACATCGGATGTTGAGGTCTGTCTGCAAGGAGATGAGTTGCACCTGGAGTCAGATTGAAAGAAAAGTCCAAGACAGAGTTGGCTGGTGAGTCCTGGTTGATGGCCTATACCCTAAGAGGGGTAGTAAGCATAGGTAAAGTTATACTTAATGTTCCAGACCCCATGAATCTAAACACCGGGCCTCCCGAGACGGAGGGAACACCACCACAGGCAAACACGGAAAGGCATTGCGCAATAGAGCGCCTTGAGTAGAAGGGTGGAAAGAAAGACAGACAGGGTCGTGCAAAGCAGGACAATGACAGTGCAGTAGTGCCTGAGGCACCATATCGCCTGTGGCAGGTTGCCCCCAAGCCCCCATAAAAGAATTATGAAGTGACGCTTCAAAGAGAAGGAACAACTCCCGCCCACCAGAGCCCTGGTGGAGAATCTCCAAGACGTTGTCTATAGGAAATGGAGTCACAGGTTTACCCATCCTCAAAATACCAGCAGCCGTGGAAATAGCCCGAACAAAGGCAACACAGGTTTCAGTAGGGCGCCACGGAGGGGAAAGTAATTACTCCGTGGGCGATGGCTGTAGACTGAGCCGTCCATCTCCATGTTCCGGGGGAAGCGGCCAGCCCCGAAATAGTGGGGGTCCACAGATGAATGGGGATCCTGAGGGGCTCCAGGGGAAAGAGGAGAGGCCGGTGGAGAAGCCAGTCGCGAGCCACGGAAAGAAGGGCTCAAGGATTTCGGCTGTGGGGACGGCGAAGAGCCTTCCTTGGAAGATGCTGGTGAAAAGGCAACAACATGGCACCCTGTCTCCAGGGAGGAACACACCAGCAGGTGACGGACCTCAGGAGAAGAAGGGACCACCGGAGATGAATCCAGAACCCCTCACCGGCGTGGCTCCATGGTCCACCATCGGTGCCTGATCAGCGTAAACCGATGCCGGAGTAGGCCCACGTGGCGCCGGGCCAACTCCTGCCACCACGTGCTCTCTAGGAGAATGGGGTGAGGTCGGTACCGAACCGGCGCCGGCTCTACCTCAGACGGGGCAGCCGCCCACGCGAGGGCGGAGAGGCTCTCAGAAAGGTACCCCAGGTCCCAGCCTCCACCCGCAACTGCACCGGTGCCGGGGAGGAAGGAGCCCTATGCCGAAACTGTGTCGGCCCGGCCTCTGGTGAGGCTTCCACCTGCTCAGAGGACCGAGGGGGGCTGGGGGACCAGCCCGGAGTCCCAGCGATCACCTGCAACACCACAGGGAGCACAGTAAGGATTTGCGGCGCGGCAGGGACGCTCGGTGCCAACGAGGGAAGCCCCGAAGGACTAAACCTCGACGACGCCACCCTCTATGACCTGAAGTCGAAACCTTCGGCGCAGGGGTCGGAGCCACTAGCGACGCCGAGGAAGTCCCCTCACAAGGCAAGGGATCCGCAGATGTCACAGGAGGTGGAGGAAGGTCCAAAGAAGCCTGCAGCGCCGCAGCATAGGCTGTTATTTGGACCCTAGTCGCCTCCGTGCCGGGAAACGGCGGGTAGGGAGGCGACAGGTGGGGGCAACTGTCCCGGGGGGAGCTGGATCCCCACCGTGTAAGGAGGACAAGGCCTTGGCGAGACACTGAAAGACCTACCAGCCGGTGAGCCACGCGCAAAGGGCCGCAGCGAAAGGCGACTCTGCAGACGAAACCGGCGGTTCCATGCCTCCGAGGTAGGGAACGGACGCTGGGACAACACCGACCTGAACAGGAGCGCCGACAGCAACTTCATCCGGCGCTCCCGCTGTGATTAAGGCTTAAGGTGCTGGCAGGCGTTGCAGCTCTGAGTCGTGGTGCTCACCGTGGCACCACATACAAATCGGATGAAGGTCCGTCGCTGACATGGGACGTGCACAGGAGGTATATGTCTTGTAGCCCGAAAGCATTTGCAAACTGTTCCACGTAACGCCAAAGCGTGAAAAAGAAGAGAAGGCCTGAAAACAGGCCAGGACAGAAACCGGATCCACGTTGCACGCGGAAAGAGAAAAAACTGACGTAGGGGTGGGACTTATGTATCCTCGCTGACGTCACGAACACGGACGATGTCAGGGCGGAGTCGTGTGGTGCCTTCTCCCCGGCACGCAGGGATGCTGTGGCAGAAATGTTTTCCGGATCCAGTCTCACGCCTGGGGGTAATTCTACGTTAAGGAATCTGCGGCTAGTAGTCTCTATCAGATAAGCCAAGCCTATCCAAGTTTTAACTTATGCTTCTGTTTCTCTAAAAACTTGGAGCTAGAAAACATTTACATACAAAACATAAGAACATTATTTAACCTTCACTCCTCAACTTCTCATTCGTTGATTTGTTTGAAACTTAATTGTCTTCGGCTGAAAATTGAGACTGATCAGGCCGGTGGCAAAAGGGAATACTTTGCACACTTTGGCATGCAAATCGGTTGGTTTATGGGCGAATGTGCAAGCAAGGTTGAGTATACTGAGTAAAGGCAGTGAGGTCTAAATTAAAGTGAGCTTGATTATGAACCTTGTGCAAACTCTGGCTGGAAGGTGGTATGCGTTTTCCAGGAATAGTATCTTTATTTGTTTTCCAAGATAGTGATGTTAAAGATTGGGCCCTGACTGACTAGTCTATTCAAAAGATCGTGTACATTCAAGCAGAGGTGGGGGTAAAGTCTACTACTCTTGATCAATTAGGTACTTATGTAACAGATGATGGAGATACTCATTTGGTCTGTGTCTGCAAGTTTTTCAGATTTGGGTATAGGGAAAGATGATCTAGGTACCACAATATTGAGTTGTATTATTCACATCAGAGAAATAAATGGTTCTAATAACCTGAATGTAGGAGAACTCCCTTATCTAAACAAACACATTGGTTTAATGCAAGGGGCAAAGCTCTAAATATGATGAAAAAATAAGGCGATGGATCCTTTCTGATCAAAAGGTTGGAAGTGAAGTCTACTCAAAAGACTAACAAAAAATGTTCAATACATTGTATTCAAGGTACTTGAAATTCAAATAAGCGGAGTACATATGTGCTACAGAGACAGAAAATTCATCTCAGTGAGTGAGTGAACTAGAGAGCCAGTATTCAGATGTTCAGAGAAATTTAAGTATTTAAGTTCTCTGTGCAGCTCTAGTAAACAAAAAACTATCTGCAGTTCAACCAAGCTTGTCCAATCTTTTCTACTAAGATGGCTAGTTCAAACAATGAAAGTCACCTCAAGTGACTATCGAATATGGTCAATGTTGCAATCGTGGCTACATAAGACAAGATTTTAGTAGTAACCAACCCTGGTCAAATTAACAAGAGTGGCTTACCCAGAAGATCAGCAAATTGAATAACAATGCCGCAGTGGAAGTTTTTTATTGTGCAATTTTGGATGAGAAACTATTTTGAGAACTAACGATTTTTATGATTAATTCTATTCAAAACTGATGAATTATTAATATTATGCAAAAAAATATTTTTGACTGGTGTAGAAGTGTATTTAATAATGTAATCTTGTTATGCCACATTTTGTAATGGCGCCTATTGTAGTTAAAATAGATGTTGCTGCTGATGAATTGTACAAATTGCTTATGTTCATTCCCTAGAATATCTTCTCTCCTCATGGTTTCTGCAGACTCCAAAGGGCAAAAGAACACTGTGATGTAATTGGCTATTTTTGTAGCCCCTAAACTGTGAATGAAAATGTTCTGTGTTCCCAAAGTATTCTTTGTATGAAGGTCCTTCCACTGTAGCCCAAGTAAAATGCTTATTGTTTAGTAAATGAATTAATGTGTAACGCACCTCAGGACAGCAACAGGAGATGATGAGGTCTAACATGTAGAGAAGGGGTAAGGGTTATTGAGTATAATTATGATGTGCCTACTTGTAATTCGTTAATGTGTTATCTATGATTATGTAGTGCTGCATTTTAAGATTCTGCTTATTACTTGCATTGAAATTTGTACAGAAACTCCTGATATGTGGGGTGAGAGAAGACTGAGTTCCCCCAGGGACAGTCCGATTTGCAAGAGACTCGTTTCTTTTCCTCCCGAGACGCTTATGGTCTCTTTTGGGATACTGATAACTTATGGACTTTGTCCATGGTCTATTGATTTTGTTGTTCATTGGGACTTGGAATCATGTACTTTAAGTTCTTTATTGCATTTACCCATTATTCTGTACTACTTATTTTTGAGTCCATAATAAATAATTTTACATTTTCCTCTTCGACTGGAACTCAGTTATTGAGTGATCCTATCATTATTTACTCTGTGAAGGATATTTTGTTAGACATGATGGTAAAAAGGGTGCAATCTCTTAATGATAGATTAAGGGTGCTGGAGTGCAACTCCTGAGGTAAATATGGGTGCTATAAAATTCTTGGGGGGCAACACAATATTGGGGTTCTGCTCCCACACAAGTCTCTACTTTTATCATATATTCCAAATGTCTTAAAATACACACACTGCTTTTAAAAATGCACATTGGGAGTGGGGAGGAGTAGCCTGGCATGCCACATGGCAACCCGTCACTAGCAGTGTTCCAGCTTGAGATCACATACATCCTTAAATATCTTGTCCTACAAATTACTCATCGCACCTGAATGGACAAATCGATCACTCATAGCAAAATCAGGACCTGATGAGTTTACTCACACAGCTGGAGAGATGATGTATGACTGGTACCGTGGCTGACGGATGGCTTGTTCCTCTTCCTGTGCACTTGGGAGTACCCTTTTGTGTGTATGCAACACTTACTGTGTGTATGCAGCACTTACTGCGCTTTATAGTCAGAGTCATGACTCCCCTCCAAACCCCATCGAGATGTGGTCAGAAGTATTAAGTTCAGAGACCTTGAAGAAACTTACCTGGCTTTCACTGAAGTATGCATAGGCTGGGACTCCAGGGATGAAGGAGAAACTGCCAACCAAACGCCGCCAGTCGCATTGGTCTGGGCGGGACGAAGAGTGAGCTGAGAACTGTGTTTAGGCCTGTTGACTGGATTGTGGTGGCCTCTGGAGCTCCAATGCTCTACAATAGATCCCCTCCCAGTGTGCAGTATGAACGTGGCCTTATCTGTAGACTGACTGATGTACTAAAATCGATTAAGGGGATTCAGGAACTGCAACATCCTCCAAAGAAGCCAATCTCAATTCATGGATCATGACGCCATGCTATGAGTCAATGAGCATAAATATTCTATGACTACACAGGTGCTGCTGTTCACGGACTATGCAAATCATGTCCAGTAATGAAAATTCTTCAAGGTGGTCGAACAAACTTCAGATGAAATAGCGATCCTATGCCCTTCTTAACTCTGCGAAGTTGAAGGTTACTTCAGTGGAAAGGTATATTGTTTGTCACATAGGAGGCTGGATGGGACTAGAGGTAGATTCTGGGGAGAAAGTCATGTAGATTGAAGGAAGGGTGATACTGACCATCTAAGTTGAATGATTCATGGTCCACTGCTGTGACAGAGAGGAGGCAGGAGATTATGCCGGTGACATACCGGAGATCCCTCGTCCACACACTAGAGATCTGACCCCCAAATGGAGTCCGAACTGGAAGATACAACAGCAGCGAATCAAAGTCAAGACTCTACCTTTATGGTGGTGGATGTTTTAGAAAACTGGAATTCCTAGTAGGTGGGAGTCCATACAACCCACCACATACTATTAACACTAACTGGTGGACATGTATATGTGACTGTATTGTGCTTAGGGCCACGTTGGGCCTTTGGGCTGTGTAGACAGACACAATCTCGCCGCAATACATTTGCTTCTGTCCTCCAGCCGCATGATCCCAGCCTTGATACTAACTTAATCTCAGTAGGACTACAAGTTGCATTTTCACCATAAATCTAGGTCTATGATCAACTATATATGCATGTAACAAGAGGGAGAGAGAGGACTAGATAGCTAGTCCGAGTCCCCGAGGGTTTATATGTGATTAATCAAAGAGGACTAGCTTAAGTTGACCAAAGTGTTGCAGTACTCTAATTAGTTCTGTCACGGGCACCTTGTTGGTGTATTCATGAAGCCCTCACCCACCAACCTAGTTGGTGGCATGCTTCATCATCGGGCCCACCCAGTGACACCTAGTATGTCCCGGGTGTGCTACGACGCCTGATTACAGCGGAGCTGGTATATTGCTGAGAGTGCAGTGAGTGAGGTTGAGTGAGTTGTGATTTAAAACGGCTTGGTGGTGGTCCAAGTACCCGAGGGTAAACTGGGCCGTCACCAGCGGTTAAAAGTAAGGCTACAGGACGCGTAAGGGTGGCGAGTTACTGCCCCCTGCGTCCTTCAGATGGTCGACATGTTTCAGCCAGTGCCTTAGAGTATTCTGGCTTTCCTCAGGACCGTTTTTTAAAAGGTGTGGTGAACGCACCCAGGATCTTCCTAGATGACCTCACCTTCAGGAAGGACTGGGCCCAGATCGCCTGGCACTGCACCAGGGACTGGATGATACTAATTATAAAAACTGCCAAACGCCTTTCAGAAGCCATCGTAATTGAAATCCAATTAACAGAAAGCCACTTCAAAACAACCCTGACAGCCTACAAAAAGAAATTAGACGACCAAAATAAAGAAATTAACGAGTACAAGGAGTACCTGACCCAAGCTAAAATTAAGAAATTTGAGAAAGACCTAAAAAAATTTAGCTATACCAAAGTCTTTCCATACTCTGAAGAAGACTTTACCCCACCAGCCAATAACTCAAATGCCTCAGACTCCTCAGCAGATGACAGTTCCGCATCCAGTGACTCTAGCAACAGCTCACACAAACGGGGTGGCAGAGGCCACCGCGGACAACGCTGGCCAAACACCTGGCAGGGAGGACAACCTGGACATTACTTCGGGCCCCCAACGAACTTTGGCCCAATGCAAAACCCCTACTTCTGATACCAGCCAATGTATACACCTGGCCCCATGCCCTTATTCCCAGGAAACCACGGACCCCACATGTCTCCTTTTTTAGGACAGGGCAGAAGAACACGCGGAAGGAGAAGACACAACCCGCAACCACAAGTACACTGGGCCGAAGACGGGAACCCAGTGAGCGCGAACACTCGCCAGAAGGCATCCAGCCAACCGGGAACCAGCAAACCATAAACCAAGCAGTCCATGGTGTTTAACCTTTCTAACATTTCACTGACACCCAAACAGGTCTCAGTACTAGAAAAGGGACTATCCTTCGTGCCAACGACTAGATTGGACAAATTTAAACTGCACGTGGAACTGGCGGAATTCATGAGGAAACTAAAATTCAAGGCCTTCTTCGAGAAACCCTCGAGGGATGACTCAACTCCCACTGAAAACCCTAATATCACAGTCCTGAGGACCAAATCCACCTTCACCCCGCCACCCTCCACAGTGCTCCCAGAGATCACCACTTTTGAATTGGCTGTTTACAATGATGTCGAGAACCTAGAACCAACCAACCACTTCAACAACCTGTCGAAGGAAGACAGAGAAATCATCCAGGAACTCAAAAACAATCCCTCTATCATAATAAAACCTGCCAACAAGGGAGGAGGCATTGTGCTCTTAGGTAAACAGGACTATGACACCGAATGTCGCAGACTACTAAGCGACCAAAGAAACTATAAAAAACTGGAACATTACCCAACCAACTCACTACAAAGCACTATCCAGGCACTAGTGAAGACCGCCCATCAGGCGGAACACATCTCCAAACAAGAAGCAGAGTACCTCTGCCCCCAAAAGATAAAAGTACCATACTTTTACACAGTACCAAAAATACATAAAGGTATTCTCCCCCCCCCCCCCGGGGCAGACCTATAGTGTCTGGCATCAACTCCCTTCTGGAACCCCTCTCTCGCTATTGCGATTTCTTTCTTAATCCACTGGTCCAGCAAACACCCAGTTACATCAAGGACACCAAACACTTACTACAAATCATCAACAACACTGAATTCAACCCAGAAACCCAACTCCTGGTGGGCCTGGATATTGAAAGCCTTTATACCAGTATCCCCCAGGACGCCACCATCCAAGTCCTGAGACAGGCACTCATGGAGTCCCCATGGCCACACCGCACACCCAGAGACTTCATCCTCCAATGTGCCACAATAGCACTAAAGGAAAACTATTTAGAGTATGAGGGAAGCCTGTACCTCCAAACCAACGGAACTTCAATGGGCAGCGTCTTCGCCCCCAGCGTGGCAGGACTCTATGTCCACCTCTTTGAGCAGACCCACATCACCCACAACACCAATCCCTATACCGGGAATATCCTCACATGGCGTCGATATATTGACGACATCCTTATGATCTGGCAGGGATCAGAAATAACTCTACAACTCTTCCTCACTTGGCTCAATGAAAGAGACTCATACCTGAAATTCACAAGCACCTCAAGTGCAAGCCATTTGGCGTTCCTTGATCTGAATATATGGGCCAAAGATGGCCAATTGATCACTACCACCTATTATAAGCCTACCTCAAGGAACTCACTCCTCCACTACACAAGTTTCCATCCCCGCCCTTTAAGGGAAAACTTACCATTTGGGCAGTTTCTGCGTATACGCAGAAACTGCACTCAAGCAACCAACTACAAAAATCAATCGGCAGACCTGTCTAAGAAACTGGAGGAACGAGGCTACCCCCGGGACATCATTAACAAAACCAAGAAAAGAGCCAGGAACCAAAATAGGGAGGCCCTTCTGGAAACTGTTCCCAAGGACAAGAGTGACCAACCCATCACGTGTGTCACCACATTCAACACAGCCTCCAATGAGGTGGCGAAGCTCATACGCAGAAACTGGAAGATCCTAAACTCTGGACAACGACAATGGGAAACCCCTAGGTTTGCCTACAAAAGGTGCAACAACCTGAAAGACCAACTCGTGAGCACCCGCCCCAGACCCCTCACCAATAGAGAACCCAACACTATCCTGAATGCGTGGGGCCTACCTAAAATTTCTGGACATTATCCATGCAATGACTGTAGCGTGTGCCATCTTACCAGCCATACGAAAACATTGATACTAGAACCAGACAAAGGGGCCTATTATGATTGCGGTTTTTCCGCATCCTCCGGGCCGGCGGAAGCCACCGCAGGCCCGGAGGATGCGGAAAAACCGCAGCAGACCCACTAAAGACCCACCGCCACATTAGGATGGCTGGTGGGTCCTGGTTTCCGTCCGCAGCTTTTCCGCCGCGGTTGGCTTACAACCGCGGCGGAAAAGCTCTAATATGGTGGCGGTGTCTCTCAGACACCGTCCGCCATATTAGGAAGGGCTTTAAAACATGCTTTTCCTCGGCGGGTTTTCCGCCGTGGAAAAGCATGTGTAACTTCACTGCGGGGGCCCGTTGCGGGCCCCCTAGGTGAAGGGGGGGTGAGGGGTGCACATGGGTGGTACCTATGGTACCCCCCTGCATTTGTATGCAGAAATCGGCAGGCACCGCGCTGTGCCTGCCGCTTTCTGCATACAAATGCAATGTATGCATTTTTACCATTGCGGCGGATGCAGCTTGAAGCCGCACCCGCCGCAATGGTAAAAATAGAGGATGTGACCGCCAGGGTGGCGGTCACATCCTAATTGCACAGGAGGGAACTCCGTAGGCCATGCGGAGGTTCCCTCCTGCTCTATGGTGGCGGACGGACTCAGGTCCGTCCGCCATAATAATCGGCCCCAAAGTGTGGACTCAACGCAGCCACACAAACTGTAATTCACGTAACGTGATCTACCTACTTACCTGCAGATGCGGCCTCCGATACATCGGTATGACCGCCCGCAAAATAAGGACTAGAGTCACAGAACACAGGAGCACAATCAGGTGCAAGAAGAACATTAGCAAATTGACCAGTCATTTCATCACCCAGGGACACACCCCCAATGATCTGACCTGGACCATCATCGAACAACTACCGGAACTGGCAGTGGATAATGAGAAGAAATTACTCAGTAAGGAACAACGCTGGATATATCGCCTATCCACCCAAACCAATGGCCTCAACAACGCCATACCGTGGAACTCAGTCACACCCTAGACCTACACTAGTCACAGTTACCTCGCCTTTGTACAGTGGTGAGTCCCCCGTGTCATAGTCCCTCTGTACATAGACATAGATCATTCTCCCCCTTTATGTGCACCACTAGGCTGCCATAATCATGGGCACATGCTTAAACCAATAAACAACAAAGGAGGGACAAGGGCGGGACAATATTTAAAGGGGTCCAGTGTGCATGTCCCATCAGACAGTTTTCAAAAAGAATGCACAAAGTTCCCCTAGGGAGTGATACTAGAGAAGAAGAAAGGTTGTTAAAGCTCTCTCAGAGTGTGGTTGAATGTGAAACTCAGGGGCAGGTGTCCCTTGTCGGAACTAGGGATGCCACACACAACCGTAACGACTGCTGTCATATCACCAGCCAATTGTCACGTGTCATCATCGGCTCCCTGCTCCTACGTCAAGCCGGCGCTGCAATGCCTGACGGGTAGCACGTAGTGCTACACTTTTACGGAGATCTTTTGTTCCTGGCCGTTTGAATGGATGAGTGTGAGGGATCCTAGTGATAAAGTAGTGAGCGTAAGGTGAGGTGTTTATTAAAAAAGGTTAGTGTAGTCTACTCTGGACACTTTATTCATGTAGCTAACTACCTTGTTTAAAAGTGAGAAGTGAGGGGTATGGGGACTCAACCAGTACTATGGGTGGGAGACCCGTTCAACCCTCAGTAGTGATCAGGTCAACATGTTTCATGCCATCATGGCAATTCGTCAGGACCTAAATAGTGCTCATAAACTGGAAAAGCCCTAATTGGGCTGAGGGGTCAAGCAGATACAACCTGATACAGCCTGAAGGGTCAAAGACCGGAACAGGGAGAGTTCATGTGTTGCAATCCGCCCCTCAATAGTTGTAGAGGTTCCCCTTAGACTGCTCGGGTGGGAACAACGTCCTCCACCAAAAGTCTTGGAGGCGCGAGGAAGTTACCTCTGAACCTAAGCCCACATCACCAGCACCGCTCGGTCGCGAAGCAGCTGATCACTACTGAGGGTTGAACGGGTCTCCCACCCATAGTACTGGTTGAGTCCCCATACCCCTCACTTCTCACTTTTAAACAAGGTAGTTAGCTACATGAATAAAGTGTCCAGAGTAGACTACACTAACCTTTTTTAATAAACACCTCACCTTACGCTCACTACTTTATCACTAGGGTCCCTCACACTCATCCATTCAAACGGCCAGGAACAAAAGATCTCCGTAAAAGTGTAGCACTACGTGCTACCCGTCAGGCATTGCAGCGCCGGCTTGACGTAGGAGCAGGGAGCCGATGATGACACGTGACAATTGGCTGGTGATATGACAGCAGTCGTTAAACCTACCGGTTGTGTGAGGCATCCCTAGTTCCGACAAGGGACACCTGCCCCTGAGTTTCACATTCAACCACACTCGGAGAGAGCTTTAACAACCTTTCTTCTTCTCTAGTATCACTCCCTAGGGGAACTTTGTGCATTCTTTTTGAAAACTGACACATGCTTAAACCCCCTTAATATTGCCATGTCAACTTTAGCGCGCAGCGCCCAGCAACGCATGTGCATTACGCAGTGATTAACTGGCCGAACCACTCTGGGACGCGGCGCGTCTCACAGGCATGTTTCCCCAACATTAGCGCATACGTGGCCAACGCTGATCCCTTCGCGCCTGCGCAGATAGACCACACCACACCTAACACGGGTGTTGCCACTTTCCCCGTACCAACGGCGGCATATATTACCTGCTAAATAGTTGTTACATGTAACTTAATTACTTTATCGCGCTATCATACTGAGCATGCGCAAAAGACTAGTGTGCAAATCATGAGCCTGAGCAGTAACATTATAATCACGCTATCATACTGAGCATGCACGAGAGACTAGTGTGCAAACCACGAACATGAGCAGCAACAACACAAAGGGGTAGTCTTTCCACCCTGACTATTCCCACAGGTGCTCATCATTACCTTGTTAACCATAGTATAAAAAGCCCACACGTCGACAGGCTCATTCTACCGGAGGACGACGGCGGGACAACAGGTACAAGGCAGGCACTGACCAGAAAGACTGAGTATGACAAACCTGACAAGCCTCCAAACAACAAACTGGGTAAGCGCTTCTTTCCTTACAGGTCCCTAACCCCTGCAGCCTATTTTTCTCCCATAGGGTCATCCCCTTACCGCTTCCCTCCAGGAAGCCTTGGCTAATAACCCAAAGCGTAAGAACAATTTTCTTGCGCCCTGCCACACTAAGTCAACTCCTTACAGTGTGATTTTCGTGTTTTAGCCACACCACGCTCCTAATTAGTCGCGTATTTTCACTCTGATCGCACCACCAGTACCATCACACCTAGCCGACTATAGTCCTTTCACCTTGCACTATAGATCCGGCCACCAAAGCATTGTTGACCATATGTCTAAATTGACTACTGACTCTCTCTATAAATGTTTTGTCCTTGTCCTTAATGTTTGTTTGTACAGGTATGCATGAGAAGGGAATCCCCCTCTCACATATAGAAAAACGCCTTAGTGAGTGTATCACATAGTCTGTACCACAACACTAAGTCTGTTTTATTTCACCGCACCTTTTAAAAAACGGTCCTGAGGAAAGCCAGAATACTCTAAGGCACTGGCTGAAACATGTCGACCATCTGAAGGACGCAGGGGGCAGTAACTCGCCACCCTTACGCGTCCTGTAGCCTTACTTTTAACCGCTGGTGACGGCCCAGTTATTAAAATTTAATTTACCCTCGGGTACTGGGACCACCACCAAGCCGTTTTAAATCACAACTCACTCAACCTCACTCAGTGCACTCTCAGCAATATACCAGCTCCGCTGTAATCAGGCGTCGTAGCACACCCGGGACATACTAGGTGGCACTGGGTGGGCCCGATGTTGAAGCATGCCACCAACTAGGTTGGTGGGTGAGGGCTTCATGAATACACCAACAAGGTGCCCGTGACAGAACTAATTAGAGTACTGCAACACTTTGGTCAACTTAAGCTAGTCCTCTTTGATTAATCACATATGATCAACTATACCCATCATGCTGCAACCTGTCCGTGGCCCTGGGTTCAGACACGTGCTGATGTGATACAGCAAGGTACTTGCTGTACCTATAACAGGCGGAGGATAGAAGTGGGGCCGATACCCTGTACAAGACTAAGAATCAGAATGTAAGAGGAAATCTGTGTGAAGAGTAGTTGCTTACTTGACTGGTACATTACAGCTTAAATTGGAAAAACAACATTCCATTGGACCCAAATAAGCCTACCAATATTGCTTCATGATTAATGACACCGAACAAGATAACTTATCCTCAAAGGATTTACAGAATGTTTTGACATTTTAATGGGTTTAATCACAGAATTGAAGTAGGGATGTACTACAAATTGCTAAGTGATACGCTCTCATTGTCCTAATGTTGTAGAGACCCACCTACTAGACACTCAATACATGTTCCTAATGCGGATATGGGTTTACGCGTGTCTTGCAAGAATGTTTCCTTAAAAAATCTTTGTATGTATATGGTATTTATATATTACAAGTCTAGCCAAAAAGCATGGTCAAAGACTAGCATGAAGTCAATGTTTAAGAGGAAAGAAAGCTAGTTTGTGGACAGCTAATGAATGTTGATGTAGTGTTCTTTAAAAGGAGAGTCTTTAACTTTTCTAAATTGGAGCAGCGTTGGTGTGGTCCGGATGCATACGGGTATGTTGTTCCAGATTTGGGTGCACAGATAGAAAAGGCCTGCTGTCTGGTTTCTTTTTACCACTTCTTAGTCTGCAGTCTGATTATGTCCTAGCTGCGAGTGTGCCGATATCTATCTGAGATGGTAAGTTTGTCTGCCAGCTAAGCTGAGGTGCTGGTTGAGATAGCTCTGGAAATGATGCAGCTGGTTTTGAAGATGGTATGGGCCCGCAAGGGGAGCCAATGGAGTTCCATGAGCATGGGGGTCATGTGATCATATTTCTTCAGCCCAGGATGAGATGTGCTGTATTATGTAGGATGCCAATAAGGGGTGCAAGTGTGGAGTCCGGGAGGCCATGGAGCAGGACATTACCACCATCCAGATTAGAGTACATGTAGGCTTGAATAGCAGTCCTGTAGTTGCTTTCCTGAAAAAAGTCTGGTTTTTGGCAATGTGTGCCTTGAGGATGAGCTTGGAGTTCAGGGTGAATCAAAGTGAGTTTGCATTCAGTGAAAGTTAGGGTTCAAAGCCATCAAGGTCCATGACATTGAGCCAGGTTTGCACTGTATTTTGTTTAATTTTCTTGGCAAATATCAGGAATTCTGTCTTGGTTGGGTTAAGCTTCAGGTAGGTGCATGACATCCGGGTCTGGATGATATACAAGCAGTGTTTGAAGCAAAAGGAACAAATGATGGACATAATCCTGAACAATTCAAACATTCATCCCCCAGTCACAGGGATCTGGGTTTAAGCCATTGTTCTTTTGCTCACCATGCCACCCCAGTTTGGACCAAGCCACATTCAAATTAGTCTTGACCCTGTTCCTCATGGGAACAGTCCTGCCCGAACTGCCAAGCCAGGTCCTCCCTGGACCAGAAACAAGCATCCTGATGCCGGTTTCAGGGCATCACCCCTCATCAGCCAGGCTAGCTTGAATGCAGTGGTGCAGTGAATACAGGACCTACGTCTGGGCATACCCTTCCCAATTAAGTGTTTGAGGCACTAGCTATCTGAAGCTTCCACATCTAGAAGGGTTGCTATCCTACTCAAAAAGTCATTCCTATTCACAGCTACTAAGTCATGTTCGGCGGGTCAGCAGATACGTGATGAAGATAGGCACAATCCTTTGTCCTCCCTGTGTACCAGAAAGTAGTAGGAATAGCAACCAGGACCTACTTCTGGGGCAGGAACTGCTGTAGAGAGGGCTCTGGTGGACTGGCACGCCTGCTGGCCCCCAGAAGCATGCCGGTGGTTCCCACATCCCAAGCCACGCTGGCGCTGGACAGCTTGTGTCGGCCTGCGACTTTGGGCGGGTCATAGTGGGGCATCCCTTCCATAGCCACAAAAGGGGCGAAAGGCAGACTGTGCAGGGCAGGTGGTGGAGAGGCCCAAGGACCTGGCCATAGCCCGAGAATCCTTAAAGCGCTCTAGCGCGTTGTCTGCCTTGTCGCTAAAAAGGCGACGACCGTCAAAGGGCATGTCCAAAAGGGTGGATTGGACATCCCCGGAAAAACCAGTCGAACACAACCAGGTGTCGCGTCGAAGGGATAATGACGTGGAAATTGTTCTGTTGAGTGTGTCAATGGTATCCAGCCCACAGCAGATGGTAAACTTCGCTGCGTCTCTCCCCTCGGCAACTGCACGGGAGAGTGCGGCCTGTGCCTCCTCCGGGCACTGAGGCAGCACCTTCGCCACCATATCCCAGACAAGCGGTGTTTACCGACTACAGTCCCAAGCTGGCGGAAGAAAACATTTTCTTCCCAAGGTGGTCTAGCTTTTTGGATTCCCTATCCGGTGGTGCGGTAGGGAAGGCGCCTTTAGAAGTGGAGGCTTGAACCACCAAGCTCTCAGGGGTGGGGTGTTGGGAGAGGAAAGTAGGGTCGCACGGGCCAGGTGGTGGGGTCGGGCAATAATCTTGTCCACAGGAGCCCCAGTGTTGGGCCTGGACCACGTGCCCAAAAGGATGTCCGCAAGGGCTTCATTAAACGGCAGCAGGGGCTGCGAAGAGCTCGCTGACAGTTGAAGGACCTCTGTCCGGAGGTTAGTCCTGGCTGTCACTATAGGTAGCTCGAGGTGAAAAGCCTCGGCCACCCTACGCAACACCACTGCGTATGAGGCTACCTCCTCCGTAGCCACAGTAGGAGACAACATACCAGAGTCTGGTGAGGTATCCAGACCACTGGCTTCCCCCAGTTCCTCTCGCCAGTCGTGTTCGTACACCAATTGGTCGGTTAAAGTGTCCCCAGACCTCTCCCAGTCCTCCTCACCCTCCTCTGGCTGCCAATCTGGTCTCAAAGAGCCAGGGTAGAACAGGGGCACAAAAGTACCCGCCGGCGTCGGTTCAGGTCAACGCCTCGAGGTAGAGGACGGGGTCGACGTCGGCAGAGGGCTCAGCCAGCGCGGTGAAAGTGGAATCTGCGCCGGGGGAGGCGTAACAAGGTCGACTGGAGCCGATCCGGATCCAGGCCTGGATCAAAAGGGGACCCTGCAGCGCCAAGGCCGAAGCCGCCAACGCCGAAGGCACAGGGCCCCAAGCCGAGTCCGCGGGGCCCGAAGGCACGCCGGCAGAGTCGGGCTGCCCAAAGATGGCGTGCATCACTTCGTAGAACTGTTGAAGCTGGGCAGGGGGTCGCTCTCGGTCCTGGGATGGGAGGGAAACCCGGAGCCAGCCCGACGGGCTCTGCACGCGGAGTTGCAGGAGGGGGGCTACCCGCATCCCTTGTTGCATCGGCTAACAGTCGGGGAGAAATCGAAGAGCAGCGATGCTTCTTCGGCTTTTTTCTGCTTCGACTTACCTGACCCGGAGTACGAAGACTTGGAGGAAGAATGGTGGTGACAGGTCCCATGACCTCCTCCGGGACCTCGAACGACGCGGAGCCTACTGCCGGGTCTCGAGTAGCTTTCGGGACAGCTCCTGCAAAGACTTTGGGGCCACGGTCCGGGAGACAGAGCACAACTTGGGGTCGTGGTCACGCTCCAGGCAGTAGAGGCACATGCGGTGCGGATCAGTCACTGTCATCAGTTGGTTACAGGAACCGCAAGCCTTAAAGTCGGGCATCCCTCATGCACCAGGAGTCGTATGGACTCCAAAAACAACAAAGTAGACAAAAGTCAAGCAAAAAGCTCAGTCCAAAAAAATGACTGGGGGTACCAATCTGCGCTTGTTGGCGCGGAAACAGAAAGAACTGACGTCAGCGTGCAAGGGTGGCATTTATGTAGCTATGGCGACGACCTCCCAGCCACCACAACGCTGATGACTAATAAAGAGTTGACCAAGGCAGGAGTACTGCTGACGAAAAACTTTCCGAATCCATTCTGACACCTAGGGGTAATTCGGACTTAAGGAATCTATAAGGAATCTATAACTTACTGTTTCTTTCAGATAAGCCTAGTTGAGCGAGTGCCGGCTTGGAAACTCCAACGTGCAAAACAGCTGACATTGCGCGTTCTCTTCGGAGGCGAACAGATCTAACCAAGGCTCTTCCCATCACTGAAAGAGACCTTTTACCACCTCCGGATGCAGACGCCATTCGTGATCCGCAAGGCAGCTTCGTCTGAGTTTGTTTGCACTGGCATTCAGAGAACCAGTCAGGTGTTGAACCACCGGGGAAATGCCCTGATGTTCCAGCCAAGTCCAGAGACACAGGACCTCTCTACTGAGACCACGACCCAACTCCGCCTTGTTTGTTGCAGTAACACATTGCGAAAGTGTTGTCCGTGAACACCTGTACGAGCCTTCCCTTTAATGATGGCAAAAAGGCTTTCAGTGCCAGCTGGATCGCACAAAGCTCCAACAGGGAGCTTGGCTTCAAACAGAAACCATAGTCCTCTGATCTCCACCTCTCCCAAATGGCCGGCTGATCCAAAAAGGGCGCATCTGTCACTACTGTGAGGTCTGGGTAGGGAAGAGAGAGAGGTCTGCCCTTGAACCAATCACAGTCCGTTAGCCAGCACTGCAGGTAGTTCGCAGTGGCCTCTGAAATCTGAACCAGGTCGGTGCTTGATGCTGTGCCCATTGGAACTTCAGGATCAACTGCAGAGCCCACATATGCCAACTTGCCTGGGTCACTACCAGAATACAGGAAGCCATGAGGCCCAACAGCCTCATAGTCAGTCTCACCGGAATCCAAGATAGAGGCTGAAACATCGGTATCATAGCCTCAATATCTTGGACTCGTCGTTCAGGAGGATAGGCACGAAACTGCATTGTGTCCAGAACCGCTCCAATGAAAAGGAGCGTCTGGGAGGCAAGCGGTGGTCACCGACTGCAATGCTAGGCTGGCAGGACAAATTATGTTCTTCCCGAATTTTTCCAGCCTCATGGATTGCCTGTTCGGGGGTGTGGAAGTGAATGTGCCACGAGACGTGGAAGCTTGGACCACCAAGCTTTGGGGAGGGGGGGGGGGGGGTATGGTGGGGAAAGATGGGTCGCTCTGTGTGGGTCAATGGCGGCGGGCGATCAACCTATTCACGGGAGCCTCTGTGCTGGGTTTGGACCATATCCCCAGAAGGATGTCTGTCAAGGCCTCATTGAAAGGCAGTAGGGGTTCCAAATTCGAGACCCCAGGCTACAGGACCTCTATTAAGACATTAGTCTTGACTGCCACTGCAGGAAGCTGAAGGTCGAGGACACCCGCAGCCCTACACACCACCATGGCAAATGATGCTCCCTCCTCCGTAGACAGGGTAGGAGGGAAAAGCATGCCAGAGTCTGGGGGAGTGTTCAAAACACTGGCCTCACCCAGTTCCTCATACCACTCCATGTCTTATTGTTGCAGTATTTCGAAGGTATCCTGCTCCCCCTTTCCAATCCTCATCCTCCATCCCTAACCCTTCAGAATAGGGCAGAGATAATGGCATGGAGCTGTACGGCTCTGTCGGCACCGGTCTCGGAGTCTGAGGGTGCCCAACTGGCTCCGTGTCGTCAGGAATGAGGATCAGGGAGACGCCGCCAGTGGCTACCTCTGTGGTGGGGGCCGCTGGGCCACGAGAAGCTTTAGGGACCACTACCTCAAAGCCTTTGGAACCATGACTCGGCAGTCGGAGCACAACTTGAAGTCATGGTTGACCGACGCCACCTACCGACGCGCAGGGGTACTGCTGAGAAAAATCTTGTGGATCCTGCCTGACTCCTGGCAGTTCAAAGGTAAGGAACCTCTGTCTAGATGTCTGTCAGATTACTCAAAATTCATCCAAGTCCCAAGGAAAGACAACTGTTTATGGGGCATGTCTATCTAACAGAAAGAGTTACCCACCAATGGCAACAATTTTTCTCATGGATACTATATTTACCTGAAGATTCTTCACTTCTTTTATAGATTTGGGAACTTTTCCAATAACTCTTCAACGATGGCAGTGGTTGCTGGCTTAATGATAGCACCAGATAGAATGCAACATTGAGATCATTTTGGGACAAAAAGAGCGACCCACCTTCACCGGCTCCCTGGCACCTGTTCCTCATCTATTTTTTATGTTCTTTGGGGCAACTATCAGATCTATATGAGAAATTACATCAGTTTCAGATTGTACAGTACAACTACCTAACCTTTCTAGCAAATACTGTCCATAGCCATCCTTCAGAACGGGGAGGTGGGTGGGACTGGTGAAGAATCTGCAGGTAGGTAGAGAATCCACCAGAAAGACTATTACCTAAGGTAGGCAACAGGTTTTCTGATGGATATATCTACTTGCAAATGGCTCACCACTCTAATAGATTAGAAAGCAGAAACACTGCCTCAAAATTACCGCCCCTTCTCACTTGCAAATACAATTCAATTATGTTTGGCATAATTTGGCCCTTTTTGGCTAAAGTTCCCTAAACTTTTTGCTTTCCCCCTAGACCATATTTCTGACATAGTGTTGCCAACTTAGATGCTTTGGGCACTTTGCCACTGCTGATCAGTGTCAAAGTGTAAGTGCTCCCTGTTTAAAGTGTAATGGTAATTGGTTGTCCAAGATTGCTATGTTTGCCTTACTAGTAAAGTGCACTATGTGTGCCAGGGCTGGTAATGCAAATGCTACTAGTGGGCCTGCAGCACTAATTGGGTCATCCACACAAGTAGCGTTAAAGAGAGAACTCAGGCCTGCCACTGCAGTGCCTGCGCGCAGTTTGTTAAACTGCCATGTTATCCTGACAGGTGAACCCACTTGCCAGGCCTTACCTTCCCTTTCTAAGCACATCAGACACCCCTATTGTAGGTCCAAAGTACCCCATGGGCAGGGTACAGTGCATGTGACAGGTTTGCGCTATATAAGTACACCTACATTTACATTTACATTTACATGTGAAAGGTAAGCCATGTACTGAGGTGTGTACCATGTCCTGAAAGTGAAATACTCTCCATTTCGTGTTTCACTGTTTAAAGGCGATTTTGCCCATAGGACAGAATGGGTAGGCTGTGTAATATGTTTTACAGCCTGTCTTCCCAAAGGCTTAAGATGGAGAGGTGAAGTTCAGTGTGCTTGAACTCACAATTTAATAACATCTTTTTATGAAGGTGGTTTTTGCATTGAGTGTTTAGAAACCACTCTTTTAGAAGTGGCCGGATTTTTGTGCTCTAACATTTCTGTGTGTATCTGCCTGGTTGTGGATTGATTGTCTGGATTTGAAAGTGTTGGGATCTGGGTCTTGACCCAGGGGAGAAGGTGAGACAGCAACAGGCTGATCTGCATCTGGAGTGTAGGGGGGAAGAGTAGCCCCGTGTTGGACCCGGCCTCGTGGCGTGGTCCTACCCCTCCCGCATGGCGGGCCCCGGACGACATCGGCCCTCCATCCAGCCCGGGTCGGCCTCGGGCACACCTCTGCACGCCCTCCAAACCACCAGATCCGCCACCCGGCGGCCCACAACCACTGACACGGCACATTCGGGCCGCCCCAGCATTATCGGTCCGGTGCTCACCCCGGACCCTCATTCCAGGCCCGACGCCATCTTGGGCCCATCACGTCACAGACACGTGGTCCCGGCCCAGCCGCGGCCACGGCCCCAGCGAGCCCGCCATCGAGGCACCAAGAGTCTCCGGGTGGTAGAGTGGCCACTCAACCAGAGACAAGGAGAGGGGAGTTTCGATGGCTCTCCAACCGTCCCCGGATGTCTGGTTTCGATCGGCCTCTGGCCTCCCTGAGCGCTGGCCCCACCCCCCTGCTGGGTGTCTGGACACCATCACCCCGGCCCCTCTGACCCCCAGGCGAGAGGGTCCGGACATCAAAGGACTCCAGACCTATATCTGGGCCAGCCCCGGAGTAGGACGGCAGTTGTATCCCGGAGTCGAGGAGCCCTGCTGACGCTGTCGCGGCTGACCCTGAGACGAACTCCCCTTGCTGTTCTACCTGAAACCTGCTGGCGCTGCCGCGGTCCATCTTTGCTGTCCTACCTGGAACCTGCTGGCGCTGCCGCGGTCCATCTTTGCTGTAACCACCTTGGAGCCTGCTGGCGCTGCCGCGGTCCATCTTTGCTGTAACCACCTTGGAGCCTGCTGGCGCTGCCGCGGTCCATCTTTGCTGTATCCACCTTGGAGCCTGCTGGCGCTGCCGCGGCCCATCTTTGCTGTAACCACCTTGGAGCCTGTTGGCGCTGCCGCGGTCCACCCTCGCTGAACCACCTTGGAACCTGCTGGCGCTGCCGCGGTCCACACTCGCTGAACCCTCTTGGAGCCTGCTGGCGCTGCCGCGGCCCACGCTCGCTGAACCATCTTTGAGCCTGCTGGCGCTGCCGCGGCCCCACCTTCCGGAACCCCCCAGCTCGAGGATTGAGAGCTGTGCGTAGGGTCCCATTGCAACCGACCATCTATAAGACTGTCCCGCTACCTTGCCCCTTGCCACGAGACTTTCCAGATCTCTGGATCTGCTGTATATATCGAAACGATACTTATTGCCCGATAAAGATTGAAAACTATCTACGTGTGGTGTATATTTGTAGTGGTGTGGTTACTCTGCTGTACGATTCTAGGAGAGGGCCCTCCCGTCGGAGGCCTCTCGACATCGCTCGGTCCCTTCTCTGAAGGAGGGGTAGACCTAGGGGTGGTCAGTCAGACACCTTCTGCCTCCCCCGGGTTCGCCTTTCTAACATTGGTGGCAGCGGTGGGATCCGAGCCCACGCAAAATCGTACAGAGAGTGATCTACCTGCTACGACGGAAAAACACACAGAGACCATGACGGCCCAAGGAACCAACCTACCTGCCGAATTCCAGAAAGAGAAGATAGAAGAATACAGCCACAAAGAACTAAAACAATTCTGTAAAGACATGGGTATCGCTACCACTGGCCTGAGCACAAAAGAGGACTTCAAATCGGCCCTACAAGCCTGGGTGGAAACCCGAGACAGACCACCGCAAGAGGAGAATGGCCCGAACGGGCAACAGGAAACCAGCGCACCCCCGACAGGGTAAAGAACCGCAACACTAAACGCAGACCTCATCTATGAAGACGCTCGAGAACGAGAGCGCAACCGGCTACACGAAGTGGAACTTGCACGACTCCGGCTAGACGGAGAACTCCAGCTAGCGGAGAAAAAGATAGCCCTCGAGCAACTACGGCTGGAGGGGGGATCTAGAAGAGAAACGGAGACAACGTGACCTCGAAGAAAAACGACTAGCATATGAACACGAACGAGGCCTGAGAGAACTAGAAATCAAGGCCAAGATCAACGAAGATAGCGCGGCCGGGGCCAAGACCGCGGCCCCCCCCCCGTGGACACCAAGGTTCACCTACCGAAAGATGTAGTAAAAGAATACTACAAGAACGAAGATATCCAACAATGGTTCAAAGCCTACGAGGTGGCCATGACCGCCCATCGGGTGCCCCTGAAGGATTGGGGCGCCGGCCTGTGGGGAAAGTTCGTCAACGAAGGGAGAGACGCCCTGCTGGAACTCCCTGACACCGAAATGACCTCCTATGAACACATGAAAACGGCCCTACTCACGCGCTACGGACTCACCCCCGAAATGTACCGGCAGAGGTTCCGAGACAGTAAAAAAATCCCCGGTACCACTTGGGTGGAATATGTGAACTTTTTTAGCAGAGCTTTCGAGGGGTGGGTCAAAGGCAGTCAGGTCACTACCTACAAGCAGTTGGCCGACCTGATGATATGGGAGCACCTCTCCAACAACTGCTTCATTGAACTACGACAGCACCTCCTCGACAGCAAGTTGACCGAGCCGCGGAAGCTAGCGGTCGAAGCAGATCGGTGGGTGAGCAACCGCGTCCACCGGAACACCACAGGAGAATATGGACGAGGGTCCCCGGGGAACCACCGGCCGCGAGGCGGCGGGTCTGGCACCAGCCGAGGTCGAGACCTCCCGCCGGGGTCTTCGCCCGCCTCCGCTACACCAGCCTCCAGCCCGAGGGGGGCCCATCCAGCCCAACCGGGGCCACGCCCCAACGTTACGTGCCACAGATGCCAGCGGCTGGGTCACTATGCCAATGATCCTCTCTGCCCCATGAACCAGCGGCCCGGCACCACCGGGCCCCCCGGTCGACAAATCACTGCAGCTGCTCTGAGCGAAGAAAAGGATGAAGAAGAAGAGGTCCCTATGGAACCAGAAGAATGGGAGTCCGCGGCCATGTGCCTCGCCTCCCTGGGCGATAAAGACATGATCCCCCGAGACCAGATTCCGATCAACACCCAGAAGTACCGCCAGTGGGTCACCATCAACGGACACCGGGCCGAGGCTCTCCGTGACACGGGGGCCAGCATAACCGCCGTCCGCTGCCATCTGGTGACCCCAGAACAAATCTTGCCCCACGTTCTGTGCCCTGTCCGGTCAGCGGACAATTCCGAGAGCCTGTGCCAGATGGCCCGCATCCCCTTCGAGTGGGGAGGAGTTTCCGGCATGCTAAAAGTCACCGTCCGAGACGATGCCCCGGTGGACTGCCTCCTAGGGAACGACCTGGAAAGTTCCCCGTGGGCACAGATCGAGCGAAGAGAGCATCTGGGGATGCTAGGCCTTCCTGAATGGGTTTGCGTAACGACCCGATCCATGTCCACCCGGGACGCCGTCCCAACGGAAGACAAGCTGCCCGAAGAACCTGAATGGCCGGCACCTCCGCCACCCGCCACTGCCACGGCCGAACCCGAACTGGGGCCGCAGGACCCCAGCCATGAAGAACTTCCCGAGCTCGGGCCCCTTCCCGAACTAGCCCAGTGGCGCCAAGAAGGGGGCCCCACCCGCGAGCAGTTCCGTCGGGAACAAAAGACATGTCCGTCCCTTGAGGGACTCCGACAACAAGCCGCCACGCAAGCCACAGTAGACTCCTCGGGGTCCCACTGGGTCTATTGGGACCAGGACCTCCTGTACAGTGAACAAAAGATCGCCGAGCTGGGGGCCGGCCGAGTGCTAGTCGTCCCCCTCCACTTCAGAGACTTCCTCTTAAACCTGGCACATGATGTGCCCCTCGCCGGGCACCTGGGGCAGGACAAAACCTACAGCCGCCTGGTGACCCACTTTTACTGGCCGAAGATGCGCCGCGATGTGTACAACCACTGCCGAACCTGTCCGACCTGCCAAGCCAGCGGAAAGAGTGGGGGGAAAATCAAGGCCCCACTCCAACCGTTTCCCGTGGTGACCACTCCCTTCGAGCGAGTAGGGATCGACATCGTGGGGCCCCTGGATCCTCCAACCTCTCAGGGGCACAGCTTCATCCTCGTCCTGGTGGACCATGCCACCCGCTACCCAGAAGCTATCCCCCTCCGGACTATCACAGCCCCCGTAGTGGGTCGGGCGCTAATGGGGATCTTCTCCAGAGTCGGCTTCCCCCGAGAGGTCGTCAGTGATCGGGGCACAAACTTTATATCAAAATATATGCGGTCCCTGTGGCAACAGTGCGGGGTCGCGTATAAGTTCACCACCCCGTATCACCCTCAAGGGAATGGACTAGTGGAGCGATTTAATAGGACCCTGAAAGGAATGATCAAGGGCCTAGAAGAACCCCTCCGGCGCAAATGGGACGTTCTGCTGCCATGCCTCCTGTTCGCCTACCGGGAGGTACCCCAGAAGTCCCTGGGGTTCAGCCCCTTTGAACTATTATATGGACACCCGGTGCGAGGCCCCTCAGCCTGGTCAAGGAAGGCTGGGAGCTGGCCGCCTCCGATACTCCGCCCGATGTTTTCCGATACCTCTTGACTCTCCGCAACCAGACTCGGAAGTTCCGGGAACTGGCCGAAACCAACCTGAAGGCCAGTCAAGAGGAGATGAAGCGCTGGTATGATGAAAATGCCTCGTCCATTGAATTCGAGCCGGGCCAGCAGGCCTGGGTCATGTCCCCGGTCGACCCCGGCGCCCTCCAGGACAGATGGACGGGGCCCTTCAAAGTGGTGGAGCGCAAGAGCCCTGTCACCTACCTAGTGGACATGGAGTCCCCCCGGAACCCCCTCCGGGTCCTACACGCCAACCGGCTCAAGCCCCACTTTGTCCGCACCAAACTGAGCCTGTTGTTGGCTACCGATGACGGAGCAGAGGACGACTCCGAGCCTCTACCAGACCTCCTGAGCACCTCCGAGAAAGATGGCTCCGTCGAGGGAGTCTCCCTCTCTCCCGCGCTGACCTCCAAACAGCGCCAGGACTGCCAGAAACTGCTGGGTCAATTTGCGAACTTATTTTCCCTCACCCCCGGAGTCACCCAGTGGTGTGTTCACGACGTCGACACCGGGGACAGTCCGCCCGTGCGGCACCGAGCCTACCGAGTCCCCGACCGAGTCCGGGCCTGCATCCAAGCCGAAGTTTCCAAGATGCTAGCCCTAGGGGTAGTCGAACCTTCAGACAGTCCATGGGCCAGTCCCGTCGTCCTGGTCCCTAAGGCCGCCGCCCCCGGGGTGCCCCCGGAGCTGCGGTTCTGTGTCGACTACCGGGGACTGAATGCCGTCACCAGGACCGACGCCCATCCCATTCCCCGAGCGGATGAACTGATCGATCGCCTGGGAGCCGCCAGGTACCTCAGCACCTTCGACCTCACGGCCGGATACTGGCAAATCGGCCTCACACCAGGGGCACAAGAACGATCCTTTTTCTCGACCCCCGATGGCCACTTCCACTTCAACGTGATGCCCTTCGGCATGAAGAATGCTCCGGCCACCTTCCAGAGACTAGTGAATCGGGTACTGGCAGGGCTAGAAGAGTTCAGTGCCGCCTATCTGGACGATATTGCGGTGTACAGCCTCTGTTGGGACGAGCACCTGACCCACCTCTGGCAGGTCCTGACGGCCCTCCAACGGGCCGGACTAACAATAAAAGCCAGCAAGTGCCAGATCGGTCAAGGGTCCGTGACCTATCTGGGACACCAAGTGGGGAGCGGCCAAGTGGCTCCCCTTCAACCCAAGATCGACGCCATCCAGGCCTGGGAGCCCCCCGTCACCCAGACCGCCGTCCGAGCCTTCCTGGGGCTCACTGGATACTATTGGCGGTTCATAAAGGACTATGGGAGCATTGTGGGGCCCCTCACAGCACTAACCTCCAAGAGACTACCCCCGAAGGTGCACTGGACCCCCGAGTGCCAAGTAGCCTTTGAGACCCTAAAAACTGCCATGTGCACCGCCCCGGTGCTCCAGGCCCCCGACTACAGCCAAGAGTTCATCGTCCAAACTGACGCCTCAGAACACGGCATTGGGGCCGTACTCTCCCAAATGAACTCTGACGGAGTTGACCTTCCTGTGGCCTTCATCAGCCGGCGCCTGCTGGCCCGAGAACAACGATGGAGCACCATCGAGAGGGAAGCATTCGCCGTCGTATGGGCCCTAAAGAAACTCCGGCCCTACCTCTTCGGCACCCACTTCCAAGTACAGACCGACCACCGGCCCCTGCGGTGGTTGATGCAGATGCGGGGCGAGAACCCGAAGTTGCTACGGTGGTCCATCTCCCTCCAAGGGATGAACTTCACCGTGGAACATCGCCCTGGCAACGACCATGCCAACGCTGACGGCCTCTCCAGACTCTTCCGCCTTGGCGAGGAGAATCCCCAAGAAGATGGGTGACTCTCCCCTGCCTTCAGCTGGGGGGGGACGCGTGTTGGACCCGGCCTCGTGGCGTGGTCCTACCCCTCCCGCATGGCGGGCCCCGGACGACATCGGCCCTCCATCCAGCCCGGGTCGGCCTCGGGCACACCTCTGCACGCCCTCCAAACCACCAGATCCGCCACCCGGCGGCCCACAACCACTGACACAGCACACTAGGGCCGCCCCAGCATTATCGGTCCGGTGCTCACCCCGGACCCTCATTCCAGGCCCGACGCCATCTTGGGCCCATCACGTCACAGACACGTGGTCCCGGCCCAGCCGCGGCCCCAGCGAGCCCGCCATCGAGGCACCAAGAGTCTCCGGGTGGTAGAGTGGCCACTCAACCAGAGACAAGGAGAGGGGAGTTTCGATGGCTCTCCAACCGTCCCCGGATGTCTGGTTTCGATCGGCCTCCGGCCTCCCTGAGCGCTGGTCCCACCCCCCTGCTGGGTGTCTGGACACCATCACCCCGGCCCCTCTGACCCCCAGGCGAGAGGGTCCGGACATCAAAGGACTCCAGACCTATATCTGGGCCAGCCCCGGAGTAGGACGGCAGTTGTATCCCGGAGTCGAGGAGCCCTGCTGACGCTGTCGCGGCTGACCCTGAGACGAACTCCCCTTGCTGTTCTACCTGAAACCTGCTGGCGCTGCCGCGGTCCATCTTTGCTGTCCTACCTGGAACCTGCTGGCGCTGCCGCGGTCCATCTTTGCTGTAACCACCTTGGAGCCTGCTGGCGCTGCCGCGGTCCATCTTTGCTGTAACCACCTTGGAGCCTTCTGGCGCTGCCGCGGTCCATCTTTGCTGTAACCACCTTGGAGCCTGCTGGCGCTGCCGCGGCCCATCTTTGCTGTAACCACCTTGGAGCCTGCTGGCGCTGCCGCGGTCCACCCTCGCTGAACCACCTTGGAACCTGCTGGCACTGCCGCGGTCCACACTCGCTGAACCCTCTTGGAGCCTGCTGGCGCTGCCGACGCTCGCTGAACCATCTTGGAGCCTGCTGGCGCTGCCGCGGCCCCACCTTCCGGAACCCCCCAGCTCGAGGATTGAGAGCTGTGCGTAGGGTCCCATTGCAACCGACCATCTATAAGACTGTGCCGCTACCTTGCCCCTTGCCACGAGACTTTCCAGATCTCTGGATCTGCTGTATATATCGAAACGATACTTATTGCCCGATAAGGATTGAAAACTATCTACGTGTGGTGTATATTTGTAGTGGTGTGGTTACTCTGCTGTACGATTCTAGGAGAGGGCCCTCCCGTCGGAGGCCTCTCGACATCGCTCGGTCCCTTCTCTGAAGGAGGGGTAGACCTAGGGGTGGTCAGTCAGACACCTTCTGCCTCCCCCGGGTTCGCCTTTCTAACACCCCTAAAGGTGAAGAGGCCTGCCTGCCATAAAACAATGGTCCCATCTCCTGCTGAGTGAGAATCCAGATCCCCACTAATCAAAAGGAAGAAGGTGTATTTGGCAGGGAGGCCCCCAGAACTGGTTTGAACCGGGGTTAGTGTCCCCCTGAACACAAAGACTTCAAAGATATTTAGGGGTATAACTGAGAGCTGAAGCCCATGAAAGTTGGAGAAATGGACTGATCAAGACTGAAAAGGATTGAACCTACTTCATGGTCAAGAGGAACCTCTGCCAAGGAGGAAACAGCTGAAGAGACTGAAGGAAAGGACTGACCCTTGCTGTGTGTTCTGGGGCTGGCCTGCAGTTTACTGCTTTAACCAAGGAGAGGCTAAAGGGACTTTTCTGTGTCCCCTGCCTGAAAGGACTTCGCTGTGTGCTGTGCCCGGAAGTAACTTATCCCCAAGGGCCTGAAGTGAGCTGGCTCCCTGTTGGGAAACTCAGGCACACAAAGGTTTCCAGGAGAGTCTCAGCGACGCGGTGTGTGTGCGCTTTTTGCAACCCAAGACCCTCATAAGAATTGCCCTGTGATCATTGGCACCTGGAGTCCAAGCGAGTCTCAGCGACACTGTGGCGTGTGTTTCTTGCAGCCTGAGCCCTTCGTGAGGATTGTCCTGTGATCGGGTGCACCGGAGTCCAAGTGAGTCTCAGCGACGCTATGTGCGTGTGCTTTCTGCAGCCTGAGACCTTTGTGAGGATTGCCCTGTTATCGTGTGCACCCGAAGCTCAAGTGAGTCTCAGCGACACTGTGTGCTTGCCCTGTTGCAGCCTGAGATGATCTTATCACCAGCAGCCTGGACTGGCAGCCCCAGAGGAGCTGAACCGCCGGCCCCAGCCCGATGTTGCCAGAGCGGGACCTTGAACCAACCCCGTCGAGGGAGGGTCCGAGTTCCACTGCACGGAATCCACAATGTTGCATTGGAGGACCAAGTCGCAGGAAGAGTAGAGGAGAGCGAGGTCGCACCCCCCAGGTAACCTGTGTCGCCGCCTGGGCTGGGGTGCGGGCTCGGAGAGACGCTCTTGGCCTCTCCCATTCTTGCAGCGCGAGCCACAGTTCTCATATCGCGGTCCGTACTTGCCAAGGAGTGGCAGTAACTGGGCTGGAGTGCGGAGCTGCACTTTGGTTTACACCATACCCGTGTTGGGGGCATCTGTTGACGGAAGCTGACCGCTAGTTAGTAGGAGTGGTGGAGAGACCGCCTAAGGCACCGTGATTGGTGCTGGAGAGTATTACGCATTGCATTATTTCTGCATTACGAACTACCGGATTGTCGTATTACGCATTGCAATGTTTCGGCATTACGAACTACCTGATTGTTGCATTACGCATTGCACTATTTTTGCATAACAAACTACTCTGATTGTTGCATTAAGCATTGCGTTAGTTTGCATAAAGAACTACCTGATTGTTGCGGTACGCATTGCATTATTTTGGCATTACGAACTGCTTGGTTGTTTTACAACTACTGCATTATTTTTACATTGGAAAGTGCCTGATTCTTGCATAACGAACTGCATAGCATTGTGTTAGGACTACAGTGGATCATTTAGAATTGCTCATTAATATCACCAGAGCTTACAAGGGCTGGCTGGCCTAATAACCGGCCAGGAGGAATATTACAAATACGCTTATGTTGGATTTATATTGTGTGTTCTCATCGTATATCTTTTCATATAAATATATACTTGTTTTTATGAAACTCGTGTGAAGTCCATTTGTGGTGTCATCATTGGGTTACTGAGAGCGTGGTTGCCAATACTTTACACACTTGCCTTGAAGATAAGCCTGGCTGCTCGTGCCAAGCTACCGAGGGGGTGAGCAGGGGTTATTTGAGAAGGTGTCCTTGATTTCCCTGACATGAAAGCAAGGGTTCCTATTTGGCCTAAGGTACCTACCTCAGTCAAGTAGCAACCCCCAGGTTTGAGAGGGCCCAAGGAACGTTCTCTGCCCCGGATCTTTAAAACATTCCTAGTCCACTTAATCACCCAAATGCCCACATTTGTCAAACATATATATTAAGGATGCATGGACATACACGCATAAGCCCATCAGTCTCATTCAGGCGTGGCACTGAATAGCCACACTGGTATCCTGGGTGAAACCTAAATAATCAATTGTGTGAAGTCCAGATATGATTATACATTTTACAACATTGCGGCTGTCTTGCATGACCTGTGGATCATCCAGAACATCTGGTAAGATGTGTGCTACTGCCTCCCCGAGGGCATGGGAGAAGCAGCTGAGGAGACAGCTGGCATCTAGTGATTAATGCTGGCAGAAGGAAAAATCCACAGGGTCAAGTGCAGACTTGCTGGCAGAAGTTAGAATGTAGGCCCCTGGAGATCCTTCAGGTCCAAAAGAGCACCAGAGGGAGCCGGAAAAGTGCTAAATATGCACACCATGGCATTCTGGAAGGCCTCTATTTGCTGCGATGTCAAAGACGGACATGGAAATTAAGGGTGCAGTGGGACCAAACTAAGAATCTGCTCCGACGGAGATCGGAAGCGAGACCAGGAAGTAAGCGGATAGCCTTTCTCTCCCTCCGGAGATCAAGAATGGTGGGAAGGGGCTGATTCCAGTTCATTTTTCTTGTGCCTTTCTCGAAAACTCAGAAGACAAACTTCAAAGGGAACAGGACCGGCCTTTCAACTTTGATCGGTCACAGCTTGAAGTCTTCTTGTGTTTGGCAATGGTCTCATATGACCTTCAGGTTCATTTGGGCATGGTCAGCACAGGCACAGTAGTCGTGATCCGACCCCATCACCACAAACTTTGTGAGGGTACATCATAGACATCTCCCTGCAACAGTACCTGCACAATCTAAACCCTGTCATTTTGAAGTGGTGGATAGGTGGTCAACATTTCCGATGCACACTGGCAAATTCTTTTAAACAAAGTCTGTTAAAAAATCCGGGATAAGCTCTGGCTCCACATCTGAAGGAGAGGAAAGAAAGGAATGGACGTCGGAGAGTGTGGGTAATGCTTGTGTGTGGCTCTGGCTTGTTACTTCCGGAGCGGAACAACGTCGGCGCCAGAGACCTGCCTACAAGTTTCCAGATGTACTCTGATGCAAGGGGGATATTCAAAGTTGAGGAATCTGTGGTTGGAAGTATTCATCAGAAAATACAAACATGGATATGCACTTGCATATTAATAAATATTAAATATAAAATGATATAGCATTTGCCGGATATAGATTTACCCTTGGCAGTCAAGAAGATCAAAGGTAATTATTACAAACCATGATGAAACTCATCTATGTAGAAAACAGGAATCTCCTGTAAGCAATGGACATGTCCAAAGGCACATATATAATGGATCATTGAGTTTAGGTCTGATTCCAGGTGTACAGTTACCAGATAGGTCCTTTGTAGGAAGTCAGGCAAAGCATTCTCCATTGGATCACCTCGAAGGATTTTCCGTTGCACTCTTCCATTAGATCTAGGAAACCGTATATGCATCTCAATAGCGAGGGAATACCTCAGCATGGACGTCACGGGTCCCTCATACGCCTCAGTGTGAAGCATCCTTCTTACATGGAGCCTTTCCTTAATGTTAAGCGCTTGATGTGTAAAGTATTCACTGGACAACTAAGAACTCTTTTTAGATTAAGTCTAATGTGCCAAATCTCTATCTAGCATGAGAGTAAATGTTGATATTAAGGGACATGATGAAAAAGGAAGGAAATATTGGTGGGACCTGAACAAGGTAACATAGGCAGGGCATGTTGGAATTAGATGGGCATAGGTAGGAACTTATCACCTACAAGTCACATGTGCTGCACCAACATTCAGTCTGGTGCACTGACCGTACACAGCCGCAGCTCAGTAATGACTGTATATTTTTTTCCTTTACCAATAAAATTGTAAAGATCTTTTTTAATCATGAATTTTGAAGGATGCTTTGTGGCCTGGGCTTTATTAGTTTTGTTTAAAAGTTAAATCAATGTAAATGTAAATGTATGTATACTTGTAAAGCGCACTGTTACCTCGTTACGTGGCGTCCTGGCGCTGTATACCGCTGGGAAACCCGTCCTGGCTTTCCCTGTGAGAGGGCACCCCAAGGTGAAGCCAGGCATCCCCGGCGTTGCTGGGGCCGTTGTGGAGATTAGGCAAGCTATTGCCCAGAGTTGCAGAGTGGGACCGATGGTTAGCGTAGGCACCTAAGCGAGAATTATCGAGTCCGCGGACATTGACCCAAGACCCTGCCGCGTCGGGAATTGAACCCTGGTCCTGGGCCGACCTCTGCTTCAGGGTCTGCCGTTTCTAACCGGTGAGCCACACTTGTGAAATGTCACATTTATAAACAGAGAGGGTTAGTTCAAACTAAAGCCCCTTATTTAGTTTTGAGCAATTAAATGGGGCCAAAAAAACCTAATAAGGGTTGAATAATCTCTCTACACTTTCAAAACCTATCCACTAGGGATTTTCAAATGAAATGCATCTACGATTGTCTAACTGCCTAACCTATCCAAAAATGCTGGTAAAAACTTCAAACATAATCTACTCAAAAGACTCCCTGAGAATCTGATCTCTGATGCTTACTTTAGCAACTCAAATGGTGTTGTGGTTAACAACCTATTCTTCCTCACTTACATAAGAGCCCTATGGAGAAGAGTCCTAACTAGCATGTTCCGCTCCAAAATGTTAAAGAAAACCCCTCACGGTTACAGAGTAACCATAGTGCTTTCACCAGGCCTCAAATCTGATCTCACAATTCCCATATACAACAATGGAAATATCCTCATACAAGCCTCAGACATAAATATTGAACAATTTGACAAAATCTTTATGAAGATTACTAAGTACATAACAATGTCCCCTCTTCCCCCTACTAATTGGAGTCCCCCGGAAACCAAACATGACCTTTCCCCTTGCTCCTAAATTATTCCACGGAGGAAGGAACTGGGCCTGGGATCACAATGAATGATTGCCCTAGTTCCTACGTGGAGGTCTTGTAGATCGTAAGGCCATCTCACGACCCATCCCCTACTTCACCCTCGCCCCAAGGAGCACACCAATCACCCATTATGCTTCCCAACAACCGGGCTTCAATGGACCAACAGCACAATAGGCCTAATGATGAAAGTAACTAGATACATTGTCCTGGCCACCCTCACCTTTCAGCCCTGGATCTTACATCACCAGCCCCCATTTCCCAATCTCTTCCCCATTGTCTGATCTTTCTTCATCCGAGGAATCCACTCAGCCCACCATGGCTCCCTCCTCGGTAAGGTATCAATCACTATCCACTTGCAGACCTGCCACCCATACCTTACACCCACCCCCTATTGAGGATCAGTTGACAGATCTCAAGAATGAGCTATAACTAATAAAGGAAGTTCTTCAAAGCCTATTACACTTCTCCGTAAAGTTGGAGAAGCGCTGGAGCCTCTTAACGTCCACCAAAACTTATCAACCTTGCCAATCCTCATCTGGGGACAAATTTGTCCTTGGAAAACATGGGATCTACACTGGACATCAAGGCCTCTTCTCAATCACTACCCTGGGCCCTATAGGACCACTGGTCATCTGCCAAAGGCTGACCTTCACTCTTCTACTGTCCTATAACGCTCCTCATAGTGATTCCTCACTTGCATCACTCAATATCCAAACTATTCCCTTCAATCTGTTAAGAGAATCCAATCCCTATCTCAGAACCGTGAACATGGACAAATACTGCCCGTCACTACCTCTAACCTTGAAGCTCTAGTAAATAAATCTCACATCAGATCGATGCTTCCTAATTGAAGGTCAGCGATAAGACAGGCCGGCTAATATTGCCGAAATCATTCTCTCACACGCTCTGGACCTCCTGATTTTAAACAAAACCTGGCTTAATGACGCCTCCTCACAAACACTAGACATTCTAGTTTCCCTGGAGTATGACATCATCAGATTAGATAGGCCTCAAAGTCGGAGGCGGTATAGCTTGCATCTTTCGATCAATGCCCACCTCAAGACACACTAAAATTGATCCGATGTTCACCTGTGAGCGCCTAGGCCCCGAAATTTGGAACAATGACAATCTAGTGTGTATAAACCACACGATATATCATGCCCCTGGTGATAATCTCCTCTTCGTAGAACAAGCAATGGAGATGATATCCTTCAATTCTGACCAACACCCTAATCATATCTTCCATGGCGATTTTAACTTACACTGGAACGACACAAATGAATCCTAAATCTGTACCTTTAAGGCATTCCTTCACCTCTCATTTTGGATAGGGTAGTGAATAGACTAGGACAACCTCGTACGGCCAAACAATGGCCCTGAGACTTGAAGAACATCAATTGAAATGATCTTACCAGCATCAGTAATAACTTACTTCCTCCAGCCCCCAACCGGACTAATTTGGACAGCCTCACCGACCACTACTTCCACTCCATGATTAATATATTGGACTGCATGGCTCCAAGACAACTCTAAAGAGTCCCCAACAAACCATCCAAACCCTGGTCCAACTGCTCCCGTAATGAAGAAAGACGCAAACTAAGGTTGGCGGAGAGGTCTTTGAGAAACTTGCCATCCTTAATTAACCTAAAGAAGCTGAGGACAACAAAGAGTACATATAACAAATATATACGTAGTGCCAAAACTGTGCGCTTTAGGTCACAGCTCAACCCCGCCACAAATAGGCCAAAAAAAGACCCAAAAAACTGATTGAAATCATCAAACAGCAAGCTAGCCACTCAACAAACCAACATTCTTCACTCCTATCAATCAATCAATCAACCAATCAAGGCACTTATAAAGCGCACTGCATACCCGTGAGGGTCTCAAGGCGCTGGGGGACAGGGGGGGGGGGGAGGGGTGCTGCTACTGATCGAAGAGCCAGGTCTTGAGGATGGGGTTATCACGCCCAGTCTTAAATTGGTTTGCATCTTTCCAACATAATAGAATCCAGTAACAGTACCCTGGTCTCAATAGGAGTGTCTCAGGATCAGCTCTATCAACCATGCTCTTCAACCTGTTCATGAAACCTCTGACAGGAAATTCTGAACATTTCTACACCCATGACATCTAAACTCAACACTGGTTATTCGCCTGATTTCCCCACAATCATCCTACACCCATCCAGGACTGGTTCAAACAACTAACGGCCCTCAATTGCACTCCACATGTTGTGGACTTTACTAGATCATTAGGTATAGCTCTGGACAAACACCTGAATATGCAAGACCACATCACTGCACAACTAGAGGCGTTAATCAACACGTTAAAGCAAATCAAACCCTTCATCTCTCCTGAGGACATGAAGCTTGCAGGCCAGTCCCCAGTTATCTCCCATTTACACTACAGAATTGCGACCCCAGCTGGACTTCCCGCATCTAGACTGGCCCCTTTAAAGGCTACTTTGAATTCTGCTGCCAGATTCATCACAGGCTCAAGAAAATGAGAGCACATCACACCAGCCCTAATTCACCTCAATTGGCTCCCCTAGAAGCAAAGATTCATCTCAAGATAGTCTGTTTAACGCATAAAGCCCTTCCTTACAACACTCCAGTTTGCCTGGCCAAAAAACTTGAACGATCCGGCTTGAATCGAATCCTTAGAAGCTCTAACAACCTAGTGCTGAAACCTCACAAATTCAACAAGAAAAGAATTCATAACCAAGCCTTCTCTGGTCTTGCTCCAAACATTTCTTGAAATCAGATCCAACCCCTGGATTGCCACATTCAAAAAAGAAGTCAAAGGGTTGCTCCTGAACAGTTACCTGCAAAGATAGTCCTGAATTCACAGAGTTGCAGTTGCTTCTTCACACACTTAATGATGCTTTTGTAATGTTTTGTTACTTAATTTTGCCTGATTTGTTCTCTCTCGTTATTGCTCCCCCCGACTATCTACATGTATCCCATCCCTAGACCAAGGCAAAACCTGCCTTCTAATCCTCTTAAATCTATCCTCCGCCTTCAACACGGTCAACCATAATAAACTACTTGAACGCCTCAATCTCAGGATGGGTCTGGATGGTGTGGTCCTAGAATGGTTCAGGTCCTTCCTCCATAATCGATCCCAGGGATTCCTCATTAACGGCAACCTATCTGCTCCCACCCCGGTCACGGTTGGAGTCCCCCAAGACTCAACCCTGTCCCCCACCCTTTTTAATCTTTACTTAGAGCCACTCACCGAAGTTCTTTGTACGCCAACATTTCCTAGCACATGTACGCGGACGACACCCAAATATATATCAATATCTCTGTGCTCGAGGAGATCCTCTCCCTGAACGAGACCCTGAAATTTACTATCCAATGGCTAGCCGCTAACCAACTCATACTCAATGCAAAGAAAACCGAATTTCTTCTCATCTCCCCTTCTAAAGACAACCCTGAGATTCAGACGTGGATCAAAGGCCATCTCAGCCCTAAACTGCCCGCCGACCATTGTGGACTCTGCCAAATCCCTGGGCATAATCCTAGACTGTAACTTGAACATGCGAGACCACATCAATTTGATGGCTAAAGCAGCTAGATTCCACCTAAGCTACCTATGGAAGCTGAAACCTTTCATCGATGCTCCTGTCTTAAAAATGGCAGTTCAAGCACTAGTCATGTCCAGACTAGAATATGGTTGTTCCACCCTCACTGGTCTACCCAAGATCTCCCTAGCACCCTTAAAAGCTTGCCACAACCGGGCCGCCAGACTACTCACCGGCACCAGGAATTTCAACCACATCTCTCCACATATGAAAGCGCTGCAGGCTGTTAAGATACATAGTCGCACCAGTGCATAATAGTTGGTGGTAGCCGTCCCGCCGGCAAGTCTCAGGAGCAGCACAGAGCAGGTGCAGGTCACAGGCGCACGCGCGCTAGCGGCATGGCCTTACTACAGCGCTGCTAGTACAGCAGAGTCTCAGTGTAATTAAAATGCGTGACAATGCATTTCAGTGCGGTGATGCGGAACACCACACTGAAATGCGTTAAGAGTCACAATTGATGCATGACACTTGGTAGGCCTGGATTTGATACATTTAACTATTTATTCCTATCAACCCCTCTAAGTTTGCTGATTCCTAAAGGCCACTACCAATTAATGATGCTTTAGCCAGAGCTTGATTTGATACATATAAGTACTTTCTCCTATCACCCCCTCTGAAGTTTGCTGATTCCGAATAGCCACCACTATTTATCCACGATACCAGTCGACTCTTAGTGAACACAGGAAGCATTGCCACTGGGAGCCTGCACAAATGACCAAAGACTCACTACTGTCGCTGGAAATGAGGAAATCTGCAGTCTTTGCCCTGTCCTTTCCACCTCTCCCTTCTCCACACCTGGGGGCGCGCTGGAGGATGAGGCATATAACGCTGCTTTCGATGGAACTATGGCGTTGACCCCTGGGCGGAATCCTGACCTTTTTGGACTTAACAGAGTAACCTTTGTTGATACCCGGTGGAGCTATCATATGTAGCTAAAGAGGAGTTTGGCTCTGGGGTTCACACCCCTCGGCCGGCACCTACCCAGCCGGACATCGGACATTGTTTTTCCTCATCTCCCCCATTGTGCTCCCTTCCCTCCCCCACCTCAAGGGAGAGGTAACCCCTGTGTTCTGACTCAGACTTTTTTTTGGTGTCCTCTACTTGTTCTTTACCCCATGGCCTTTCTCCTGATCCCTGATTGGCACTCAAACCCCTTTAGTTTTTCCAGTACTGCTCTCTTTACTCCATCGGTTCTGTTTTTCTATGCTATTGAATGCACTAGTAACTGATGTAGCAGTAATTGATTTAATGCTGTAACACTGTCTGATTCATTGTCTTACTTCCTTCTCACTTGAATCCTTCCCCCAGCAGACTACACCGCCTAGCCCCCTGTCCTTTTGTGCCCTTTGATTAAGCACTCCTTCTCCCCTTGTTGGGGAAAGTTGCAATATTTATACTCTGGTGTCTCAGCGAACCCGCTGAGAGAGTCCACAGTGCCTAGGGAGCCACCCACAGTTGAGGTATGGTATAGCACCCCTTGTTGAAGCACTCCCTTGCCCCTTTTTGGGGAAGGATCCAGTATGTAGGCCTTGGAGTCTCAGAGACCCCTCTGAGAGGGTCCACTGCGTATAGGGAGCCTCTCGCAACAGAGATGGGGAATTGATACCACTTCCCATGGGATGACAGCTTACTGGACTTTGGACGCAGCTCTGACTCGTCTACCGGTTTGTGTCCCAGTCACCCTCCCCCTCCTCTTTCCATGTTGAGTCTCTCACCCTCCCCTCCTCCTTCCCTCTTCCATTCTCTGTCTACTTCCCCTGCTCTTACCCCCCCATGAATCTCTCCCCTTGCCTGCTTTCTCCCTTACGTAGATGTCCTTTTTGTTTGTCTCGACCTTACTTGTCACTATGTTGCCAGGTTCCAATAACTATGTAACCTTTGTAATGATGTGACCTGCAATTATGGTCTGTTACTCATGTAAAGCGCTCTGATACCTCCGGATCTAGCCAGTGCTATTGTAAAGTCGGCGTCCTTACCCGACGGGAATGGTGGAGCCCAACCCATACTGACGTATCGTTTCCGGCTTCTCCACAGAGCCCCGAGTGGGAACACGGAAATGTCTCTGACGGCGAGTGCGAGGACGACGGGCCCTTTAAGTGGGCGTCACCATACGAGGGGGAAGCCCCGGCCCTTCGTGACGTCACGGAGACCGCATTGGTCAAAAGAGAGGAAGTCCGGTATACAGTGTGTGGAGACACCCCAAGGAAGGAGGCGGAACCAGCGGAGACGGAGAATCGGAACGGGAGAGCAGACGGAACCAGGAGTATCGAAGACGGAGAAGCCCAAGGCGAAGCAGAACCACGAGGAGAGCCAGGAGGCCAACGACCCTGCGGACCGCCGTGCCACACTCCCGAGGGAGGAGTGTGGCTGACACAGGTACGGCGGCGTTTGGCGAGTTGGATAGGCAAGCGTAACACTAGCGCTTAAAGAGTCACCGCGTGTACAGCTCCCGCTGCATCCTACCCTTTTGTCTTTCCTTTCCTCCTTCCTGTTGGACCCGGCCTCATGGCGTGGTCCTACCCCTCCCGCATGGCGGGCCCAGGACAACATCAGCCCTCCTCCGGACCTCGGGCGGCCCCTTCGGCCCGACCCTGCACGCCCCAACACCACCGATCCCGCTACCTGCCCGGATCCCCATCATCGGCCTGGCCCCAGCGTAGGCCCCTCACGACCTCAGCACGAGGCCGTGCCGGACTCCATCTTGGGCCCACCACGTCACGACCACGTGGCCTCGGCCCAAGCCTCGGCCCCAGCGAAGCCCAGACATCGAGGCACCAAGATCCATCCAGGTGGTCGACTGGCCACTCGACAGATCCCGGAGGGAGAGGAGTTTCGATGGCCCTCCAGCCGTCCCCGGACGCCTGGTATCGATCGCCCTCCGGCCTCCCTGGGCGCTGGCTCCACCCCCCTGCTGGGTGTCTGGACACCATCATCCCGGCCCCTCTGGCCCCCAGGCGCGAGGGTCCGGACATCAAAGGACCTCCGTCCTATATCTGGGCCAGCCCCGGAGTAGGACGTTAGTTGTATCCTGGACTGGAAGCCCTGCTGACGCTGTCACGGCCGACACCAGACGAACTCATCCTTCTTGTAACCTGAACCATCTGAGAGCCTGCTGGCGCTGCCGCGGCCTACCTTGCTGAACCATCTGAGAGCCTGAAGGCGCTGCCGCGGCCTACCTTGCTGAACCATCTGAGAGCCTGCTGGCGCTGCCGCGGCCTACCTTGCTGAACCACCTGAGAGCCTGCTGCCGCGGCCTACCTTGCTGAACCACCTGAGAGCCTGCTGGCGCTGCCGCGGCCTACCTCGCTGAACCATCTGAGAGCCTGCTGGCGCTGCCGCGGCCTACCTTGCCGAACCATCCTGTTAGCCTGCTGGCGCCGCCGCGGCTCGAACCTCTCGGAACCCCCCAGCTCGAGGATTGAGAGCTGTGCGTAGGGTATCCCTTCCTCCACCCAGAGTAAGACTGTCCCGCTACCCTACCCTCCTTGTCCGAGACTTTACGGATCCCGCGATCCAGCTGTATATACTGCTAAGAACTCTCAACCGTTATTACTTATAAAAGCTTGAGAACTTGACCTCCTGTGTGGTGTCAGTTTGTAGTGTTGTGATTACTCTGCTGTACGATCCTAGGAGGGGCCCTCATTCAGGAGGCCTCTCGGCAACGCTCGGCTACTTCTCGACAGAGGGGTTGACCTAGGGGTGGTCAGTCAGACATCTTCTGCCTCCCCCGGGTCGCCTTTCTAACATTGGTGGCAAGCGCCGGGATCCGAGCCCACGCAGATCGTACAGAGAGTGATTCACTCGCTACCCAGAAAAACCCACTGCGACCATGAGCACAGAATTCCAGAAGGAGAAGATGGAAGACTACAGTCACAAGGAGCTGAAACAATTCTGCAAAGATCTAGGCATCGCTACCACTGGCTTAAGCACCAAAGAAGACTTCAAATCGGCCCTGCAGGCCTGGGTGGACGCCGGTGAGGCGCCACCTCCGAGTGAAGATAACCCGGGCCCGGACGGAGGCCCGGAGGCTCAGCTGAACCCAGCGGGAGAGGGACCCGCAAACCCAAACACGGGCCTCTCCCACGAAGACGCCCGAGAACGAGAGAGGAACCGGCTCCACGAGCTGGAGCTTGCGCGACTCAGACAAGAAGGAGAGATCCAACTGGCAGAAAGGAAGCTAGCCCTCGAGCAGCTACGGCTAGAAGGAGACCTAGAAGAAAAGCGAAGACAAAGAGACCTCGAGGAGAAGAAACTCCTGCTCGAGCACGAGCGCGTCCTCAAAGAACTAGAATTTAAAGCCAAGGCAAACGAGACTGCCACCTCCGGGGGTAAGACCTCACCTCCCCCGGTAGACACAAAGGTGCACATACCCAAGGATGTCGTCAAAGAGTACTATAAGAACGACGACATCCAGCAATGGTTCAAAGCTTACGAGGTCGCCATGGCCGCCCATCGAGTACCCCTCAGGGACTGGGGTGCCGGCCTGTGGGGGAAGTTTATCAACGAAGGGAGAGACGCCCTGCTGGAGCTCCCTGATACCGAGAGGACCTCGTACGAGCACATGAAGACCGCCCTCCTCACTCGCTACGGACTCACCCCCGAGATGTACCGGCAGCGTTTCCGAGACTGCAAAAAAATCCCCGGTACCACATGGGTGGAATACGTGAACTATTACAGTCGAGCCTTCGAGGGGTGGACTCGGGGCTGCCAGGTCACCACCTACCAGCAGTTAGTCGACCTCATTCTATGGGAACACCTGTCCAATAACTGTTTCGTCGAACTCCGGCAGCACCTCCTCGACAGCAAATTGACTGAGCCCCGAAAACTCGCTGTCGAGGCAGACCGATGGGCGAGCACCCGAGTTCCCCGGAACACGATGGGAGATTACGGCCGGGGGTCCCCGGGGAACCACCGACCACGAGGTGGCGGAGTAGGCCAGAGCCGGGGTCGAGACGCCCCCCAGGGGTCATCCCCTACCTCCACGTCGCCAACCCTGGGCCGGAGAGGGGGCCCCCCAGCCTGGCCGGGGCCCCGCCTGAACGTTACGTGCCACAGATGCCAGCGACAGGGTCATTATGCGAATGACCCCCTCTGCCCGATGAACCAGCGACCCGGCACCACCGGGCCCCCAGCCCGCCAGATCGCGGCAGCTGCCCTAGGTGAAGAAAGAAGTGAGGAAGAGGACAACGACCACGAGCAGGCCGAGTGGGAGCCCGCCGCCATGACCTTAGCCTGCCTGGGTACTCACGACATGATCCCCCGAGGGCCGATCCCCGGCAACACCCAGAAGTACCGCCAGTGGGTCACCATCAATGGTCGCCGGACCGAAGCCCTCCGCGACACTGGGGCCAGCGTGACAGCGGTCCGCTGCCATCTGGTGACCCCGGAACAGATCCTTCCTAACGTCCTGTGCCCAGTCCGATCCGCAGATAACTCCGAAACTACGTGTCAGATGGCCCGCATCCCCTTCGAGTGGGGGGGAGTGTCGGGCGTGCTGAAAGTGACTGTCCGCGACGATGCCCCCGTGGACTGCCTCCTTGGGAACGACCTGGAAAGTTCCCCATGGGCTGGCGTCGAACGAAGAGAGCACCTGGGGATGCTAGGCCTTCCCGAGTGGGTCTGTGCGACCACCCGCTCCATGTCCGCCCGAGCCTCCGCCCCGGCGGTGGAGGCTCCAACAGAGGAGCCAGAATGGCCCGCACCTCCACCACCCGTCGTCCCCGAGGACGCCGACACCGAGCCCGGCCCCCAAGGGCCCGACCAAGAAGATCTCACCGAGCTCAACCACCTCCCGGAACTCGCTCAATGGCGCCAAGAAGGTGGCCCCACCCGCGAACAGTTCCGGCAGGAACAGAAAACCTGCCCCTCCCTCGAGGGGATGCGACAGCAAGCCGCTACGCAAGCCGCTGGAGACCCCGCGGGGTCCCACTGGGTCTACTGGGACAACAACCTCCTTTACAGTGAGCAGAAGATTGCCGAGCTAGGGGCCGGCCGGGTGCTAGTTGTACCCCTCCGGTTCAGAGACTTCCTCCTGAACTTAGCACATGATGTGCCCCTCGCCGGGCACCTGGGGCAGGACAAAACTTACAGCCGCCTGGTGACCCATTTCTACTGGCCAAAAATGCGCACTGATGTACAGAACCACTGCAGGACCTGCCCGACCTGTCAAGCCAGCGGGAAGAGCGGGGGGAAAGTCAAAGCCCCGCTCCAGCCGTTCCCTGTGGTAACCACCCCCTTCGAGCGAGTGGGAATAGACATCGTAGGGCCCATGGACCCTCGCACCTCGCAGGGGCACCGCTTCATCCTCGTCCTGGTGGACCATGCCACCCGCTATCCTGAGGCCATCCCCCTCCGAACCATCACGGCCCCCGTGGTGGGCCGAGCCCTCATGAGCATCTTCTCCCGAGTCGGCTTCCCCCGAGAAGTCGTGAGTGATCGGGGGTCCAACTTCATCTCGAAGCATATGCGGTCTCTATGGCAACAGTGCGGGGTCGCATATAAGTTCACCACCCCGTATCATCCCCAGGGAAATGGACTAGTGGAACGCTTTAACAGGACACTGAAGGGAATGATCAAGGGCCTAGAAGAGCCCCTCCGGCGCAAATGGGATGTCCTGCTGCCCTGCCTCCTGTTCGCCTACCGAGAGGTACCCCAGAAATCCCTGGGGTTCAGCCCGTTCGAACTCTTGTACGGACACCCGGTTCGAGGCCCCCTTAGCCTGGTCAAGGAGGGCTGGGAGACGGCAGTTCGAGATGCCCCACCGGATGTCTACCGGTACCTCCTGACACTCCGCAACCAGACTCGGAAGTTCAGGGAACTTGCCGAGGCCAACCTGGAGGCCAGTCAGGAGGAAATGAAACGCTGGTATGACCAGAACGCCTCGTCCATCGAGTTTGAGCCGGGCCAGCAAGTCTGGGTCATGTCCCCGGTTGAACCGTGTGCCCTCCAGGACAAATGGACGGGGCCCTTCAGGGTGGTGGAGCGCAAGAGCCCCGTCACCTACCTGGTAGACATGGAGTCCCCCAGGAACCCCCTCCGGGTTCTACACGCTAACCGGCTGAAGCCGCACTTTGCACGCACTGAACTGAGTCTGCTGCTGGCGACCGATGACGGAGCTGAAGACGACTCCGAGCCACTACCAGATCTACTCAGCACCACCGAGAAAGACGGCTCCTTCGAAGGGGTCCGGCTCTCCTCTACCCTGACCCCAGAGCAGCAACAAGACTGCCGGAAGCTGCTGGGGCAGTTTGCGGATCTGTTTTCCCTCACGCCGGGGGTCACCCGGTGGTGTGTCCACGATGTGGACACCGGAGACAGCCCCCCTGTGAAACAACGAGCTTTTCGAGTGCCCGACCGGGTTCGGGCCTGCATCCAATCCGAGGTGGTCAAGATGTTGGCCCTGGGGGTAGTCGAACCCTCCAACAGTCCCTGGGCCAGTCCTGTTGTTCTGGTCCCGAAAGCCGCTTCCCCCGGAACAGCGCCCGAGCTCCGGTTCTGTGTTGACTACCGAGGACTGAATGCAGTCACCAGGACCGACGCACATCCCATCCCCAGGGCGGATGAACTGATCGATTGCCTAGGGGCCGCCAGATACCTCAGCACCTTCGATCTCACGGCGGGGTATTGGCAGATCGGCCTTACCCCTGGCGCACAAGAGCGATCGGCCTTCTCGACGCCAGATGGCCACTATCACATCAAAGTGATGCCCTTCGGCATGAAAAATGCGCCGGCCACCTTCCAGAGACTAGTGAACCAGGTGCTGGCCGGACTAGAGGAGTACAGCGCCGCCTACCTAGATGACATTGCGGTGTACAGCCTTCACTGGGATGAGCACCTGTCCCACCTCTGGGAAGTCCTGACGGCCCTCCGGCGGGCCGGACTGACAATCAAAGCCAGCAAATGCCAGATAGGCCAAGGGTCCGTGACCTATCTAGGACACCAAGTGGGGAGCGGTCAAATGGCTCCCCTCCAACCAAAGGTAGACGCCATCCGGGCCTGGGAGCCCCCGGTCACCCAGACCGCCGTCCGAGCCTTCCTGGCGCTCACCGGATACTATCGGCGATTTATAAAAGACTACGGGAGCATTGTGGGGCCCCTCACCGAACTGACCTCAAAGAGATTACCCCAGAAGGTGCATTGGACCCCTGCGTGCCAGACAGCATTTGAGACTTTAAAGACTGCCATGTGCACCGCCCCTGTGCTCCAGGCCCCCGACTACAGCAGAGAGTTCGTAGTCCAAACCGACGCCTCGGAGCACGGCATTGGGGCGGTCCTGTCACAAGTTAACCCCGAAGGAATCGACCGGCCTGTGGCCTTCATCAGCCGACGCCTCCTGGCAAGAGAACAGCGGTGGGGCACCATCGAGAGGGAAGCCTTTGCCGTGGTATGGGCCCTCAAGAAGCTCCGGCCTTACCTCTTCGGCACCCACTTCCGAGTCCAGACCGACCACCAGCCCCTGCGTTGGTTGATGCAGATGCGGGGAGAAAACCCGAAACTGCTGCGCTGGTCCATTTCTCTGCAGGGGATGGATTTCACTGTGGAGCATCGCCCCGGCAACGACCACGCCAATGCCGACGGCCTGTCCAGATTCTTCCACTTCGGCGAGGAGAATCCCCAAGAAAATGGGTGACTCTCCCCTGCCTTCAGCTGGGGGGGACGCGTGTTGGACCCGGCCTCATGGCGTGGTCCTACCCCTCCCGCATGGCGGGCCCAGGACAACATCAGCCCTCCTCCGGACCTCGGGCGGCCCCTTCGGCCCGACCCTGCACGCCCCAACACCACCGATCCCGCTACCTGCCCGGATCCCCATCATCGGCCTGGCCCCAGCGTAGGCCCCTCACGACCTCAGCACGAGGCCGTGCCGGACTCCATCTTGGGCCCACCACGTCACGACCACGGGGCCTCGGCCCAAGCCTCGGCCCCAGCGAAGCCCAGACATCAAGGCACCAAGATCCATCCAGGTGGTCGAGTGGCCACTCGACAGATCCCGGAGGGAGAGGAGTTTCGATGGCCCTCCAGCCGTCCCTGGACGCCTGGTATCGATCGCCCTCCGGCCTCCCTGGGCGCTGGCTCCACCCCCCTGCTGGGTGTCTGGACACCATCATCCCGGCCCCTCTGGCCCCCAGGCGCGAGGGTCCGGACATCAAAGGACCTCCGTCCTATATCTGGGCCAGCCCCGGAGTAGGACGTTAGTTGTATCCTGGACTGGAAGCCCTGCTGACGCTGTCACGGCCGACACCAGACGAACTCATCCTTCTTGTAACCTGAACCATCTGAGAGCCTGCTGGCGCTGCCGCGGCCTACCTTGCTGAACCATCTGAGAGCCTGCTGGCGCTGCCGCGGCCTACCTTGCTGAACCATCTGAGAGCCTGCTGGCGCTGCCGCGGCCTACCTTGCTGAACCACCTGAGAGCCTGCTGGCGCTGCCGCGGCCTACCTTGCTGAACCACCTGAGAGCCTGCTGGCGCTGCCGCGGCCTACCTCGCTGAACCATCTGAGAGCCTGCTGGCGCTGCCGCGGCCTACCTTGCCGAACCATCCTGTTAGCCTGCTGGCGCCGCCGCGGCTCGAACCTCTCGGAACCCCCCAGCTCGAGGATTGAGAGCTGTGCGTAGGGTATCCCTTCCTCCACCCAGAGTAAGACTGTCCCGCTACCTTACCCTCCTTGTCCGAGACTTTACGGATCCCGCGATCCAGCTGTATATACTGCTAAGAACTCTCAACCGTTATTACTTATAAAAGCTTGAGAACTTGACCTCCTGTGTGGTGTCCGTTTGTAGTGTTGTGATTACTCTGCTGTACGATCCTAGGAGGGGCCCTCATTCAGGAGGCCTCTCGGCAACGCTCGGCTACTTCTCGACAGAGGGGTTGACCTAGGGGTGGTCAGTCAGACATCTTCTGCCTCCCCCGGGTCGCCTTTCTAACACTTCCCTACCCTCCTTCCCTTCCTTCCGAACTCCAACCACACGGAGCACGACCATTTGTACACTAGATTCACGCGGTGTATTCCTATCACTCCCTGGGCCCCCCTGGTGCAAACCCAGTTGAGTATTGTGTCCTAACGGCCTTCCGCCCTGTTGGTCTTCTTTGTTTCATGTGGTGAGACCCCGGGTGCCCGAGGAGAAGAACCAGCTACCTGAGCAGGAACCTTAGACGAGCAGCGCCACGGACCCCAGTACATTCGCCCGGGAGAGACTAACCTTCAGAACTCGAAAGACGTTTGTCACCAAACCATTGAGAACATTAAAAATAAAACCATCCTTAAACCCTACAGCTAGTGTCACGGTCGTCCCTTCACCCACGTCCACAGCTATATAAAACCTTCAAAATAAATTAAAATAAATAAAATAAAAGGCCAGAATTCAGTTGAAACTGGCATGCATTACACACAAGGCGCTATACTCAAACTCCCCTGCTAATCTGGCACAGAAACTAATGGTATCTGGAGGAAGCCGGAACTCCCGGTCCGCCAGAAACCTCTTACTCCAACCCGCCTTTTTTTCAGAAAAAAAGTACCTACAATAGGGCGTTCACCGGGGCAGCATCAAGAATCTGGAACTCTTACCCACCCGCCATCAGAAGAATACCTTATCTAGCACGTTTCAAGGAGGCCAAAACCTTCCTCATGGGTAAATTCTTCGTCTAATGCCTGCCATGCCTGACCACAAGCCTGATGATTAAAAAAATATCGCCTGTTCCCCAGATCACCAACTCTCCCCGCAGATAATTTTTCCCCTATGTTCCCTACACCCCTAACCCTTGCCATCCTTTTGTATAGTTCTGTATATTTCTGCACTTTAGACCTTGTTTGCACACCTTTGTATATCTTGTAAAGCGCTCCGATACCCTCACGGGTCCAGTTTGCGCTCTATAGAACACTAAATAAATAATAAATTGATGTACTACCTTACTTGTTCATCTTACATACTTTATGTACAGCGCTCGGATACCCTTTAGGGTCATGTTCGTGCTTTATAAAACCTTTCAAATGAATAAATAAATTGTGTAAGAATGAACCAAATGATGGAACACGCCACCCCTGGGTGGGTTAGGGCTTCTGTCCTATAAGAAATACATTTCTGGTTCTACCAACCAGGTAGGATTTTTCTCTAGTGTTTAGGTCAGGATAGTGGTCATAGTTTTCCTCTTTGGGAATCTTTGTTAGTGCTATTTAATGTGCAAACAGACGTAGATTACTTAAAATATTTTGCCAAAAGGTGATGCTGTAGCAGCAAAACTGCCATGGAAGTGTGTACGGGTGGTGGAGGAACAAGCTACATTAATCACAGCAAAACACACATGCTCTTTCACAGCCTTCTACAGTATGTTTTCAAAAGCAAAGTAAGGACACTAAAATAAAACTCCACTTGTACGGATCACATAGAGGCACAATAGATGACCTTGGGAACAATACTCAAACAATGCTAACATTAGGTATAGGAAGCATACCACAGCTTAAGGCTTAAATATTAAATTCCAGGCCAACAAAACGATGTGGTAAGAGGTTTTGTAGCATGATGCAAGAACCACATTATTTACCCTAATAAGAAAGGTACAAACACCCACACACAGCAATGAAATTTAGAGTTCCTTTTTTGATTAATGAATTTGATAAATGTTCTTTATTATAAATCTGTTTTTCACCCTCTTTGGATAATAATGTATAAAAATATATATATATTACAATCAAACATTTGCCTTTGTCCTGATTTATCGCTAACCCGGCACCTTCCTATTTGAAATTTTCTCTGCATCTACTCACCTTCCCATTCAATCCTGTTATCAATTACAACACACTTAACACATCATTACTTAACGTAACTATTGTGTTACTTACACGCTGGACTCATCCTGAAGTCTTTTCAAAATCTCTAAGAGGCTAGAGAGGCCTTCAGGACCAAAATTCTGTACCCAGCTGTGAAGACAAAATGAGGAGTACACCTGAGTATTCAAATTGACAGAAATCCAGAAATGCAACTTTCATCATACAACTACGTATTTAATTAGATGTATTTTGTACTGTGAAAGTGCAATTACAAACGTAATAATTTTCTTCAATCTTGGCACTTTTAAAGTGGTATTTATTTATTTATTTATTTGCGAGTTTGTAACGCGCTAGGATCACCTCCCGAAGGAGTATCTCCGCGCCTTTGGCAACCTAGAAGCAAATAAACAACCTGTCGCTGTATCTCCATGATTTAGAATAAGAACGTTTTCAGCTGTCTCCTAAAAGCTAGGTGCTCTTTGCAGAGTCTCAGGGAAAGTGGAAGGGTATTCCACAACATGGGGCCCGCAATGGAAAGTGCTCTGTCCCCTTGTCTCACCTTTTTCGCTCTAGGTATTACCTAGGTATTTTCGCTCTAGGTATTACGCTCTAGGTAGTACCGGTATTACATGGTGATTGTCCAACACCTATGCACAAAGAGCCATCTCAAACCATGGGAGGACAATTAGCAGCTCGTAATGCATACCAATACTCTTAGCCATCCTAGATCTTACTAAACGTAACATGGCAACATACCCAGTTTCAAGATTGACACTGCTCAACTGTTTGGAATAATATTACACGTTACACACGGTTGTGGCTTACAATTTTAGCTTATAGCATGCCCACCTCGCCCTTCAGCATTTTAGAACCCCTCTACATGCAATAAGTATGTTCCATTATGTAAATGGCTGCCCAAAACATTGCGAGGAGATTGCCTGCATGCTTTAAGTAGCTAATAACCTTCCAGAGACATCCTCATTCCTAACAGCTTGGAAGCACAGTTTGATAAATTGCGGGTAGGTAAAGCCAGTTTTGGATTTCTTGTTCAGGAATATGCTTCAGTGATCGGGCACATAGCCTGACTGACTGCTACCATCACACCAAACCCTTCTATGGGAAGGCTGGAAAGACTCATCTGTGATTGAGCTACACTTTGGTTTCTTTTTTTCTTTTTATTTAACCATAGTGAACATGAACTAGCTCCTTATCTGTCGTAACACTCTTTCTGGTGTATATTCTATCAGCAGTTTCATCCTCATACCAAGGTGAATTTTTCAGCAATGCTCTTCCTGCATGCTACTAGATGCCAAAGTGTGGCACCACAAGGACTCTGTTTCGCACCGTGATGGAGCGGAGCCACAAATAAATATCACCCCGTGCTTTCGAACCAGTTTCTTATTCTTTCTTCTTTAAGGCTCTAAGAAGCAGAGCACTTACAAATTGCAGGTGACAGTGTGCCATAACCTAGATTGGATCTTATTAAGAAATTTATGAGCCCTCTACAGACCGGGCAGGTAAGAGGGCAGGAAGGATTCTAAAGTTTGAGTATAAACAAGAAAGTGTGTTACAAAACGTAAGTAACTATTACATCTGATAGAAAACGCTAACTACAAATTCCTCACCTTTAGAATAGATATCATAGCACTATCGCCCTAAAAGTAGACAGTCTGAGAAGTGGACTTAGTTGAGGAAACCTTGGAGGAACAATTGGGCAAAATGGTCCTCCTGTCAGACCCGAAAGTCAAGGCAGTAGTGTTTCATGAACCTGTGCAGAGATGTTCATGCTGCAGCCAAGCAGATGTCCACAACGGGCACCCCAAGCCTATGCGATGCTGCTTTAGCAGCCAGGACACTGCTGGAATGGATTGCATGCTAGCCAGTGCACAGTGGATTTAGAGGCAGGGGAGAATCCGATCTGGACCAGGTCTTTTTCTGCACTGCTTTCCCTTTCTTTGCACCAGAGAATCCCACAAAAAGCTCATCATTGACACAATAGTCTTCCCTGCAGTAAACGTGGAGACTCCTTTTAGGGCCGAGCCTATGGCCCTCTCTAATTTTTCTGAAGGATGAGATGCAGCAATAAAACGTTAGCAGAGAAATAGATTAGCTAATGTGAAAAGGTGTCACAACTTTAGGTACGAAGGCTGCCCTGGTCTTCAGCATCAATTTATTTAGGAAGAAAGTAGTGTAGGGCAAGTCACTCACTCGGTGTGCAGAGGTGATGGCAATTAGGAAACTTGTTTTGACCTTCAGCAGTCACAGTGAGCAGCTGTGTATTGGCTCAAAGAAAAGATAATACTCCTTTAAACTCCATTTCTGCATGACAGACAGCTTTGGGAGAACCAGGCAAGAAAGACCTTTGCTAAGGAACAAGTTGCTTAGCTTCATTAACGATATACCTGTAGTTAGTTATAGATTCCTTATATTAGAATTACCCCCAGGCGTCAGACTGGTGACGGAAAGTTTTTTTGTCAGCAGTAACTCAGGCGCGTCGGAGGGTGGCGTCAGTTGGCTCCACGTCCATTGTCGGCGACGTGGTCGCCGGGATGACGTAGCGGCAGCTACTTAGACACCGCCCTCGCGCGCGGACGTCAGTTCTGTACACGACTTTAAGTACCAGAAACGCAGAGCCATGTGTCACGTTTAAGCCCGGTTGAAATGAATGCAGAAAGGTGGCTTAGAACTAAATGTCCCAGAAAACCTGAAGACTAGCTCTGTCTTCACTGTTTACTATCTTACTGCTATTTCCTATTTATGCTCCTCCTTTCCTCTCCTTCGGTGCTTGTCACCTGTGTTCCGGGGTGAAGTCCGATTTCAAACAGCACATCGCTGTTTTCTGAAAGCATTTCCTTCCAGATATTCCACGGAGGAATTCCTTCATTGTAAAAGTTAACTTCCTGTGCTCTTGCTGGCTAGCGCTGTAGCCACGAGAAATTCTGTGAACATTTGTTCTCCGTAATTACTCGATCGCGCTGGAGCGCGCCCGCGACCTCTGACAACATCTGAGGGGTCTTGCTCGAGACGCGCTGGAGCGCATTATCGAGTAGAGTCCGGTAATTCCTTCCGCCCCAATTTCTGCTGAGCTGCTACTGGGGGCCGTTTATTTACTTGCTCGTGAAGTAACGAGCAGATTAAGGGGCATTTTCTTTTGCTTCTTCGGTGGCGTGCACCACAGGAAGAGTGTTCCAAGCAACTAAACCTCTTGTTTCTTTTGGAATATTAATAACGCTCAGAGGAGCCGTTGCGGGGCTCAGATTACTAAAGAGTATCCTGGACATTAGAGGGGTGATGCTGTTAACCCTTGAGTTAAAGGAACCTCGCGAGATCTACCAGATAAGTAGATGTCTTCAGTGACTTTTTATGCCTTTGATTGAAATCGTTTCATGCTGAAGCCAATGCTGACTTTGAACCATTGAAAGCAAAGTACTCCTTACTTTTTTCTTTACTTTATTTTTTCCTTTTGAGCCTTGAATATTCTAAGGGTGATTGTGGCAGATATTATGCGAGTTTATCCCCTCTTCCATTATTATATATCTATTGCATACAGGGGAACGAAAGGGGGGAAACAACTTATGCCTGTCTATTGTGTTTCTCATACAGGGAACTATGATGCAGCCATAGAAGTGAGGCATATAATTCCTTCAAACTATGCTGAAGAGTGTTCTGGTTGCCACAAGTGTTTTTGTTTCGTTTATCCCTTTTTTCCCCTTCACCTGCTGAGGTCCTCTCTGTGGAGTGATTATTCACCACTCGCAGTGGGTACCGCCCTTAGGGAAGGGGTTGTGTGGAGGGCACGTCGGCAGACATTGGGTCCCCGCTCCCATTGGCTGGTGTTGGTCAGGTTGGACGCCAGACTCGTGACCTCACAGATTTAACCGGGTCGACTAGAATCCTCGGTTAGTCCGTGCTCCCAGTGCATGATTATTAGGCTCTGGTCGCCTGTGTGTGATTTTTAATATTGTATTGCTGCTATAGAGAAATTCAAATCTTTTAAAATTGTGCCGGGATTTTACAAACTTTATTTGAACTTTACCTGATAGTTCTAGAAAGCGATCATTTAGTCAGCCATTTCCTCACTGTTATCTTTCCTGCCTGTGCCCCGTTCCACAGCGGGTGTTCCCGTTTGTGTGGAGGGCACGACGGCAGAGATTGGGTCCCCGCTCCCATTGGCTGGTGTTTGTCAGGTGGGACGCCAGACTCGTGACCTCACAGATTTAACCGGGATGACTTTCTTCGCGCACAGCGAACGCGCACAGCGAACATGCGCCGAAGTAGCGCCAAAGTTAAGCCCGTATGCGCCCGTCCGCGCTCCGGACGCGTCAGGGGCCAGGCGGGCTGGTCCTCGTTTCATACTTCAAGAAAACTGCGCGTTGTATTCTCTTGCCACACTTCTCATACTTAGACCCCCGTTTAAGTTGTGTCATTTTACCTCTCCTCCGGACAATCTTGTCAACATCCATTGTTGTAAAGGGGCTCTAAGATCCATACGCCCCGACATCGACATAGTAGAAAGGCCAAACCTGTATTCAAATCGCCTATCCCTAACTTTCTCAACGAGGCCGGTTTGCTTCTAAATGCTAGGTCTTTAGTCCGTAATAATGTTGCTTTCAATGATTTTGTTTCTCAAAATAAGCCCCCCTGGGTTTTTATTACCGAAACTTGGGGCTCTGAAGCTTCAGGCCCAGATCTGATGGAGGCAGTCCCGGAGGGCTATACTCTGTCTAGAATGGATAGGATTGGTCGCAGGGGGGGTGGACTGGGAATTCTGTTTAGAGACATCTTCACCTGCCGTATTGAGCCTCTTTCTTCGCATACTGACAAGTTTGAGGCATTGCATTTCTCTATTAATTTTCTTCCCTCAGCCTCATTCTCTGGAATTCTCTGTTACAGACCTCCTGGCCCTAGAACGACTTTGCCTCAGGACATTCTTAAATTTATAGAACCATACGTTGATAAATCTCAATTTAGTATCCTGGGCGACTTCAATTTTCACTTAGAGGCCTCAGAGGCTAAGGACACGTTAGCACTCTTAGATGACCTAGCCGCATGTGGGCTGGGTCAACTGGTTAAGGGTCCTACACATGTGGCTGGCCACACGCTGGATGGCATTTTTTCGAATGATTCCAGAATCACGACTGGCACACCTATCCCCCTTTCTTGGTCCGACCATCTGGCAGTTCCCTTCCACTGCAATGTAAATCCCACTCCTTCTAATGAGTCCAAGAGAAATGTGTGGGAAACTAGAAGGAATAATAGAGCAATCAATGATGACACTATGTCACCCTTCATGATCGCTCTCAGTTGCCCTTCCTTGGCTGATCCCAATAGAGCTGCCTCTGAGCTTTCCAGTGCCTTAGCCAGTGCCATAGACATCCTTGCCCCGCCGAACGGCACTATTCTGCCCGGAAAAGTCCTTCTCAACCCTGGTTTTCTGACCGCTTAAGATCAATGCGTCAGAAATGCAGGCAAAAAGAGAGGTCCTGGACTGCTCGTCCTGACTCTCGGGGTAAAGCCTTGCACAAATCCCTACTTAGAGATTATAAGAAGGCGATTGTCGAAGAAAAAAGGTGCCATTTTACCAACCTCACGGCCTCCCTTAAATCTTCAAGAGAACTGTTCAATACAATCAACTCTCTTTCTGCATCTAAACCAGCCGATCCCACCATCCAATCACAGGAACTCTGCAATAACCTAGCGAGTTTCTTTCATTCTAAGATTGCTGATATCCATAGTTCACTTGAAATCAGCAATCTTGAGCTCGATGCTAACAGTAGTTTCTCTCCTTCTACCTACTGCTGATAAGGTCGATGCTCCACTTAAACCGCAGCTTAAGTGTTTCCCCCCTCTTGTCTCTATAAGATCTCAATCTCCTACTTGATGCCATCAAGTCATGCTCGCCCCTCGATCCTTGCCCTTTAAAAACTTTGAAAACCTGTAGAGGGTCTGTTCTCCCCCCCCTACTAGAGGTTATGAACATGGCGATCAGCGAGGGGATTTTCCCCTCCCCTTGGAAGACTGCCGTTGTTAAGCCATTGCTAAAAAAGCCCTCTCTGGACCCGGGAATACTGAAAAACTATCGTCCAATTTCCCTACTCCCTGCTCCAGCTAAGATCCTGGAGTCCCATATAAATCGTAACCTATCTGCTTTCATCGAGAGTTCCAACTTGCTAGACCCCTCTCAACATGGGTTTCGGGCAGCTCATAGTACTGAGTCTGCCCTCACGGTTGTGACTAATAAAATCCGGTCTGAGGTTCACAGGGAACACTCCACTCTGCTTGTGTTATTAGATCTCACAGCAGCGTTTGACACCCTGTCCCAGTCAATCCTGGTCTCTAGGTAGGGGATAACCAACTACATAATCCATGGAAGGCTCCTGTGGTGTTTCGTTTGGGTAGCCTCCATTCAGGGTGACATTCAACCTTGTCTTGTTGCCTTCGGATTAACTGTTCCTTGTTGGTTCTCAGTTCCTGCATGGCTCATAGGAATCACAAGCAGGGTAGGGGTCTGGTTAAAAGCATTTGTGTTGAGAGACCGTGGATGTTGTCTAATATATATTGATCCTCTATTCTGCTTTCCTCATCAGATGGTGTTACAGGGGGTCCTATGGTGTTTTGTTCTAAACATATGCAGAGGACATACAGGTATTCGTGACATCTGTGATTTAGCGAGAATTGACGAGAGTAGTTTGTGGAACAGTGTCTTATTGTTGTGCTTTTGTCTTTCAGAGCCTTTGTCCCTGCTGTCCCCTCCCCTGCCTGGTGTCACTCGCTTGATAACTGGAAGACCCTGGGTGTGGGGTACCCCATGTCAGGGTACTTGGTGATATCAGGAGATGGTCCTTTATTCTACTGCAGCTGAATCCTGCGAAGCTAAACCTGACAGTCCCCTGCCCTGGGGTGCTACTGGTACCAGTGTCAGCTTTCTCTACAGGTGCCACCTCTGTAACAGAGCCCACCCTACCCCTGGTCGCGCAAACGCCATGCCACTTCACAGAGGTCCTACTCGAGAAACAGACAAGAAGAGGGAGATTTTGCTTTTGGATAATTTCATAAAATATCTGAAAAAGGACTTTAAAAAACTTTGAGATTCGATCAAGATAGATGTCTAAACATCTCTGGCATCTGACTAAGATCCTTGACCTGTTAAAGTAGGCCAATGAATAAGGGAATCGTATCACCAAGATTGACAGCAACAGCCCATCGTTTTTTAGGGAATGCCAATGTAAATTCAACAGAGAGGAAGAGATTAGCTTCGTATTAAAAAAGGCTTCAAGTGAGGAGACCTTGCAAAAATAAAAGGCAGGTCCAGTAGATTGGAGGGTGCAGGGACTTTTGAGAAACCCTTTCTTAAGGAATTAAGAAAGTTAATTTCCAAAAGTACCAATCTAGTTAAAGCCCAAGTCTCCATCAAAAGTATTTTTACCTAGCTGATGCAGTCTATTTTTGGCTAGCTGTTTCTCAGAACACGGCCCTCAGAAAGGCAAAGGGTTTACGGAGAACAGACAGTAGCAAGATCGTAAGTCTTTCAAGGGCTTCTTCGCCTAAAGCAGCATTAACTGAGGCTGCAGCTTTCAATGAGGTTCCCGAGGGTGCAGACAACAAACAAGGAGGCTTCCCAGGCAAGGATTATCACTTTATCTCCATACCCTCAGAAAGTAAAAAATAGTGTGGGGGGGAGGGCAGAGGGGGGACAATTCCTTCACAAATGGGGAATTGTGAAATAACACTGGGGTACGTCAGACTGGTTAGTGTTTTCAAGCTGTTCTACAGAAGTCTTGACACAAACAATGCCGCCCCAGGTCCTTTCTATTTCAGCATAGTATGGTTTGATTGATCAAGTGGTCGATGCCTGGAATGCAAAAGCACCATGTGATCTCCACTTAAAGGGTTTCCTGAGAAATCTATTTGTGGTAGGTAAAAAGGACATAGCCTTGTGATACCACTGCAAGAGTTCAATGAATGTCTTGCATATGACCACTTCAAGGTAGAAGGAGCCAATCTCCTCCAGGATGCCATCAGCATGGTACCCCTAAACTTAAAAGGGTCTTATCTGATGGTGCTCATCTTCACCCGTAAACTTGAAAGAGGCTTGTCTGCTGGTGCCCATCTTCACCCCAACTGGAATTTCTTGAGGTCACACTTATTTTTTTTTTAGCCTGTCCTTGGTCCTACGGTCCTTTAACCATGGTTAAGGAATCTCTAAGGTCCCGGAGGCAAGGGTGATTGTCTGTCTAGAGGATATTCTGCTAATGGATCAGTGTTTAGGAACCACTGCTCCCTGGCAGCTGAGCTACTCCAGGATCTCAAAATAATCATCCATGGAGACAAGTTCAGACCTATTCTCCAGAAAAAGACGGTATTTTGGGGATTTGTCGTCTACCAGGTGGCAGCTACACTGAGTCTTAACTGTTATCCAAGGGTTACTGAGGCAGACATGATTAGGGATAGGATTTTATTGCCCCATGACCTGAAATAAGAGTATCTTTGCAGGAAGAAACCGATTTGATGATAAAGTTTGATGACAGTCACCTTATCTTAGGGCCACGCGTGGAATTGTATCAATGGGAGGGAAGTAGTCAGAAGACTTCTCTTCATCTCAATTACCTGGAGCTCTTGGTAGGCTCCTTTGCAGTAAAGGGCCAAGGACAAGTTCACATGATGCATACTCTTGAAGATCGACAATACCCTGCAGTAATTTTATAAATCATCTGGAAGAAAGGTGATATGAGCATCAGCAGGGTTAGCCAGGTATTTTTGACACTTCCGCCTATACAATCGCATTTTTGTGATGGCAGAATATCTACTACGAAACCATCATTTGGTGACAGACTTGCAATTCAGACAGACTTGGGGCACAAGCAAATGTTAGTTGGACCCCAGGGATCATCAGGAGGCGGACGGGCAGGTGGGGTGCATTCTCAACTGGCCAAGTCACATAAAAACTAATATTTCAGATCACAATGTATTTCAGCTATTACCTTAATACAGGAGTAGCGGCAGTGGATGCATTCTTGAAGAACAGATGCAGTAGAGTTATGTCACTCAATCCTCTCCATTATCAGAAGGGTGACAACATAAGCACAGAGACAGAAAGCAGACACTTTATAGAGCATGTCAACATGAATGTCCCAAGTTTGGGCTGTAGTTCTTGGATGGTTGCAGGACCACAGATTATGTTGGGAAATCGCGAATCTTTCAATCCAGGCTGCATCTCTTTTACAGAAAGCATAGGCAGAGGGCACAATTTAAAGGTACATATCAGACTGCGTACAATGGTCACATTTTATGGAACAGGTCTTGTATCATTTGATGGCAGAAACTGCTCAAAATTAGAATTTTCTTTTGGAACTGGCAAGATCAACACTTTCAGATTGGTTATTTTGGCCAGTATTGCTCCTGTGAATAATGTTGAGTTCATGGAGCACTATCTTGTTTCTAGACTGATAAGGAGAATTCGTATGTTGACCTAAATCCAATAGATTAGGAGATCTCAACAAAGTATTGAATCTATTTCTATTATGTTTCAGAATTCCAACAAGATAAATTAGCTCTAGGTCCCAACATTGACTCATTTGCTGTTTGTTAACAGAATGATAGAGGGAACAATCCACGCAGTCATAAGCAACCACCTCTCTTTGCACCGGACTCCTCTTATAAATAGCATATTTCACTAACTAATTCCTTTTTATTTGTCTGAATATTGCCTCAGTACTCTTAAAGTAGAATATCTGAACACCTTTTTCTTTCGTTGATGAATGATCTGGAGAATTAAAAGGTAAGCAAAAAGGGTCGGATTCATTAAGAGATCGGATTTAGCTTTTTGGACCGGAGATCATTTTTCTTTAAATTCAGGACCAGTTATAGGTCTTTAGGTACCCCATTAATATCTCAGAGCCTTTATTGCACTCCACTGAAGGGTTCACTTCACTAGAAAAACTAGGTCAACATTTATAAAAACATCTGAAATAACTTTAGTTAAAAAAAAAACAATTAAAAAAAAACAGTAATGAATTCTTACCAAGCTTTAAAACGATACGTTTTATATAGGTAATCGGTAGAAAGAGTCTGAATCTCAACAATCTCTACCTAATATAATGGTTACTAGGAAGGCTACATTTGATTAAATGTCTTTGAATGCAGGTCTGAAGAATGCTGGAGGCATTGACACATGATAGGTCTTTAAGCTGTTGGGAGTGTTTTGCACCCAACAAGAGAGTTGAGTTGTAGCTTTAAGCGAGTGGCAAGTATATAAGGAGGTGATGTACAGTAAGAAAATAAATTACCTACCTGTAGTTCTCTAGTAGTGGTATCTTTCATAAATTCACATGCTTGAATCATTCCCCATAATCGAAGTACGAGTCCCTTGAAAAGCAGTGTAATGTTAAACATAGCCTAGAAAGGCTTCAAAACGTTCACTTTAGAAACTGTCATTTTTAAAAAGAGACAAAATTTTAACGTTCAACAAATCACACTCCTCTCAGAGGCTTCTGTCTCTCCGATTTTCAGAGCACAAGTGTGATTAAGCACAATATCTAAGAGAAGGTGAGCCTCGAAGCGAAGGAGGGTGGGCTACATGTAAATCTATGAAATATACCAATGCTAGAGAACTACAGTTACAGGTTAGTAACTGATTTTCTTACTCTAGTATTTGATCTCCCATAGAGTCACATGCATAAATCAGAAAAATAGCAGTTGACTAACACATTTTTTGTATGAACATCAGAATAAAATTGTATGTATAGCAATACATCTCTACGTATACATATTTAAAAAAAAATGTAAACTATGCAAAACACATTAGAGGATGGTGGGTATGACTTACTGCGATGGCTCACCTTTACTGGAAAAAATGCTGCAATACCGCCTGGCCCACTGTCGCATTTCTGTGGACTGTGGAATCAAAGTAGTAGTGCTGCGTAAAGGCGTGTTTATTCTTTCAGGTCGCTGCTCTGCAGATATCCTGGACAGGCACACCTGAAAACAGCACTGTTGAAATCGATACACTTCAGGTTGAATGAGCTCGCATCACTGTTTGCAGAGGCGTGTCAGCTTTCTGATGACAAAAATGTATGGCATGGACTATCCATCGTTTGATGCTCTGTTTCAAGAGTGGATAACCATTTCTAGGAGCATAATGCAACTAATAACAGATTGAATTTGCGGAAGTGTTTCGTTTTGACAAGGTAAAATTTGAGACATCTCTAGACATCTATGGAATGCAATGTCCTTTCTGATGCAGTCTTGGGATCTGGGAAAAAGTCTTTAGAATTATCAGTTCATTTAAGTGGAAATCCAATGGTACTTTTGGAATACATTTTGGATTTGTTTGCAGAATTCCCCCTGCCATTCATTCCTAAATTGTAGAAAAGGTTCTGAAATGGTGAAAGCCTAGATTTCAACAACCTGTATAACTGAGGTGAGTGCCAACAGGATCACCATTTCCCATGACAGAAATGTAATGTCCGTTTTGTGGATAGGCTCGATTGGGCCTTTCATTAGTAGGGAAAGGACATTGCTCAATTGCTTGAGTGGGGGGAGGACGCCTCACTGGTAGGAAGACCCTGAAAAAACCTTGAGAAATTGTTTGAGGAGTCTGCTAGATCACAACGAAAGTGATGTCACTGATCTACGGGAGTAGAATATGGTCGCTAGGTTAGCCTTAATGGAAGCAAGACTTGGTTGTGCTAGATATAGTAACTAAGGAAGGATTTCTTACGACTTAAATCATACATGGTCACATTGGACTGCTAAGAGATGAAAATCTGCTTCCATTTCAGGCTGCAACTCTTGTTTGTACTAACTGAACAAGTCTTGGCTAAAATATCCCTGCATTCTTCTGGGATGGTCATATGCACAAATTTGTTAAATACAGGAGCCAGGCCGACAAGTGTGAGGATTTCTGATCCAGGTGAAGTACTCAACTATGGCTCATGGTCAGTAGAGACGGAAGTGTTTGCAGTTGGATGTGGTGTCTTTCTCACAGAAGTAACTCTATGAACCAATGTTGCAGTCGCCACCACATGGCGGTGAGAAGGAGCTTGCCAGACTCTGCATCTTCATGAGAATCCTTGTGAGGAGAGGAGTACGAAAAAAAAGTGTAGGCAAAGATTACAGTCTGTGTGATCGAAAACGCATTGCCCCACGACCCCGGTTGTGGATTTCAGATTGCGTAGAACCAGCATTTCCAGTTTTGGGATGTTGCGAACAAGGGCAAACACAAGGAGATGATGGATGGAGCGCTGAAATGTTTCAGACACTCACCCCCAGTCACAGATCTGGGTTTAACCCATCATCGTTCAACCCAGATCTGTGACTGGGGGTGCGTGTCTGAAAAGCTTCAGCGCTCCATCCATCATCTCCTTGTGTTTGCTTTGTTCGCCGTAAGTTGGCAGGTTATGCCCAGACGTGGGTCCCTTGCTCACTTTCCCATTGGATTCAAGCTAGCCTGGCTGATGAGGGCGGTTAGCCTGAAACCGGTTCCAGGATGCTTTTTTTCGGTCCAGGGAAGACCTGGCTTGGCAGTTCGGGCTGGGCTGTTCCCATAAAGCACAGGGTTAAGACTGATTTGCATATAGCTAGGTCTGAACAGGGGTGGCGAAATGAGCTACAGAACGATGATGGATTCAACCCAGATCTGTGACTGGGGTGTCTGAAAAGCTTAAGCGCTACGTCCATCATCTTCTTTTATTCGCCATGTTGCCAACAGGACCAGATTTGCTCTGCCCCATTGATGAGATTTCCTACAGGACGTATTTCGTAGCAAGTAGTTCTCAACTAGCTTAGAGGGTATGTGCCATTCTGCTTTCCCAGCTCATATTCTGCCTTCAGATTCACCTAGTGACTGATCGTCCACTATCAGAATCTCTGCACCTCTTGGGACAGCGCGTTTAAGACCTTGTGCTACCTTGTTTGTTGACAGAGTGAATGGTTGTGGAGTTGTATGTGTGGATAAGCACTGAAGAGTTCCTCATATTTGTAAGGAGTGCTTGTAAGACTAGAAGTACTGCCTTGAGTTCTAACAGGTTAATGTGAAGAAGCAGCTGAGATGGCTCCTATTTTCCGGTGACTTGGAAGCCGTGCAGATGAGATCCCCAGCCCTCTAAGGCAGCGTTTGTGGCGATTACCAACCGGTAAGCTTAGGGGTATGTTTGACAAGGCTACAGAAAGATTTGCCTCGAGTCCACCAAGATCGAGCTGTGTGAATTACCAGAATGACATGGATGGTATCGTCAAAAGAGCCTTGAATTTGAATCCACTGCCTGACCAGCTCTTCGTGCAACAGTCGCATTCGCAAACAGCAGGACGGAACCAAGGGAATGCAAAAGGACATCATTTCTAGCAGGGATTGATAGAGGCATACAGAAAATGAATTTTTTTTCTTTGCAATCAATGTGCTAAGAGCAACAATCTTGTCCGTCTTTCTGGTGTGGAGAATGCTTTGTTCAGTACGATATCCAGTGTAGCCCCAAATAACGTTATCCTCATGGATGGCGGAAGGACTGACCTTTGTGGATTTAGAGCAAGGCCCAATGTACTGGAAAGGCGTATACAGCCGTAGGTTGACCTCTGCGCAAACTCGTGGAAAGGTGGCTTGAGAAGCCAGTCGTTGAGGTATGGTACAACTTGGTGTTTTTGCCTTGAGGATGCAGCTACTGGCGACAGGCACTTTGTGAACCTCCAGTATGACTTTAGTTTCCGTTCTGGGGAGTATTGTAGCAGCTAGTCACCCCGGGTGCTCCTCCTCCGCATAGGTTTGCGCCGACACATACTTGCCCATGTGTTTACCTTCAGTGGTAGCTAATTCATTATATTCCTCCACTTTGGTATGTTTATCACTTAGGTGTGGCAGAAGTGTGGCTCACTGGTTAGAGGCGGCAGACCCTGATGCAGAGGTCTGGCCCGGGACCAGGGTTCAATTCCCGACGCGGCAGGGTACCGGTCTCAATGTCCGCGGACTCGACAATTCTCGCATTGGCGCCTACTCTAATCATGGGTCCCACTCTGCAACTCTGGGCAATAGCTTGCTTAATCTCCACAACGGCCCCAGTGGCACTGGGATGCCTGGTTCCACTTTGGGGGTGCCCAGTAGGGGGCATCTCACAGGGAAAACCAGGAAGGGTTCCACAGCGGTATACAGCGCCAGGATACCCTGAGTAGGGTGGCAGTGCGCTTTACAAGTAAACCCACATTTACATATCCCCTGTAAGTTGATGTTTCAGTTCCAGGTCCGTTATTTATTTTTTCTAGGAGCGTCCACCGACCTCTGATAGACCGGAGTACACCTGATGTACACATTGAAGGCCTCCCATACCCTCGAAAAACTGCTAATTGAACCTATATTATCGGTAAAAAAATCTCTGATGAGTTGCCATAGTTCTGCCTTAAAGGCAGAGTCAAACAGTGGATATGGTGGGAATCGCCATGTAAAGGCTGAGGGTTGGCAGTTATGTAGTTGTAACTCTAACACTGGTGAGTGGTCAGAGTAGGTGCAAGGTAACACTTCACATATAGTTACCCTAGGAACCAGACTTTTAGAGATTAGCCAGTAATCTATTTATGTGTGTGTGTCATGCACTGTTGAGTAATGGGTGTTTCCCCATTCCGCGTTTGAACAGTACCTACATGCATCTAACAATCGCAGCTGCCGAAAATTTACAGGGTGGGCCTTATGCTCCATCGAGTGCCGGATTCAGAACACAATTAAGATCTCCTCCCCACATCTGAGGGAAGTCACTGTGCTGATGCAAACAGACATTGAGTGAGTGGTAGAACTGCAGGTCGTCGTAATTAAGGCCATAGAGCCCAACTAGCAGCGGAGTCAAATCTTCCTTATGGCAGTGTGCCACCACAAATCTGCCAGCCGAATCGACCCTTGCTTCCTATAACTTAACTGAGGGTTTGCGGTCTACCAAGATTAGGACACCCCGTGCATGCGTGGTAAACCTGCTGTGCTGAATTGGCCTTGTAATCTATGTTGTGTCACTGCCACACTATTGGGGGCTAAGTGTGTCGGATGGCTACATCTACTTTATGTCGCTTGAAATAAGCTACTATAAGACAGAACTTCAAATGAATTCACTTCTGGCTGCAGAGGCAGAACTTAGTAGACTTATTATATGTGGGAGCCCATTGGATCAAAAAATATTGGAAATAATGATGTTAAAGAGCAATATTGCTGAAAGTGTTACCAGCAAAACGGCTGCAAATTATCTTGCAAAAAAGGAACAGGTGTTTGAGTATAGTGAGAGGGTGGGACATATACTTGCTGTTAGAACTAGGCAGAAAGCTAATGCTGGGGATATTAAAAATATGATAGATAACTCAGGGAATGTGATCCTAGACTCTAATGGTATAAGGAATGAATTCTGGAAATACTATACGGATTTGTATGATTCTGATACCAGGGTGGGTAGTAATGAAATAAGAGATGAAATAAGAGACTATTTGGGAAATATTCAGCTAGATATGTTGGAAATGGAAGATCAGATTAAGCTGGATTCTGATATAACATTGGAGGAAGTTACGATAGCATTATTAGAACTTCCATCCTCTAAGGCCGCAGGACCAGACCTCATCCCAATTGAATTTTATAAAACGTTTTTTTCATCTATAAGATTGGAGTTACTGGATACCCTTTTACAAGCACAGAGGGAAGTGTCAGTCCCAGATTCTTGGGGGGGCACTGAGATTATAGTTATTTTAAAAAAAGGCAAGCCATCCACAGCCCCAGGGTCATATAGACCAATCGCCCTTATGAATGCAGATGTGAAATTGTATTCAAAAATTTTGGCAACAAGGCTGTCCACTGTCATAGACAAATTAGTTTCACCAGATCAACACGGATTTATCCCCGGGAAAGGCACCACAACACATGTTAGAACAGTGATTACTTGCTTTGATGCTATGGAGGTTGCCGGCGGCCCTGTGGCAGCCTTATTCCTCGACGCCGAGAAGGCTTTTGACAGGGTCGCATGGGATTATCTGTGGGAAATAATGAAATTATATGGTTTTGGCAACAAATATATTAGGGCAATCCAGGTTCTATACAAGGCACCTACAGCTAGAATTAAAGTAAATCGAGATTTAACCGCACCTGTACAAATTAAAAGAGGTACTAGACAGGGCTGTCCTAGTTCTCCCCTCCTTTTTGCATTATATATGGATCCGTATTTGCGTTATCTGAAGTTTAATCCTAATATCCCACCTCTTGTCTCAAACGGATTAGAGGTTAACGTATTAGCGTATGCAGATGACGTTGCTATAATCACCCCAGATCCATTTAAAGCAATGGGGGAGGTTGAGCTGGAGGCTAGTAAATTTGGCAGAATATCTGGGTACAAATTAAATAGTGCAAAAACACAGATTATTAAAAATACAAAGGTTCAATATAATGATACACGGGTGGTTCCAGCAGCAGTGTATTTAGGAGTTGAGATCTCACCTAATTTGGACACCGTGGTAGAACGGAATATCTCCCCTTTAATTAGGAACGTAAGCACAGAATTGGTCAGAATAAATAATCTTAGGCTTACTTTAGTCGGGCGTACAAATGTAATAAAAATGATTATACTCCCCAAATTCCTTTATTTCTTTCGCACCATTCCTCTTTTGTTTGAATCAATTTGGTTTAATAAGTTGGAATCGATATTAAATAAATTTATATGGTCATATGGGAAGACTAGAAGGGCCTATAAGTTTATGACTTTGCCGAGGGCTACCGGAGGATGGGGGGTCCCGGATTTCAGGTTGTATTACTGGGCATCTGTACTACAATTCACTCAGGGCTTGTTGGGTGCAGGCGATTTAGATCTGAATGTTAGATCTTTTTCGACAATGGTATACTCTATCGTATTGGGGGCAGATGCTTCAAATGCTTTTCTAAATTGTGCGGATTTCCTTTACTACAAACATACACGTTTTAAAACAGTTAAAGCTGCATACAACATTTGGATAGCGGTAGCAAAAAAATGCGGATTGGGAAGATATAATAGGTATACTAGAATATATAGGAATAGAACACTACCACCCTTGATCTTCTCTGATTCTATAATGGCAGACTGGAATATGAAAGGTATAAAAAAAATAGGGGACGGATGGGAACATCTTGCAATTTTCAGATTTGATGGCAAAATACGATATAACAAGAAATAGCTTTTTTAAGTATTTGCAAATTAGGAGCTTTTTGGGTAAGAAAAAAGGAGGAGAATGTGGATTTCGGAAGAATAATCTTATGGAATCCTTAGATCAGGGTGGAGAGTGCTCTATACGATTTTTTTATGCTAGTTTAGCAGAATTAAAGAAGGATGATACTGGGAAATTCGGGGACAAATGGGCAGGAAAATTAGGGGTACAGAATCAGTGCTTTTTGGATTCATTGGATTTAGGATGTTCTGTTTTGTGTTCTGCTTCTCTTCAATCGCAGCATTTTAAAACTTTATATCAACTTTATCATACACCGGACCGCATTGCACAGTGGGGTGCGATTACAGGGACAACTTGTGCTCGCTGCGACGCTCCGGCAGCAGATAGTATTCACATTTTTGCACTTTGTCCCCAATTAGATAATTTACGAAAGGGTATTGAAGAATTTATGCGACATACACTTGGTTTAAATGTGACTCTAACACCAACTGTTATTATGCTAGGGGTTAGGGGATTTAGGGGTGACAATACTGAATTTGTATTCTTAGCAATGGCAGTGTATAGGTTATTAATTGCTAGAGTATGGCGGGACCCTCTCCCTCCCACAACACAACAATGGATTGCTTTATTATTGGGGATATTTAACCTTGAAAAAGGTATATATGCTAGGAAAGGTAAAAGAGCAAGAAGACTGGGTTTGAAAATATGGGAACCTGTATATTGCTGGAAAGAGAGAGTAAGTGCAAGCCATAGTCAATAAGATTTTGTTTTTTCCACCTTTATATGTTTTTGTCTAAACCTCTCATACAGTAATTATTTTGTTTAAGTTTTGCATTGTGATCTCTGTTTATACAAATGGCATTTTTTTTTGTATGTTGTGTGCCAATGAAACAAGAAAATCTTTTAATAAAAATATTTAAAAAAAAAAAAAATGAAATAAGCTACTATTTTTCATATTTTCCTATAATCATTAAGCCCTCTGACATTCCAAGTGAGGAATCTAATCTGTGGGCCAGAGCGTTGGTTGGTTATTCCTTCTCTTGTATCCAACTATTTATTATAATTGGTGTTTGCACTCAGTAGTCAGACAATCCACATAAGTATTTTGAGTGTTTGATTCTAATCTAACATTAACAGTCCCATTACAAGTCCCAACCAAGCTATACATTCCCAAACTTTGCAAAGCAGTAATATAGCCCCCCCCCCTTGACTGCAGTTTACCCCTCAAAAACATACAAAAGTAAATGAACTATAAGTAGTGGTGCACACATGGGGGTGGATGTTGCCCGACATTCTCCTCCGCCCAAGTTCCAATCTTTTTTGTAAGGCATTATCATCGATGGGTCTTCCATATGTCACTTAGGTGTAGCTTACTGATGGCAGCTCAGTCCCAAGACCCTCTCCCTAGCGTTTAAAGTATTCCTACCAGTTCTCTTCAGTAAACGTACCAAAGAACAGGCTAGTGGTAGTTATAGCAACATTACCAGTATCTTGTGGTCGAGGGGCGGGAGAAGGGCGATTCCTTCCTCCTTCCATTACATGTCTTCATTATGATGGTCCTTCTGCCAAAGGGGGTTGTAACACTGGTCAGCCATTCAGACTCCAAGATATAATGGTCCTTCATTAGCGTCCTTATCTGTGGCAGTAACTACAGTGGCTTGAAATGATCTTGACAGCACTGTATGTCTCATTGTCCCTCATTATCCAGCGAATCTGCTTCCCCATCAGGAGTATTTTTAAGGTGACTCCTTTTCGCGTATTCTTCTTCTCTTTTTGATGAACTGAAGAACTGTCTTGGGATCAGAAAAGATGCGTGTCTTCCCTTCCGCTGTAACACGCAGTTTAGCAGGTTACATCATGTTGTATTGTATGTTGATCTCACGTAATATTCTCCTAACTGGCACAAATTGGCAAAGGGCTTCCAGGACCTGTTCCGTGAAGTCCGGGTAGATAGACTTTTCCATGTGTCGAAACACAGCTCCAGCAGCTCTCTGGCTTTCCGTAGCGCCACATCCTGGTCCCCGTAATTTAGCAATTTTGTGACTATTGGACGGGGTTTGCACCCGGGACCGGTTTTGGCGCCATGCAGTGATGAGCACGTTCTACCACAAATATGTCTGAAAACGGGTCTCTGCCCATCGTGCTCACTAGTATGAAAAAATAGCTCCATGTTTCCTGGATTGGTAGATTCTGCAATTCCGGTTATGCGCAGGTTGCTGCCCCTAGAGCGCGCTTCCAATCTTCAATTGGAGGGTTTGGCGTAGTCCATCCAATTTTTGCTCCTGGCTGAGTCTTCATTGATTACGTCCTGCACATCCAAGACTCTTTTTTCAACAGTGTCCAGTCTTTGTTTGTGTTTGTCTAGTCTCTCTGATATTCTGTCCATACGGAATGAGAGGGCATCTATTTTCCCATCAATTTTTGTTAGGCTACGTTGCATAACTGCTAATATTTGCCTTATGTCTGCATCCGCCGTAGGGTCACTGGCTTCCCGGCCCGAGTCAGTGGGAGCTGTGTCCGCACCTCTGGATATGGTGGCTCTTCGCGGCTCGATTACAGCTTTGTCTGTGCTTTGTCGGTTTTCCCCATGTTGATAAGGTATTGTGGGAGGGACTCAGTGGTGCAGTGGATCTGCTCTGAAGAAACACCTGTGCTCTCAACACGAGCTGTGTAATCTTTGTTATTCTCTACTTTCCGGCAGTGCTGGTCAATTTTCGGTTTTGAAGGGTCTCACCATGCCATGCATGACCTCTACCACGTGACCTTGGTCGTTTCTACCTATATCTGGCTAGCACGGATCTAAAGTAAGCGAAGCATCTGGTTATGGTTTTGCTGCTTTTATTTGCAAGTCTGTCTACTAATTACGCGGTATTGTCACTTTAGCTTAGGCTAGTTTAGGCTTCCATTGTACTTAGCGTGCTAATCATGTGTGTATAAGCGTCCTCTCTCAGCCATGCCACATCACCCCACCCCACTGTATTAGGATACTAGTTGGTTTTGCAAGGACCCGTCTCACCTCAATGTAGGTGTTTGCGTTGCGCTGGTGTTGCTTTGAAGTGCCAAACAGCCTGATTCATCAACGGGCCGTTTTGCGAGCCCCTAATAGCGATTCATAGCGAATCGCTATTAAGGACTCGCAAAACGGTATTCATGTAGGAATTGCTAAATAAATAGCGATTCCTACACATTCCTTATTTGCGAGTAGCAAATTGCTAATCGCAAATTAGGAATAACTCCCCATTCATTCCTATGGGCCAAAAGGCACATAGGAATGAATGGGGAGTATTCCTTATTTGCGATTAGCAATTTGCTACTCGCAAATAAGATAGCGATTTAAAGGGTGCCAGGGGTGTCCAAAGGACACCCTGTAGCACCCCTTAAATGCTAATTGAAACTGGTGTTGCGCACACACATGTCCAAAGGACATGTGTGTGTGCAACATGCAACTTAGAAAAATGCTTTTAAAAGCATTTTTCTAAGTTTTTGCTATTTACCGAGAGGTCTGACCTCTCGGTAAATAGCGGCCCGAAATTGCGAATTAGCAATTTAAAAATGGTTGATGAATTGCATTTAAGTAATCTCAAATAGAGATTCCTTAAATGTAATTCCTCGCAATTTAGCGAATTAGCAATTACCGATTTTTGCATTTGGGAGGATGAATCCCAAATGCAAAAATTGCGCTCGCAATGGGCCAGATTCTCAGAATCTGGCCCTTTGCAAGCGCAATTCGGCTTGATGAATCAGGCTGTTAGTCTCTTCTCTCCTCTGTGCCCTTCTGTTGTGCAATGGTGAGTGCGCAGTTCCACTTCGGGGCCTGCGTTATATTGGTCTTCGATCCATGGACCAGAGTAGGCATACCCGGTCCGCCGGGACTACCGCAGTTCTGCTTGCCATTGATTTTCTGGCTCTTCCGTTGCCAATATCTATATGTGTATATGGGTCAGCCCAGTCGCCTTCGCCATGGGTTCCTGCTATCTCCTCTCACGCGGCTCAACTGCATACCATTGAGCCACCAGGCAACTCCTCGGCAGCTTCTTTCAGCCGATCTCTCTCACTGCTCTCTGCCACAGTGGCAGCTCAGGTCCTCTCACCTGCACCGCAGCCTCGGTCTCCCTTACTTCGCTCAGGCGCATGGAGCTGGGATGTTCCGGGGCGTACCTTATAGACTATAGGCACGTTCTCCACCCTGCAGGCCTATGTCTCCCCTCACTGCAACCACCATCAGGCCTCACTCTCTATTTCCTTTTGCAGCTGGCGCCTCTTGCCAGTCACCAGGCTCCATACGCAGGCCTTAGAATATCAGCCCTCCTGACGGATATCAGCAGGCACTTCCCTGCCTCTCAGGGGGAAGATCTTCTGGCAGGGTGGTCGCTCGGCAGTCGCACCAGATCACGCTCCCGCACCATCTAGGCACGGCTCTCCATTTCTCCATGCCCAACGTTAGTTTTCACCAGGCTTTCTATACTGGAGGCTTCTGCTTTGTACCACAGGATTTTCCCGGTACACTCGGCCGTTTGTGTAGTTTTATTTGAGGATTCTGTAGGATAATGTAAGTTGGGTCTCTGGAGCTTTGCTACTCTGCAGCCATCTTGGAGTCAGGCAAGCTCCGCCCCTGGTTGGAATACAGTTGTGCTACCCTAGGTGGTTTGCACAAAACTACAACGGCTCCTTTAAGGGCCTCCCTTAACTCCGAGGCAAGGGTCATCACAGGATCCAAAAGAAACAAGCACATCGCTCCTGACTTAAAATCCCTCAATAAGCTGTCCTAAGAAGCAAGGATTCCGCTGAAAATTGCATGTGTGAACAACAAAGTCCCACACTTCAATGACCCAGGTTACCTTGTTCACAAACTTGACCTATCCAGAGGCTCAAGATCCTCTAGAAGCTGTAGCACCTTACAGCTGAAACCAAAGAGATTCTCTAAAAAGAAAACTTACAATAAAGCCTTCTCTGGCATCGCCCAGAGAATTTGGAAATCCAGCCCCCACTGAAACTAGACTGAATCCCTCTACAGCATCCTTTAAGAAAGAAATGAAAATGCTACTTATGAACAAATTCGTGCCTTCAGTCCTATGACCACTTTTCTCAGACAATATCAGGTCTCATCTCTCTCTGGACTATTGTTCACTTGTTATACTATTGTTTTTACCTTTCTGTTTTAACAATGAGGTGACACCGCCCTTATCAGGTGAGCGGCCATATCCTGTACTGTTTCTCGATTGGTTTTATATGTCTCTGCTCTTCTAACATTTGTAAAGCGCTCTCATAACCACGAGGGTCCAGTTTGAGCTATATATAACTATCAAAATAAATAAACTAAAATACATTTTTAACATTAGTAAACAATGGCATGAGTGAGAAACTTTTTCTTCCAAGATTCCCATCGTCTTCAAATTATCCTTCAGTATTATACTTCCTTTCCATAAGTATCATATTTCTGCGAAATTACATTGACAAAATGCTCAATCCTCTTTCCCACCGGCAACCTGAAGCTCATTACCTGACAGGATTGTTGTTAAGCGATACTCGCAATGATTCCAAACAGAGAAGTAGATCACCACCGCGCAGGCCAGACCTCAGCTCTTGAATGTACATTAGTGCAGACTTGGAGCTCTCCTTTTGGCTCATTCCCTTTAAACAGAAAAAAAGAGTACTTTATTAGTAAGGACTTGATAAAGTTATCATTTCTTCAGCGATAAAAGCCAGATGATAGTAAAGGGGCAATGTTGTATTTAATGCTGATCCAAATTACTCAGACAAATAAATGGATGCATTTTAACTTTAATTTAGGATTAATTCTTTTGGGCAACTAATCACATACGTTGTCAGAGTTCTTTACAATAGTATTAAAAAACAATGAGTTACAACAGAACTACTTTCACAAAGCAAGCTGAATGTTTTGCTCATCTCATGGGAAGAATGAAAGATTAAACACTGGTGGTAGTGAAGCTCTGCAGTGTGGTTCGGACTTTGATTATCTAAATGCATTTAACACTGGACTTGCAACCATTGCCAACTGTCAGGTGTACCTTCCAGAAAAACTGAATATTCAACAAGCATTGGTAAAGCCAATCTGTATCGTCTTCGATACCTATTGGCTTTGGCAAAGGATTTTAGCGATGCTGCACCACTCAAACAAGGAGAGAAAAGGGCTGACACCATTGCGTATCCTCCAACAAAGATCACATATCACAAAAAGATACGATCATTCTCAGGATCCCTAATTTAACTTAAACCCAATTATAAAAGTACTGACTATGTGTTCCTTATTGGGCTCTCGCACAAAGGCTAATGTGTCTAGAAATTACAGTTCTATTTGACGAGGAAGCCTCACCCATATTTTTTGCCATATTTTTGGCGGCCTCCTTGCACCCTGGTAAGATGGTACTACCAGGGCAGATTCAAACCCAGATGGAGTTCTCGATACCCACTTCCACCTTACATTGTCGCGGCTGCCAGCATTTCCTACAGAGCAGATTCATCATTTATTAGCTCCAAGAACTATACTCTTCGCGACGCAACTTATCCGAAATATTGCAACACTGCATTGGCTGTAAATTAAGAACTACTCACACTCGAGTATTTATCGGAATACGTTTTATCCCACTTTGAAACCGACTCGTTTCATTTGGTCTAGAGCCCAGCCGGGTTGGAATTATCACCGGCCAAGCGACCTTTTTCCTTTCGATTGGAATGTACAGCCCTGAGGAGTCGCACTATTATGTGACGAAACACGTGTCGGCTGGCTGCAAAGGATATTAAGATTCTTTACAGATTGCGTTCAAGATTTTGTATTATCTCCGACAGCTATAACTGTTTTATTTGGTGTTAAGGTGTCCATTGAGACATGGACTTACGAAATAGAGAAGGAATTACTCTCTTGTTGTGTGCAATAGGCATCATGCTTCTATGTTCATACACGTATGTTCTTTGAACAGACGTCTTGAGGGGTTATAGGGCTTATCCCCTCGCTTATATGCACCAACACCTACTACTGACAATCTTACTAATCTGGGGTCGACATTAGCGGAGCGCCCATCCCCTTCTTTCAAAAAACCCTGGTTTTTTGCTATATGTGCTTTGAATATGCTTTGTGGGCTTTACAAAAGATACAAAACCTGTTCTTTATCTCACTTGCAGATATGCCTTTTGATACTGACAAAAAGTTTCTGATCAGTTTTGACAGAGTGCCTATATACCAGTATGACACATGAATAACCCGGATAGATGACTTACTCTCAAACAGTTTTTGGGACTACATGACACACAATTTCGTAATGGTCTGTGCACACACGGCCCTCACTCACAACTTATTTTGAGTAATAAGGGGAGTTTTTTTCTGCAGATACACAGAGCATCTATGGGCAGTACCTTCGCCCCAAAGCTAGTGTGCCGTTATGTACATTAATTTGCCCAGTCCCATCCATTCAGACCTTCCGAGTGCTGTGCTTTAGCCTTCCCCAGAATAGGACTTGCTGGTTCCAGGTGTCTAGTCAAGGAGGCCAGGACCCCTTCTATCTCCTAGTCACGGTTCTTTTGGCTAGTAATCATGCAATGTCAGCAGATTTCGTAGCCACTTTGTGGTTCTTGGGTCAAGCATACTTCCCAAGGATGCAACCCTCTACACTCCCAAATATTTGTTTTCCCCGTCACACTTTCTTTTTTCATCTTTTATTGTGTTCCAATATGTATGGAGCTTGTGGCAGCTCCAGAGAATGTGTTGGGAATTAGCGGTTTCATTTCAGAATCAAAGATAAAGACCCAGGACCGCAGGTATACTCTCCCTACTTTACTTAGGGTAAGATACACCCTTTGTAACATACTGAATTGGATATTTCGCAATCTAGCATTCCAGAAAACATCCTTTGTGTACTCTGCCACACCTTACCGCCGAATATGCGGCCCACCACACTTTCCCATTTATTGAGAAGGCACTGCTTAGCACACAAAAAGGACTCAATGCTGGGAGCTGAGCCCTCCTAAAGCCTACCCTGATGTATTATTTATCTCCTAGTTGGAACTCTTATTAATAAGAGTGTGAAGTACTAAGAGAAACCTAGAAACAGTGACTCGGTCCCAAAGGGCGTTACGGAACCAGCTAATCATAATAATGACAACACCGTTCATGATTGTTGCACTTGGAGGGCAATGAGCAAGTGTGGGCTCATCCTGGGAGTTTGACTAAATCCTTACAAGCCTTAAGAATAACTGATATTCGTTGTTTAGTACAGAATCTTCATGAAAACTAGGCACAACGCCAGAGTTAATGAAATTAAGATGGACAGAATTGAGCTGGGGCTTGACCAGCAAACAAGCAACAGATAATTGCTTAGCTAAGCATTAGGGTTGAGGAGCCATCACAGTATAGTGATGACTTAATTAGGGCTGACAGTAGGTCCAAGTATCACAAGATTCCTTGTGGTAGTACGTCTGCATGCACAGGTCAAAGACCTAGCACCCATGGAACAGGATCGGACAATCCTTGGGGGTGAAGCACCCAAAATCTAGTCCTTATCACTTGAAATAGATCTTCAGTTGCCTCCAATGAAGTTAAATGCAAACTGTGTTACCAATGCCTTATCGAGTTGTGAAAGAATTTGAGAGGTCTATGTAAAATTAGAACATGCCCAAAGCATACGATTCTTTCAATGGCCAGCTGGGTCCCACACATGAGAAACCGATAGTGGTCAAAACGCATGGCATTTGAGAATAGTTTTTAGAAGCAGTTGAACTGAAGGCATTATAGATAACAAAACACTAGGAATGGTTATGCAAAAGTCACATTTTCATCCAATGCACTGGGTGAAATAACAAAACTGAATTGGCCACAATACATTAGAGAAAGGGGTTAAAAATGGGGAATCCAAGACATTTTTATTTAGTCTAGCTATAGAAAGCATTAGTTCTTCCAAACTAATGCATTTTTAACAACAATGGCTTATGGCACACAAAAAGATGAATAGAGATCCATAGAAGCCAAAAGGATTGTTGGAGTGCCGAATTGGTGCTTATCCCTACCTTGCAAATATAACGGAAGAATAACGCACATTAGAACACGCTTTTCTTAGAATTTGATTGGAGCCATAACTAATAATTGTCATTTCTAATACTATTAGTTTCATGTGACGTAATAGAGGGCAATGTTTAAGTAAGAATGCAGCAGATCCTATCAACTTGTGTATATTTATTCGAAAAAGAGGTTGAAGAGATATACAAGGATGTTACTTTGAAATACCATACTATCTTGTGAGAAGGCATGAGTGCAATCTTAAAGCAATCATATTTATGTGGATCACTTTATAAGGCTCATGAGAGCATGAACGCGCTCTCTCACTCACCCTGTGTACAGGAGTGATAGAAACCAGAAAAGTTGTCTTCAAAGAAAGATGCCAAAAGTACGATCTGAAGGAGAATGAAAAGATGGGCTGATCAGCTTTGATACTGGAGCATTTGCCTTCCCTGGATAAAACGCTCTTCATAATGCAGCTGGACTTCAGTAAGCAGATAAATGAATTTCAATAGAAGAAATTCAAACCAGATTTTGCATCATAAGGGAAGACAAGGAACTGAAGTTTCTTGCAAAAAAGTCTTTGAATAAATAAAATATTCCTAGCATAACATGCAGGATCTTTTCCGCTTGATAGTGCAACACAATATTAGGTAGAAGATACTGGTGCCTGTTAAAGCACAAGTTACTACTTGTGTAACGATATATCTGTAAGAGACATTAGTTAGTGCTAGATTCCTTACCTTAGAATATCCCCAGGCGTCAGACTGGATCCGGAAATGTTTGCACAGCAATACCCCTGCACGTCGGTAGGCGTCGTCTGCGGCTACGCGTCCGTCGTCGGCGTCGTTAGCGCCGGAATGACGTCGTCGGAGTACTTAGACGCCGCCCATGCGCGCTGACGTCAGTTCTGATACACAGCTTTTCCGCGCCAGATACGCAGAGGCATGATAGAACCAACACTGGTGCCAAGAAACTAGGGCCCTGAAAGGGGATGACCTTAACCCTAGATATCGGTTCGCAGAACGGGGAGGTTGGGTGGGTCAGTAAGGAATCTATCACTAACTAATGTCTCTTACAGATATATCGTTACACAAGTAGTAACTTGTGCATCTGAAAGAGACACGTTAGTGATAGATTCCTTACCTTAGAATAGATACCCCAGCAATACCAACCCCGGTGGTGGGTCTGCGAACCAATAATCACACCAGAAAGTCCTGGAGGACGGAACGGCCAAAGAAGCCATCCCTCCGGACTGGACTGTCCAGGCAGTAGTGTCTTGCGAACGTGTGCAGCGAGGCCCACGTAGCTGCCTGGCAAATGTCCTGCAAGGGCACTCCCCGGTCCAGGGCAGTTGTAGTCGCCGTGGCCCGAGTGGAATGAGCCCTCAATCCAACAGGTGGCTCCTTCTTAGCCATGGAGTAACATGCCTGGATACACAAGATGATCCACCGGGAGATGGTCCGCTTGTGTACCGCCTTCCCCTTCTTAGCGCCCACGTAACCAACAAAGAGTTGGTCATCCACCCGGAACTGGCGTGTGCGATCCAAGTAGAATGAGAGCGCACGTTTTGGGTCCAGACGGTGGAGCCGCTCTTCCTCTTTAGAGGGATGCGGAGGCGGGAAGAAGGTTGGCAAGGTGATGGACTGCCCGATGTGGAAGGCTGAGACAACCTTGGGCAGGAAAGATGGCTTAGTACGCAACACCACTTTGTCCGGATGGACAGAAAGGAAAGGTGGAGTACAAGAAAGGGCCTGGAGCTCACTCACCCTCCTGGCAGAGGTGATGGCAACCAGCAAGCAGTCTTCAGAGTTAAAAGGCGAAGAGGACAGTTGTGAAGTGGCTCAAAGGGAGCGCACATTAGGAAAGTAAGAACAAGGTTCAAGTCCCACTGGGGCATCACGAAGGGAACAGGAGGGAACATGTGTGTGATGCCCTTAAGAAATCTATTTACAATAGGGGACTTGAACAGAGAAGGCTGATCAGGTAGCCTTAAGAAGGCGGAAAGGGCAGAAAGGTAGCCCTTGACAGTGCCCAGAGCAGAGCCCTGCCGGGCAAGAGAAAGAAGAAAGAGGAGAACCTCAGAAAGAGGGGCAGAGAGTGGGTCCACAGCCTTTGCTGTGCACCATGCCACAAATCTGTTCCACCTGCAGGCGTATACCGACTTTGTGGAGGAACGCCTGGCTGCCAGAATCACATTACAGACTTCGGGAGGCAAGTCAAATGGCCTCAACTGCCGCCGCTCAATCTCCAAGCTTGTAGGTGGAGACTGGACAGGTTCGGGTGGAGGACCGTCCCCTGCTGCTGCGACAGAAGGTCCTCCCGAAGAGGCAGACGAATCGGGGGATCGACTGACATGCTGAGTAGCTCGGGATACCAGTATCTTCGTACCCAGTCCGGAGCCACAAGGATAACCTGGGCCCGGTTGCGCCTGATCTTCAGCACTCTGGGCAGAAGTGGTATAGGAGGAAAGGCGTACAATAGACCGCAACTCCACTCGCGACGAAAAGCGTCTCTGAGCGAGTGCCGCCTTGGAAATTCCAACGTGCAGAACTGATGACATTGCGCGTTCTCTTCGGTGGTGAATAGATCTAACCAAGGCTCTCCCCACTGCTGAAAGAGGCCTTGCGCCACGTCCGAGCTCAGACGCCATTCGAGATCCATCATGCACCGACGGCTGACTTCGTCCGCCCTGGCATTCAGAGAACCTGCCAGGTGTTGAACCACCAGGGTCACGCCCCGACGTTCCAGCCACTGCCAGAGGCGCAGAGCCTCCTGGCATAGGTTCCACGACCCCACCCCGCCCTGTTTGTTGCAGTACCACATGGCGGTGGTGTTGTCCGTGAACACCTGCACTTCACTCCCCCGGACAGAGGGGAGGAATGCCTTCAGTGCTAGACGAATAGCCCGTAACTCCAACAGGTTGATGTGGAGCCGGGCCTCCGCCGGAGACCAGAGTCCTCTGATCTCCGCCTCTCCCATGTGGCCACCCCAGCCCTGGAGGGACGCTTCCGTCACAACTACGTGCTCCGGGTGGGGTAGGGAGAGGGATCTGCCACTGACCCAATCGCGGTCCGTGAGCCACCACTGCAACTGTCTCGCAGTGCCCGCCGAGATCAAGACGCGATCGGACAAGTTGCCATGATGCTGGGCCCACTGAAATTTCAGGTCCCACTGCAGAGCCCGCATCCGCCACCGGGCGTGACACACCAGAAGGATGCAGGAGGCCATCAGTCCCAGAACCCGCAGAATCAACCTGACCGAGACTCGGGATAAAGGCTGGAAGGCTGGAATCAGAGCCTGAATATCCCGAACCCGCTGTTCGGGAGGGTAAACCCGAAATTGCGCCGAGTCTAGAACCGCTCCGATGAAGAGGAGCTTCTGAGAGGGACACAGGTGCGACTTCGGCACAGCCTGAATATCCCGAACCCGCTGTTCGGGAGGGTAAACCCGAAACTGCGCCGAGTCTAGAACCGCTCCGATGAAGAGGAGCTTCTGAGAGGGACACAGGTGCGACTTCGGCACATTGATGGAGAACCCCAGCAAGTGCAGGAGGTCGGCCGTAGTCTGGAGGTGGCTGACGACTGTCTGGGGCGAGCCCGCCTTCAACAACCAGTCGTCTAGGTAGGGGAAGACTGACACCCCTAACGTGCGCAGATGAGCTGCGACCACCGCCATCACCTACGTGAACACCCGTGGGGCACTGGTAAGGCCGAAGGGGAGCACGGTAAACAAAGTGCTCGTGGCCTACCGTGAAGCGCAGGTAACGCCGGTGGGCCGGCAGGACGGGGATGTGAAAATAAGCATCCTGCAAGTCCAACGCTACCATCCAGTCTCCGGGGTCCAGGGCAGCTAAGACCTGAGCCAAAGTCAGCATCTTGAACTTCTCTTGTCGGAGGAAGCCGTTGACGTTCCGTAGGTCCAAGATAGGGCGCAGGCCCCCTTTGCCCTTCTTGGGCACCAGAAAGTAGTGGGAGTAACATCCACACCCTACGTCTGGCCCAGGAACGCGCTCGATGGCCCCCTTGGCCAAGAGGGTCGTTACTTCCCCTTGTCAGAAGTTGCAAGTGATCCCCCGACACGCGGTGGCATGGCTGGAGGGGTCGCCTCGAAGGGGAGGGAGTAGCCCCTTCGGACGATTTGCAGCACCCACCTGTCCGATGTGACAGTGCGCCAGTGGGAGTGGTGATGGCGAACCCTGCCTCCCACAGGCGTCACATGGGCCTGAAAACTCGGAAGGTTTTGAGGCAGGTGCTGCGGAGGGAGGTGTGGACTGGCCTCGCCGTTGATCCCGACCTCCGCCACAGCGGTTTCCACGGCCGCCACCGCGCTGCTGGACATTCTGCGGTATGTGGCTGGCAGCACGTGTGGGGGCGCCCCTTCCGTGGCCACGAAAGGAGCGAAAGGCACCCGATTGCTGGAGCGTGGCCGAGAGGCCTAAGGACTTGGCCGTAGCCCTGGAGTCCTTAAAACGCTCCAGCGCATGGTCTGCCTTGTCGCCAAAAAGGCGACGTCCATCGAACGGCATGTCCAGAAGAGTGGCCTGGACATCGGCCGAGAAATTGGCGGACCTCAACCAGGCGTGGCGTCTAACTGCCACCGCCATCGCCCTGCCCAGTGAGTCAGTGGTATCCAGCCCACACCGGATAGAGTATCGTGCCGCATCTCGACCCTCCACAAGGGCTTGGGCGAGGTTAGCCCGGACCGCCTCCGGGCATTGTGGCAGCACGTCCACGACCGTGTCCCACAGTGTGTGGGTGTAGCGGCCCAAGAGACATGCGGTATTGACAGACCGCAGTCCCAAACTCAGGGACGAGAATGTATGTATGTATAGGTATTTATATAGCGCACTACTTACCCGTAGGGTCCCAAGGCGCTTCGACCGCTGCGAAACCCTTCCTGGCTTCCCTGAGAGATGGTCCCTTAATGGGTATCTCCAGGGTGAGACCAGGCATCCCCGGCGGTCTGGTGGGGCCGTTAGTGAAGATGAGGCAAGCTAATGCCCAGAGTTGCCGAGTGTGAACGCTGATCAGAGTGGGCACCGAGGCGAGAGAATTATCGAGTCCGCTGACCCTGGTCCAGAAACCTGCCGCGCCGGGAATCGAACCCTGGTCCCGGGCCGTCCTCTGCTCTCGGGTCTGCCGCCTCTAACCAGTGAGCCACACTACTTCTTTCCGAACTGTTCATATCTCTTGGATTCCCGATCGGGCGGGGCCGTCGGGAATGCGGTCTGGGAAGTGGAGGCCTGGATAACCAGGCTCTCGGGGGTGGGATGGTGGACAAAAAGCAAGGGTCACCCGGAGCCGGGCGGTAGCGTCTGGCCACGTTCCTATCCACAGGCGGACCTGTGGCGGGCTTGGACCAAGTGCCCACAAGAACGTCACATAAGGCTTCATTAAACGGCAGCAGAGGCTCACTGGAGCTTGCCTGCTGTTTAAGGACCTCAGTGAGGAGGTTAGTCCTCACGGCCGCGACGGGGAGCTCAAGGCCCAGGGCCTTGGCTGCCCTCGTCAACACTACGCTGTAAGCAGCCCCCTCCTCCGTAGCCACGGTGGGAGGGGAGACAAATCCATCGTCTGGCGAGGTGTCAATACCACTGGCCTCCCCAAGCTCATATGTCCAGTCCTCTAGAGACTGGCACTCCTGTGCCAGAGGGTCCTCAGACCCCTCCCAATCACCTTCGTCACCAGTCTCCTGTAACCCAGGGTCAACAGACTGGGCCTCCTCATGGAAATAAAAATCTCCAAAGGCCGTCTGAAGCGGCGCCCAACGGCGCCGTTCCGGCACCAGAGTAGGACCGAAGGGAAGATTGGGGACGGCGTCAACAATGGGCGCCGGGCGCGACACCCTCGGGGCCGGCGCCTGTGAGGTCGTGAGGTCGACTGGATCCAAAAACGGATCCGGTGAGGTCCTGCGGCGCCGGGACCGAAGTCGCCGGTGGCGCCGGGGCCGATGCACCCGGCGGCGCCGGGGCCGAAGCACCCGGCGGCGTCAGGGCGAAAGCGCCCGACCCGCTAGGGCCTCCAGCCGGGACCGCTGGGCCCGAAGGCGCCGCGGGACCCGGCTGAGGAGGGAGGGACCTCATGGCCATGAGGTACCGCTCGATCTCCTCCGGCGCCGCACCGTGCCCGGGGACCCGAAGGGGTGGGGCAGGCGGCGACACTTGCGACTCCCTCGGAGCCGCGTGGGCGGTGTCGCCCGAACCCCCGGCCGCACCGTGCGAGCGTCGGGGTGGGTCGGGGGAGCGATGACGCCGCTCTGACCTCTCATGCCTCTTACCTGATGACTTGGATCCCGACGACCGATGTCCACTCCCGAAGCTTCGGGGACTCCGACCCCGCGACCGGTCCCTCGACCTCCCGTGGGACCGGGAATGGTGCGGGGCCGACTGCCGGAGCTCGAGCCGCTTGCGGGACCGCTCCCGCCTAGCCTTCGACGTCAGGGCCCGGCAGTCGGAGCAGGTGCGGTCGTCGTGGTCGAGGCCTAAGCATTTCAGGCACCGGCGATGGGGGTCCGTGACCGACATCAGTCGGTCGCACTTCGAAAAGGGCTTGAACCCGGGCATCCCCACCGGCACCGATAGAGTCGAAGACTCAAAGAAAGAAATGATCAAAAAGATCAAAAAGTTTAGTCAAAAAACGACTAGGGGTAGAGCTTCTCCGGATCTGCGCTAGCTGGCGCGGAAAAAAGAAGAACTGACGTCAGCGCACATGGGCGGCTTCTAAGTACTCTGACGACGTCATTCCGGCGCCAACGACGGACGCTGAGCCGCAGACGACGCCTACCGACGCGCAGGGGTATTGCTACGCAAAAATTCCTGATCCAGTCGGACGCCTGGGGATATTCTAAGGTAAGGAATCTATCACGAACGTGCCTCTTTCAGATAAGCTTATATAATCAGGGGTCAAGTTCAGAAGGGACGGTAGAAGGTGTTCAGAAGCCAGGCTGCCCAGTTCAATGATTGTAGGATGCAATGCAAGATTCTGCCCAGGGCCTGGATCAGAAGCTGCACGCTTCAGAACAATCATGTAAAAGGTTCTTCTGAGACGTAGAGCAGGTCTGGGAGCCACCACTGGTGAGGTCAGTCCAGAATAGTGAATCACAGTTCAGGAAGGTAACGTGCTTAGGTTCAGTCTATACATCATAGAGTCCTTTGAACTGAATCATGCTCAACCTGATTTCACTTGTCCTTAGAACCAAGGCACGCATGTTCTCACAGAGCACATTCACTTTGACCTGAGCACTTGCTGTATGCCATAGTAGCTGCTAAACCAGTGCTTGTATTGTGATGCTGTTAGAAAGGCGGTCCCCGGGGCGGCAGAAGATGTCTGACTGACCACCTTTGGGCCCCCCTCTCCTTTGGGAGATGGCCGAGCGTGTGTAGAGAGGCCTCCTGGGAGAGGTTCCTCTCCTTGAATTGTAACAGCAGAGCAATCACACCCCTACAAAGATATACCACACAAAAGGATAACTTCTTAAGGTCTTTATCAACAGTAAAGATTGGTTCTCTCGGCAATATGTACAAGCGGATCGAGGGATCCGTAAAGTCTTGGTTCTGGGGGAGAGGGGTAGCGGGGCAGTCTCAGTACCAGCCTGGTACGGGGGTACCTACGCACAGCTCTCAATCCTCGAGCTGGGGGGTTCCGTAAGGTCCGGCCGCGGTAGCAGGGCTCCAAAGGTGGTTTCAGCGAGGTTGGGCCGCGGCAGCAGGACTCCAAAGATGGTTTCAGCGAGGTTGGGCCGCGGCAGCAGGACTCCAAAGATGGTTTCAGCGAGGTTGGGCCGCGGCAGCGCCAGCAGGACTCCAAAGATGGTTTCAGCGAGGTTGGGCCGCGGCAGCGCCAGCAGGACTCCAAAGATGGTTTCAGCGATCAGAGCAGTGAGTTCTTCTTGGGGTCAGCCGCGACAGCGTCAGCAGGGCTCTTGACTCCCGGATACAACTGCCAACTTGTTCCAGAGCTGCTCCAGGTATAGGTCTGGAGGCCTTTGATGTCCGGACCCTCGCGCCGGGGGGTCAGAGGGCCCGGGATGAGGGTGTCCAGACACCCAGCAGGGGGGTGGAGCCAGCGCCCAGGGAGTCCGGAGGGCGATCGAAACCAGGCGTCCGGGGACGGCTGGAGGGCCATCGAAACTCTCCTCCTCCTTGATTCGCCGAGTGGCCGTTTTACCCCCTGGTCGGATCTTGGTGCCTCGATGTCGGGGCTTCACTGAGGCCGCGGCTGAGGTCGGGCCGAGGCCACGTGGTCATGACGTGGAAGGCCCAAGATGGATTCGGGCCTGAGATGGCGGGCCAGGTTAGGGGCCAGCCCAGCAGAGTAGGGCGAGTAGGGGTCGTCGTGTGCCTGAGGGGGAGAGCCGGGGGTCGCCAGGAGTGGCGGCTCTCGTTGAGGGTTGGAGAGGGAGGTTCGTCGAGGAGGCCAGGGGTGGTTGCGGTCCAGGGCCCGCCATGCGGGGAGGAGCGGGACCACGCCACGAGGCCGGGTCCAACGCACGTCCCCCCCCAGCTGAAGGCGGGGAGAGTCACCCATTTCCTTGGGGGTTCTCCTCATCGAGGCGGAATAAGCGGGACAGGCCGTCGGCGTTGGCGTGGTCGTTGCCGGGGCGGTGTTCCACAGTGAAGTCCATCCCTTGAGGGAGATGGACCATCGCAGCAACTTTGGATTTTCTCCTCGCATTTGCATCAACCACCGCAAAGGCCGGTGGTCAGTTTGCACCCGGAAGTGGGTGCCGAAGAGATAGGGTCGGAGTTTCTTGAGGGCCCACACCACGGCGAAGGCCTCTCGTTCAATGGTGCTCCAGCGTTGCTCTCGGGCCAGCAGACGTCAGCTGATGAAGGCCACAGGTTGATCAACTCCTTCGGGGTTGATTTGGGAAAGGACCGCCCCGACACCGTGCTCCGAGGCGTCTGTTTGTACTATGAATTCCCGGCTGTAGTCGGGGGCTTGGAGCACGGGGGCGGTACACATTGCTGTTTTTAGGGTCTCCAAGGCGGCCTGACACTCGGGCGTCCAATGCACCTTCTGGGGCTGTCTCTTGGAAGTGAGTTCGGTGAGGGGGCCAACAATGCTCCCATAATTCTTCACGAAGCGCCGGTAATACCCAGTGAGCCCCAGGAAGGCTCTGACTGCTGTCTGGGTGACCGGCGGCTCCCAGGCCATAATGGCGTCGATCTTGAGTTGGAGGGGAGCCACATGGCCGCTCCCCACTTGGTGTCCCAGATAGGTCACGGAACCTTGGCCTATCTGGCACTTGCTGGCTTTGATTGTCAGTCCGGCCCGTTGGAGGGCCGTCAGGACCTCCCAGAGGTGCTTGAGGTGCTCGGCCCAGTGGAGGCTGTACACCGCAATATCGTCCAGGTAGGCGGCGCTGAACCCTTTTAGCCCCGCTAGCACCTTATTCACCAGCCTCGAACGTTGCGGGGGCGTTCTTCATCCCGAAGGGCATCACCCTGAAGTGGTAGTGGCCATCGGGGTTGAGAAAGCGGAGCGCTCTTGGGCGCCCGGGGTGAGTCCAATCTGCCAGTAGCCGGAGGTTAGGTCGAATGTGCTCAGGTAGCGGGCCGCCCCCAGGTGGTCGATCAGTTCATCGGCCCGGGGGATGGGATGAGCATCGGTCCGGGTGACGGCGTTAAACCCCCGGTAGTCTACACAAAATCGCAGTTCGGGAGTGGCGCCAGGGGCTGCGGCTTTGGGGACCAAGATGACCGGACTGGCCACGGACTGTCAGAGGGTTCGACGACCCCCAGGGCCAACATCTTGGAGACCTCTGATTGGATGCAGGTCCGGACTCGGTCGGGAACTCTGTAGGCCCGATGTCGCACAGGCGGGCTGTCCCCGGTGTCGACATCGTGGACGCACCACTGGGTGACACCGGGGGTGAGTGAAAACAAGTCTGTGAACTGACCCAGTAGTTTTTGGCAGTCCTGGCGCTGTTCTGGGGTCAGGGTGGAGGAGAGGGTGACCCCCTCGATGGAGCCGTCCTTCTCGGAGGTGCTCAGGAGGTCCGGTAGGGGCTCGGAGTCATCTTTGGCCCCGCCATCCGTAGCCATCAGCAGGCTGAGTTCAGTCCGGACAAAGTGAGGCTTGAGCCGGTTAGTGTGGAGGACCCTGAGGAGGTTCCTGGGGGATTCCATGTCCACCAGGTAGGTGACAGGACTCTTACACTCCACCACCTTGAAGGGCCCAGTCCACTTGTCCTGGAGGGCGCAGGGTTCGACCGGGGACATGACCCAGACCTGTTGACCCGGTTCGAACTCGATGGAAGAGGCGTTTTGGTCGTACCAGCGTTTCATCTCCTCTTGGCTGGCCTTGAGGTTGGCTTTGGCAAGTTCCCGGATCTTCCGAGTCTGGTTTCGGAGGGTCAGGAGGTATCGGTAGACGTCGGGGGGAGCATCTTTGACTGCCGCCTCCCAGCCTTCTTTCACCAGGCTGAGGGGACCCCGGACAGGGTGTCCGTACAATAGTTCGAAGGGGCTGAACCCCAGGGACTTCTGAGGAACTTCCCGATAGGCGAAGAGGAGGCAGGGCAGCAGCACGTCCCATTGGCGTCGCAAGGGCTCCTCCAGGCCCATAATCATCCCCTTGAGAGGTCTATTGAAGCGCTCCACCAATCCATTCCCTTGGGGGTGGTAAGGGGTCGTGAATTTATACGTGACCCCGCACTGTTGCCACAGGGAATTCATGTATCGTGAAATAAAGTTCGTACCCCGGTCACTGACGACTTCTCGAGGGAAGCCCACCCGGGAGAAGATCCCCATCAGTGCCCGGCCCACCACAGGGGCCGTCACAGTCTGGAGGGGGATGGCTTCGGGATAGCGGGTGGCATGGTCTACCAGGACGAGAATAAACCGGTGCCCTTGGGAGGTGCGAGGCTCCAGAGGCCCCACAATGTCTATTCCCACCCGCTCGAAAGGGGTGTTGACGACTGGGAAGGGTTGGAGGGGGGCCTTGTGCTTCCCTCCACTCTTCCCGCTGGCTTGGCAGGTGGGGCACGTCCGGCAATGATTGTGCACATCGTTTCTCATTTTTGGCCAGTAGAAATGGGTTACCAGGCGGCTGTATGTTTGTCCTGCCCCAGGTGCCCGGCGAGGGGCACATCGTGTGCCAGGTTCAGGAGGAAGTCTCTGAACCAAAGGAGGACCACCAGCACCCGGCCGGCCCCAAGTTCGGCAATCTTTTGTTCGCTGTAGAGGAGATCATGATCCCAATAGACCCAGTGGGACCCAGGCGGCTTGCTGTCGAATTCCCTCGAGGGAGGGGCAGGTTCTCTGCTCCTGCCGGAACTGTTCTTGTGTGGGGCCAACTTCTTGGCGCCATTGGGCGAGTTCCGGGAGGTTGCCGAGCTCAGCTATTTCTTCACTGTTGGGCCCCGGTAAGTCGGGCTCCGGGTCGGCGTCTTCGGATACAAGGGCGGCGGAGGCGCGGGCCACTGCCGTTCTTCAGTCGGGGCAGCTTCCGTCGGGGCGGTGGCCCGGGCGGCCATGGATCGGGTGGTTGCACAGACCCACTCGGGAAGACCTAGCATCCCCAGATGCTCTCTCTGCTCGACGTGGGCCCAGGGGGAACTTTCCAGGTCGTTCCCGAGGAGGCAGTCCACGGGGGCATCGTCCCGGACGGTCACTTTCAGCAGGCCCGACACCCCCCCCCACTCGAAGGGTATGCGGGTCATCTGGCACAGGCTCTCTGAATTGTACGCCGACCGTACTGGGCACAGCACATTGGGCAGGATTTGGTCAGGGGTCACCAAGTGGCCTCGGATGGCCGTTACGCTGGCTCCGCTGTCGCGGAGGGCTTCAGCCCGGTGTCCATTAATGGTGACCTATTGGCGGTACTTTTGAGTGTGGCCCGGGATCGGGGCCTGGGGGACCATGTGTCTTTCACCTAGACATACCAGGGACAAAGCGGCGGGCTCCCACTCGGTCTGGTCGTGGCTTTCTTCTTCGCCCCTCCCTTCTCCCAGGGCGGCGGCAGCGATCTGGCGATTTGGAGGACCGGTGGGGCCAGGTCGTTGGTTCATCGGGCAGAGGGGGTCATTGGCATAGTGACCGGGCCGCTGGCATCGGTGGCAAGTAACGTTCGGGCGGGGCCCCGGCCGTGCTGGGGGGGTAACTCTTCTGGCCAGGGACGGCGAAGTGGGGGTCGGGAGCGGTCCTGCGGGGAAGTCTCGGGCCCTGGTTTGGCCTCCTCCACCGCCTCGAGGACAGTGGTTCCCCGGGGTACCTCGGCCGTAGTCTCCCATCGGACTCCGGGGGACCCGGGTGCTCACCCATCGATCGGCCTCGATTGCGAGTTTCCGTGGCTCGGTCAGCTTGCTGTCGAGGAGATGCTGCCGGAGTTCGATAAAACAGTTGTTGGAGAGGTGCTCCCATACGATGAGGTTGAACAGCTGCTCGTAGGTGGTGACCTGGCTGCCTTTGATCCACCCCTCTAGAGCTCTGCTATAGAAGTTCACGTACTCCACCCATGTAGTACCGGGGAGTTTCTTACAGTCTCGGAATCGCTGCCGGTACATCTCCGGGGTGAGTCCATAGTGAGTAAGGAGGGCGGTTTTCATATGCTCGTACGAGGTCATCTCGGCGTCGGGGACTTCTAGTAGGGCGTCTCTCCCTTCGTTGACGAACTTCCCCCACAAGCCAGCACCCCAGTCTTTTTGGGGTATTCAATGAGAGGCCATGGCTACCTCGTAGGCCTTAAACCATTGTTGGATGTCGTCGTTTTTATAGTATTCTTTGACGACATCTTTGGTGATGTGGACCTTCGTGTCCGCCAGTTGAGGCGGGCCCCGGTTCCCGGAGGCGCTGGCCTCACTCGTTTTGACCTTGATCTCAAGTTCTTTTAAGCCACGCTCGTGCTCGAACGTGAGCTTCTTCTCCTCTAAGTCTCTATGTTTCCGTTTCTCCTCCAATTCTCCCTGCAGCCATAGTTGCTCAAGGGCTACCTTCTTCTCGGCTAGCTGCAGCTCTCCGTCCAGACGGAGTCGGGCGAGCTCCAATTCGTGGATCCGGCTCCTTTCTCGTTCACGGGCGTCTTCGTGGGAGAGGCCCGTGTCGACGTGGGTGTTTCTTTCCTCTGCTGTCGTTGCGAGGTTACCTCGGGGCACATCGGGGGCCGTGTTTTCTTCGCCCTGGGGTGGCGTCTCTCCTGCTTCCACCCATGTTTGTAGGGCCAACTTGAAATCTTCCTTGGTGCTTAGTCCAGTGGTAGCGATGCCCAGATCCTTGCAGAATGGTTTCAATTCTTTATGGTTACACTCTTCTAACCGTTCTTTCTGGAACTCTGCGGTCGGTCTGTCTTCTTTGGTAGTCATGGTCGGGGTGTGTTTCGGTCAGTAGTGGGCGAATCACTCTCTGTACGATTTGCATCGGCTCGGATCGCACCGCCTGCCGCGGCAGCGCCAGCAGAGCTCCAAAGGTGGTTTCAGCGAGGTTGGGCCGCGGCAGCGCCAGCAGGACTCAAAAGATGGTTTCAGCGAGGTTGGGCCGCGGCAGCGCCAGCAGGACTCCAAAGATGGTTTCAGCGATCAAAGCAGTGAGTTCTTCTTGGGGTCAGCCACGACAGCGTCAGCAGGGCTCTTGACTCCCGGATACAACTGCCGACTTGTTCCAGAGCTGCTCCAGATATAGGTCTGGAGGCCTTTGATGTCCGGACCCTCGCGCCGGGGGGTCAGAGGGCCCGGGATGAGGGTGTCCACACACACAGCAGGGGGTGGAGCCAGCGCCCAGGGAGTCCGGAGGGCGATCGAAACCAGGCATCCGGGGACGGCTGGAGGGCCATCGAAACTCTCCTCCTCCTTGATTCGCCGAGTGGCCGTTTTACCCCCTGGTCGGATCTTGGTGCCTCGGTGTCGGGGCTTCACTGAGGCCGCGGCCGAGGTCGGGCTGAGGCCACGTGGTCATGACGTGGAAGGCTCAAGATGGAGTCGGCCCTGAGATGGCGGGCCAGCCCAGTAGAGTAGGGCGAGTAGGGGTCGCAGTGTGCCTGAGGGGGAGAGCCGGGGGTCGCCAGGAGTGGCGGCTCTCGTTGAGGTTCGTCGAGGAGGCCAGGGGTGGTTGCGGTCCAGGGCCCGCCATGCGGGGAGGAGCGGGACCACGCCACGAGGCCGGGTCCAACAGATGCTAAAACAGTTTATTGATAATGGATTAATCCAGCCGGCTGAATGCGGAGAGACAGGTCTATGTCCTGCTTCCATAAGGGCTTCAGAATAACTGCACCGGATCACCAAACGCCTCTGCCTGCAGAGGGATCAAGCTGCAGAGTTTGTGCAAGTCAAGCAAAAAAGCTTGAATTGCTGTGTTGGACCCGGCCTCGTGGCGTGGTCCTACCCCTCCCGCATGGCGGGCCCGGGACGACATCGGCCTCCGTCGGCCTCCGTCGACCCGCCGTCGACCCCCCTGAACACGAACAATCGACGAGAGCAGCTCCCCTGACAACCCACAGCTCTCCCCCCCCTGGGACCCCAGCGGACCCTGCTCGCCAACACTGCCGGTCTGGCGACGATGCCAGGCCACCATTTCCGGCCCGACTCCATCTTGGGCCCATCACGTCCCGAACACGTGGCCACAGCCATCCCTGGCCCCGGCCCAGCGAAGCCCCGACATCGAGGCACCAAGACCCTCCCAGGGGGTAGAGTGGCCACTTGGCGGATCCCGGAGGAGGGGAGTTTCGATGGGCCTCCAGCCATCCCCGGACGCCTGGTGTCGATCGCCCTCCAGCCTCCCTGGGCCCTGGCTCCACCCCCCTGCTGGGTGTCTGGACACCTTCATCCCGGCCCCTCGGACCCCCAGGCGCGAGGGTCCGGACATCAAAGGACTCCAGTCCTATATCTGGGCCAGCTCTGGATTAGGACACCAGTTGTATCTTGGAGTTGAAGCCCTGCTGACCTTGTCGCGGCTGATCCTGATCCGAACTCTTGCACCTGAACCATCTTCGAGGCCCTGCTGACGTTGTCGCGGCCTGACCAAGCTGAACCACCTTCGAAGCCCTGCTGACGCTGTCGCGGCCTGACCAAGCTGAACCACCTTCGAGGCCCTGCTGACGCTGTCGCGGCCTGACCAAGCTGAACTATCTTCGAGGCCCTGCTGACGCTGTCGCGGCCTGACCGGACAGAACTATCTTCGAGGCCCTGCTGACGCTGTCGCGGCCCGACCAAGCTGAACTACCTTCGAGGCCCTGCTGACGCTGTCGCGGCCTGACCAAGCGGAACCACCTTCGAGGCCCTGCTGACGCTGACGCGGCCTGCCCCCTTGAACTATCCACGCACTAGTTGGTGCCAAGACTGTCCCGCTACCCCCGTATTCCCGAAACCACGACTTTAGGGATCCCTCGATCCCTGCCTGCTAACCTGCTAAGTACCTACCGTCAACTCTTATATAAAGATACTTGTAACTACTCCGTCGTGTGGTGTCCGTCTGTAGTAGTGTGATTGCTCAGCTGGTGTTAGAAAGGCGACCCCGGGGGAGGCAGAAGATGTCTGCCGGACCACCCCTAGGTCCACCTCTCCGTCGAGACGTAGCCGAGCGTTACCGAGAGGCCTCCTGGATGAGGGCCCTCTCCTAGGATCGTACAGCAGAGTAATCACAATACTACAAACGGACACCACACAGGAGGTCAAGTTCTCAAGCTTTTATAAGTTATAAAGGTTGCGGGTTCTTGGCAGTATATACAGGCGGATCGAGGGATCCGTAAAGTCTCGGAAAGGGGGGTAAGGTAGCGGGACAGTCTAGCTTCTGGGCGGAGGAAGGGATACCCTGCGCACAGCTCTCAATCCTCGAGCTGGGGGGTTCTGAGAGGTTCGAGCCGCGGCAGCGCCAGCAGGCTTACAAATGGTTTCAGCAAGGTAGGCCGCGGCAGCGCCAGCAGGCTCTCAGATGGTTCAGCAAGGTAGGCCGCGGCAGCGCCAGCAGGCTCTCGGAAGGTTCAGCAAGGTAGGCCGCGGCAGCGCCAGCAGGCTCTCAGATGGTTCAGCAAGGTAGGCCGCGGCAGCGCCAGCAGGCTCTCAGATGGTTCAGCAAGGTAGGCCGCGGCAGCGCCAGCAGGCTCTCAGATGGTTCAGGTTACCGGAGAGGAGTTCGTCTGGTGTCGGCCGTGACAGCGTCAGCAGGGCTTCCAGTCCAGGATACAACTGGCGTCCTACTCCGGGGCTGGCCCAGATATAGGATGGAGGTCCTTTGATGTCCGGACCCTCTCGCCTGGGGGTCAGAGGGGCCGGGATGATGGTGTCCAGACACCCAGCAGGGGGGTGGAGCCAGCGCCCAGGGAGGCCGGAGGGCGATCGATACCAGGCGTCCGGGGACGGCTGGAGGGCCATCGAAACCCCTCTCCCTCCGGGATCTGTCGCGTGGCCACTCGACCACCTGGGTGGATCTTGGTGCCTCGATGTCAGGGCTTCGCTGGGGTCTGGGCCTGGGCCTGGGCCTGGGCCGAGGCCACGTGGTCGTGACGTGGGGGACCCAAGATGGAGTCGGGCACAGCCTTGTGCTTAGGTCGTGATGGGCCTACGCTGGAGCCAGGCCGGGGATGGGGATCCGGGATGATAGCCGGATCTGTGGTGTCGGGGCGTGCGGGGTCGGGCCGAAGGGGCCGCCCGAGGTCCGGAGGAGGGCTGATGTCGTCCTGGGCCCGCCATGCGGGAGGGGTAGGGCCACGCCATGAGGCCGGGTCCAACACGCGTCCCCCCCAGCTGAAGGCAGGGGAGAGTCACCCATCTTCTTGGGGGTTCTCCTCGCCGAGGCGGAAGAATCTGGACAGGCCGTCAGCATTGGCGTGGTCGTTGCCGGGGCGATGCTCCACAGTGAAGTCCATCCCCTGCAGAGAAATGGACCAGCGCAGCAGTTTCGGGTTTTCTCCCCGCATCTGCATCAACCAACGCAGGGGCTGGTGGTCGGTCTGGACTCGGCAGTGGGTGCCGAAGAGGTAGGGCCGGAGCTTCTTGAGTGCCCACACCACGGCAAAGGCTTCCCTCTCGATGGTGCTCCACCGCTGTTCTCTAGCCAGCAGCCGCCGGCTGATGAAGGCCACAGGCCGGTCGATTCCTTCGGGGTTAACTTGGGACAGGACCGCCCCGATGCCGTGCTCCGAGGCGTCGTTTTGGACTATAAACTCTCTGCTGTAGTCGGGGGCCTGGAGCACAGGGGCGGTGCACATGGCAGTCTTTAAAGTCTCAAAGGCTGTTTGGCACGCGGGGGTCCAGTGCACCTTCTGGGGTAATTTCTTTGAGGTCAGTTCTGTGAGGGGCCCCACAATGCTCCCGTAGTCTTTTATAAATCGCCGATAGTATCCGGTGAGCCCCAGGAAGGCTCGGACGGCGGTCTGGGTGACCGGGGGCTCCCAGGCCCGAATGGCGTCTATCTTTGGTTGGAGGGGAGCTACTTGGCCGCTCCCCACTTGGTGTCCCAGATAGGTCACTGACCCTTGGCCTATCTGGCATTTGCTGGCTTTGATGGTTAGTCCGGCCTGCCGGAGGGCCGTCGGGACCTTCCAGAGGTGGGTCAGGTGCGCATCCCACTGAAGGCTGTACACCGCAATGTCATCTAGATAGGCGGCGCTGTATTCCTCTAGTCCGGCCAGCACCTGGTTCACTAGCCTCTGGAAGGTGGCCGGCGCATTTTTCATGCCGAAGGGCATCACTTTGAAGTGATAGTGGCCATCAGGGGTCGAGAAGGCCGATCGCTCTTGTGCACCAGGGGTAAGGCCGATCTGCCAATACCCCGCCGTGAGATCGAAGGTGCTGAGGACTTTGGCGGCCCCTAGGCGATCGATCAGTTCATCCGCCCTGGGGATGGGATGGGCGTCGGTCCTGGTGACTGCATTCAGTCCCCTGTAGTCAACACAGAACCGGAGCTCCGGAGCTGCTCCGGGGGCGGCGGCGGCTTTAGAGACCAGGACAACGGGACTGGCCCAGGGACTGTTGGAGGGCTCGACTACCCCCAGGGCCAACATTTTGGCCACATCCGATTGGATGCAGGCCCGAACCCGGTCGGGCACTCGGAAAGCTCGGTGTTTTACAGGTGGGCTGTCTCCGGTATCCACATCGTGGACACACCACCGGGTGACCCCCGACGTGAGGGAAAACAGATCCGCAAACTGCCCCAGCAGCTTCCGGCAGTCTTGTTGCTGCTCTGGGGTCAGGGTAGGGGAGAGCCGGACCCCTTCGAAGGAGCCGTCTTTCTCGGTGGTGCTGAGGAGATCTGGTAGTGGCTCGGAGTCGTCTTCGGCTCCGTCATCGGTCGCCAGCAGCAGACTCAGTTCAGTGTGTGCAAAGTGCGGCTTGAGCCGGTTAGCGTGTAGAACCCGGAGGGGGTTCCTGGGGGACTCCATGTCTACCAGGTAGGTGACGGGGCTCTTGCGCTCCACCACTTTGAAGGGCCCCGTCCATTTGTCTTGGAGGGCACACGGTTCAACCGGGGACATGACCCAGACTCGCTGGCCCGGCTCGAACTCGATGGACGAGGCGTTCTGGTCATACCAGCGTTTCATCTCCTCTTGACTAGCCTCCAGGTTGGCCTCGGCAAGTTCTCGGAACTTCAGAGTCTGATTGCGGAGTGTCAGGAGGTACCGGTAGACATCCGGTGGGGCATCTCGAACTGCTGTCTCCCAGCCTTCCTTGACCAGGCTGAGGGGGCCTCGAACCGGGTGTCCGTACAAGAGTTCAAAAGGGCTGAACCCCAGGGATTTCTGGGGTACCTCTCGGTAGGCGAACAGGAGGCAGGGCAGCAGGACATCCCATTTGCGCCGGAGGGGCTCTTCTAGGCCCTTGATCATCCCCTTCAGTGTTCTGTTAAATCGTTCCACTAGTCCATTTCCTTGGGGATGATACGGGGTGGTGAACTTGTAGGCGACCCCGCACTGTTGCCATAGGGATCGCATATGCTTCGAGATAAAGTTGGAGCCCCGATCACTCACGACTTATCGGGGGAAGCCGACTCGGGAGAAGATGCTCATGAGGGCTCGGCCCACCACGGGGGCCGTGATGGTTCGGAGGGGGATGGCCTCCGGATAGCGGGTGGCATGGTCAACCAGGACGAGGATGAAGCGGTGCCCCTGCGAGGTGCGAGGGTCCAGGGGCCCTACGATGTCTATTCCTACTCGCTCGAAGGGGGTGGTCACCACGGGGAACGGCTGGAGCGGGGCTTTGACTTTCCCCCCGCTCTTCCCGCTGGCTTGACAGGTCGGGCAGGTTCGGCAGTGGTTATGCACATCGGTGCGCATTCTTGGCCAGTAAAAATGGGTCACCAGGCGGCTGTAAGTTTTGTTCTGCCCCAGGTGCCCGGCGAGGGGCACATCATGTGCTAAGTTCAGGAGGAAGTCTCTGAATCGGAGGGGTACGACCAGTACCCGGCCGGCCCCTAGCTCAGCAATCTTCTGCTCACTGTAGAGGAGGTCGTTGTCCCAATAGACCCAGTGGGACCCTGCGGGGTCTCCAGCGGCTTGAGTAGCGGCTTGCTGTCGAATCCCCTCGAGGGAGGGGCAGGTTTTCTGTTCCTGCCGGAACTGTTCGCGGGTGGGGCCACCTTCTTGGCGCCATTGAGCAAGTTCTGGGAGGTGGTTGAGCTCGGTGAGATCTTCTTGGTCGGGCCCTTGGGGGCCGTGTTCGGGGTCGGCGTCCTCGGGGACGACGGGTGGCGGAGGTGCGGGCCACTCTGGTTCCTCGGTCGGAGCTCCCCCCGCTGGGGTGGAGGCTCGGGCGGACATGGAGCGGGTGGTCGCACAGACCCATTCGGGAAGGCCTAGCATCCCCAGGTGCTCTCTTCGTTCGACGCCAGCCCATGGGGAACTTTCCAGGTCGTTCCCAAGGAGGCAGTCCACGGGGGCATCGTCGCGGACAGTCACTTTCAGCATGCCCGACACTCCTCCCCACTCGAAGGGGATGCGGGCCATCTGGCACAAAGTCTCTGAGTTATCTGCGGACCGGACTGGGCACAGGACGTTAGGAAGGATCTGTTCTGGGGTCACCAGATGGCAGCGGACCGCTGTCACGCTGGCTCCGGTGTCACGGAGGGCTTCGGTTCGGCGACCATTGATGGTGACCCACTGGCGGTATTTCTGGGTGTTGCCGGGGATCGGACCTCGCGGGATCAGGTCGTGGGTACCCAGGCATGCTAAGGTCATGGCGGCGGGCTCCCACTCGGCCTGTTCGTGGTCGTCGATCTCTTCCTCACTTCTTTCTTCACCCAGGGCAGCTGCCGCGATCTGGCGGGCTGGGGGCCCGGTGGTGCCGGGTCGCGGGTTCATCGGGCAGAGGGGGTCATTCGCATAATGACCTTGTCGCTGGCACCTATGACACGTAACGTTTGGGCGGGGCCCCGGTCTGGCTGGGGGGCCCCCTCTCTGGCCCAGGGATGGCGACGTGGAAGTAGGGGAGGACCCCTGGGGGCGTCCTGTCCCCGGCTCTGGCCTACTCCGCCGCCTCGTGGTCGGTGGTTCCCCGGGGATCCCCGGCCGTAGTCTCCCATCGTGCTCCGGGGAACTCGGGTGCTCGCCCATCGATCCGCCTCGACAGCGAGTTTTCGTGGCTCAGTCAATTTGCTGTCGAGAAGGTGCTGCCGGAGTTCGACGAAACAGTTATTGGACAGATGTTCCCATAGAATGAGGTCGACTAACTGCTGGTAGGTGGTGACCTGGCAGCCTCTGATCCACCCCTCGAAGGCTCTGCTGTAAAAGTTCACGTACTCCACCCAAGTGGTACCGGGGATTTTTTTGCAGTCTCGGAATCGCTACCGGTACATCTCGGGGGTGAGTCCGTAGCGAGTGAGGAGGGCGGTCTTCATGTGCTCGTACGAGGTCATCTCGGTATCAGGGAGTTCCAGCAGGGCGTCTCTCCCTTCGTTGATAAACTTCCCCCACAGGCCGGCGCCCCAGTCCTTGAGGGGTACTCGATGAGCGGTCATGGCGACCTCATAGGCTTTGAACCACTGTTGGATGTCGTCGTTCTTATAGTACTCCTTGACAACATCCTTGGGTATGTGCACCTTCGTGTCCACCGGCGGGGGTGAGGTCTTACCCCCGGCGATGACAGACTCGTTTGCCTTGGCTTTAAGTTCCATTTCTTTGAGGACGCGCTCGTGCATGAGTTTTTTCTCCTCGAGGGCTAGCTTCCGTTCTGCCAGTTGTATTTCTCCTTCTTGTCGGAGTCGAGCCAGATCCAACTCGTGGAGCCGGTTCCTCTCTCGTTCTCGGGCGTCTTCGTGGGAGAGGCCCGTGTTTGGGGTTGCGGGTCTCCCTCCCGCTGGGTTCACCTCAGCCTCCGGGCCTCCGTTCGGGCCCGGGTTATCTTCACTCTGAGGTGGCGCCTCGCCGGCGTCCACCCAGGCCTGTAGGGCCGATTTAAAGTCTTCTTTGGTGCTTAAGCCAGTGGTAGCGATGCCCAGTTCTTTGCAGAATTGCTTTAGCTCCTTGTGACTGTAGTCTTCCATTTTCTCTTTCTGGAATTCTGTGCTCATGGTCGCAGTGTTTTTTTTTTGGTAGCGAGTGAATCACTCTCTGTACGATCTGTGTGGGCTCGGATCCCGGCGCTTGCCACCAATGTTAGAAAGGCGACCCCGGGGGAGGCAGAAGATGTCTGCCGGACCACCCCTAGGTCCACCTCTCCGTCGAGACGTAGCCGAGCGTTACCGAGAGGCCTCCTGGATGAGGGCCCTCTCCTAGGATCGTACAGCAGAGTAATCACAATACTACAAACGGACACCACACAGGAGGTCAAGTTCTCAAGCTTTTATAAGTAATAAAGGTTGCGGGTTCTTGGCAGTATATACAGGCGGATCGAGGGATCCGTAAAGTCTCGGAAAGGGGGGTAAGGTAGCGGGACAGTCTAGCTTCTGGGCGGAGGAAGGGATACCCTGCGCACAGCTCTCAATCCTCGAGCTGGGGGGTTCCGAGAGGTTCGAGCCGCGGCAGCGCCAGCAGGCTTACAAATGGTTTCAGCAAGGTAGGCCGCGGCAGCGCCAGCAGGCTCTCAGATGGTTCAGCAAGGTAGGCCGCGGCAGCGCCAGCAGGCTCTCGGAAGGTTCAGCAAGGTAGGCCGCGGCAGCGCCAGCAGGCTCTCGGAAGGTTCAGCAAGGTAGGCCGCGGCAGCGCCAGCAGGCTCTCAGATGGTTCAGCAAGGTAGGCCGCGGCAGCGCCAGCAGGCTCTCAGATGGTTCAGGTTACCGGAGATGAGTTCGTCTGGTGTCGGCCATGACAGCGTCAGCAGGGCTTCCAGTCCAGGATACAACTGGCGTCCTACTCCGGGGCTGGCCCAGATATAGGATGGAGGTCCTTTGATGTCCGGACCCTCTCGCCTGGGGGTCAGAGGGGCCGGGATGATGGTGTCCAGACACCCAGCAGGGGGGTGGAGCCAGCGCCCAGGGAGGCCGGAGGGCGATCGATACCAGGCGTCCGGGGACGGCTGGAGGGCCATCGAAACCCCTCTCCCTCCGGGATCTGTCGAGTGGCCACTCGACCACCTGGGTGGATCTTGGTGCCTCGATGTCGGGGCTTCGCTGGGGTCTGGGCCTGGGCCGAGGCCACGTGGTCGTGACGTGGGGGACCCAAGATGGAGTCGGGCACGGCCTTGTGCTTAGGTCGTGATGGGCCTACGCTGGAGCCAGGCCGGGGATGGGGATCCGGGATGATAGCCGGATCTGTGGTGTCGGGGCGTGCGGGGTCGGGCCGAAGGGGCCGCCCGAGGTCCGGAGGAGGGCTGATGTCATCCTGGGCCCGCCATGCGGGAGGGGTAGGGCCACGCCATGAGGCCGGGTCCAACAGCTGGTACGATTGTAGGAGAGGAGCCTCGCCAAGGAGGCCTCCCTACGGCGCTCGGCCTATTCCATAGAGAGAGGTGAGTCTCGGGGCGGGCAGTCAGACATCTTCTGTCTCCCCTGGGATCGCCTTTCCAACATGCTAGCAGACTGCTCCAGGCTCAGTGCTACAGACCTGTGAACTTACATTCTATTGATGCAACTGCAGTAATCTTAAGTCCTGTTGTTGCAGCCTTAAAACATTCAAGTCAGGACTCCCTGGTCCAATAATCCCAGACATAAAGATCATCTATATGTACTGCTCAGGCAAGGAGGATTTATATTGCTCGACTTTTTTTGTGCTTTCTTGTTATGGTGAATTTGGAATTCTTTTTAATAGGGAATAATTCTGTAAACACATTTGTCACGAGGACACAGAATGACTACACGAAGAATTTGGCCTTACTTCAGAATCTTAAGCATCAAAGTCTACATAAGGCGCCTGCCACTGGAACTTTCTGCAGAGGTTCTGTGCCCTGGCCTCATTCAGCAGTTGTATTAATTAGGCAAGACTGCACTTTCACGGGGCTGAAGCTGGTTTCCCTGTGGGTCTTATGTCCATCCCAAGCTCCACTGTAGAAAAAGAACATGCACCTGGCCTTTATCACAGATTGTGTGGGGAGAGAGGAGCAGCCACAAAGGAGAGTGCACCGAGGAGAGGTGAAGGGTGATTGAAAAGAGGAGGAAGTGTAAAGGGGCGAAGAGGTGGGACTGAGAAAGGGTTTGGGCCAGATTGCCCAAGGTATTAATGGCCATATATGTACATTTACACTCAAAAGTACCTCCATTTATACCTGCCAGGAGGATTCCTGACAGACAAATTCATTTTTAATAGCGGATTTCTCCATCGGCAGTGCAGGCAAATCCTCAGCCGTCAATCCCACTTAAGGAATGGAAAAGGTGTTTGTGAATGGCCACAAACATGTACCTTTGTGCACATTAAACAAATCCTACCCTTTCCCACCCTGTAATTGATCAGGATGGAAGCGGGAAAGTATCATCCCCAGGTTTGCTAAGGATTAAAAGAAAAGGCTTTCACCAAGAGGAAGTATGTGTTCCTTATGGATAAAAACAATATGCATTCATTTGCACAGGGGTCTCCCGTATCCCAGTGCATAATGTACACTATGTACATTTGTGCACAGGGATAATAATCCTTTGACAGAGGTCATAAAACATTTGCAGGCACAGTAATGGGTATGTTTGTCAATTCTCAAAAGCAGTAATTGTGCATCCTTACCACATAGGCATATTTCTATGGGAGCAGATTTGCAACTTTGTTTATTCAGTAGGGTCATTGGTGCATGTGTGTGTGTGTGTGTGTGTGTGTGTGTGTGTGTGTGTGTGTGTGTGTGTGTTTTGCAAACTAGGTTATTCCCACTTTAATCAAGGGAGTAGATTTCATTTGAAGCATCCAGTGATAGCGCATGATATAAAATAGTGGCATGTATTCGCTAAATGATTTAAATACAATGATTTGCATGGGATTAAAAGGTGAGAGGTTCTAAAAAGGCATGGCCTGGGATGTTTAATTTAGAATCTTCTAAAAGCGGGGAAAGGCATGGATTAATTCATGCATTTTAATACATGAGTAATGTAATCCTGTGCTTGGCTAATTATTATTAAAGAATAACAAAAATCGGAAGTCAAAAATATATTTATGTAACATTGTACACAGTATTATTCTCCGGAGCGAAATATAAAAAGCTTGACAATCTAAGGTTAAAATTAAACAGAGCATTAAATGTTTACTATGGCTAGATAACATGTAAATTAATTTGGAATGAAATTGAGTAATATGCCCTGGACCATCAAGGATTCTGCTTAGTGTCCACCTAGTACCACAGCATTCGGAGTAAAAGGCCTTAGTCTCAGTCTGACTAGGCCTTTGGCTTTAAACATTGTAAATAAGCTCAACTGGAATAACAATTGCTCCACAAATCTTGGACACCCACAAGGATAGGAAGATGGGCTGTACCATTTCCACTAACAGATGTGGTCTACAATAATTAACATCTAATACTGAATTTACCAACATATTGTTGGTGATGAGATGTGAGGAGGGCCCCAAATAAAGTCATAATGTTATGTGGCTGTGCGGTTTGTTTGTTCAGGAGGCAAATGACTAAAATAGAAGGACCAAACGGGCCTGGAAGTCCTCAGCTCCCTTAAGCAAGGGGTGACTTTATAACAAAAGTAGTTTAGGCTACCTTTTAACAAATTCACCAATCATTCGGAGAAGCCACCAAATTACTTTTTTCAGAGCTTATTTAAAGAACAGTTTTGATGGTAGCATTGTTTCATCAAGTTGGAACAGCGAAACCAGTGAAACATTAAGACATTTCTACAAAGACCCCAGAAAATGTGGTCATTTAACGCTTGAAAAGGTTACCTTAATTCCAGGAGAGAATAAAAATCAGCAAATAAGCAGAGAATTAAATAAGGGGAACCTAGCTCAAAATTATGGGTGAGGAAAATGGTCCTGAAACGTATGTAGACCATGATAAAAGAAAACCAAAAACTGTGGTAAAAAAAATCTTGAAAGAAATTACAAATAACATTTGTGCAGACAATGCTCATACAACTGACCCAAGACCAACAAATGACAACAGTCAAAAGAAAACATTTCCTACGAGGACAGGTACCAATGCATACAAAATAGTCTTATTGCACCGAGGAGGAACCTTGGCCTAGGCATATTTCTATGGGAGCAGATTTGCAACTTTGTTTATTCAGTAGGGCCATTGGTGCATGTGTGTGTGTTTCTGTCTTGACAGTGGTGCTTTTTGTGGCCAGCTCCGGATGGTAATGTGCACAATGTCATACTGAAAATCCGACATTGAAATTTATAGTGCGAAACCTGGGTCAGCCACAGTTGTGTTGTTAACATTGAGTCATCGCGCATGCCCTGCACTGAGAGACTTTAGTAGGTGAGTTTTCAAAGTGTTGCTGGCTGGGGACAAGCTTGCGTTCACGCGCGAACCGCCAGCCTTCGGCGCCATCTGTCTTTCCTCTTGCTTGCTACCTGCCTCCGCACCGCCTTCGCGCTTACAAGCGTTCTGGATACTCCCAGTGGGTGCATCTCAGTCAGGCAATATCACGCCCACCTTAAATTTCTCTTCCATCGCTGCCTCAACGTGCTTTCTCTTTCCACAAACTCAATGTTTGCATTCCTTTATTTTGAGATGCTTTTAGTATTACTGTTTTGTGACTTAAGGAACATTAAGGAAATGTTATAGTGAAACTGGACAACGTTCACAGTGTTTATTTCTGATCGCAGCGGCTGCTTCATGTCCGTTGCACTATTCAGGGAGTCCTTTCATTGGCGCTTTCATGAGAACACAATGAGAAAGCTGGAAACTTTTGGCACATTCTCTTTAAAAGCACAGCATGTTGGCGACTGGTTAGTCGATTAGACCTATGTTGCGCTTTAGATCTCAAAGCGCTATGGTGGGTGCAGCAGTTATAACTCATGAAATATGGGTGCAACTCACAAGGAGGGAGGAACACACACACAACCACTCACGACCATACATACAACCACAAACACAACACACAAACAACCACTCACACACACAAAACCACACGCAACCACACACAACCACTCACACAACCACACCCAAACACGACACACAGAACCACAACCCGACAACCCCACACACAACCAACCACAACCCCACACACACAACCAACCACAACCACACACAATCGACCACAATCAACCACACACACAACCAACCACACAACCAACCACAACCAACCACACACATAACCAACCACAACAAACCACACACACAACCCCACACACCACAACCAACCACACACAACGACACACGTCCACACAAACACATACACACTCCCACACACATCCACACACACAACTACACACACACATCCACACAAACCTACACAACCACGCACACACACATACACCTACAACCGCACACACCTACAACCGCACACACCTACAACCGCACACACCTACAACCGCACACACCTACAACCGCACACACCTACAACCGCACACACCTACAACCGCACACACCTACACACACCCACATACACACACATACACACACACACATCCAGACGCAAATCGACACATCCACACACAAACTACACACACACACACATCCACACACAACCACACACATGCACAACCGCACACACACACACAACCATACACACACACCCCCAACCATACACTTACACCCCCAACCACACACACACACACCCCCAACCATACACTTACACCCCCAACCACACACACACACCCACAACGGCAACCACACACACACAACCAACCACACACAACACACAACCAACCACACACAACACACAACCAACCACACACAACACACAACCAACCACACACAACACACAACCAACCACAACACCACCACACACATCCACAACACCACCACACACATCCACAACACCACCACACACATCCACAACACCACCACACACAACCACCCACACAACACCACACACACACACAACACCACACACAACACACAACCAACCACACACCACACACATCCACAACACCACCACATCCACAACACCACCACACACATCCACAACACCACCACACACACAACACCACACACACACACAACGCCATACACACACACAACACCCACACAACACCACACACACAACACCACACACACCACCACACACACACACAACACCACACACGCACACACACACATCCACACACACATCCACACACAACCACACACACAACACCACACACAACACACAACCAACCACACACCACACACACACACAACACACACACACACAACACCACACACACAACACCACACACACAACACCACACACACACACACACACACACACACCACCACCACACACACACACCACACACGCACACACACACATCCACACACACATCCACACACACATCCACACACAACCACACACACAACACCACACACACACAACACCACACACACACACAACACCACACACAACACACAACCAACCACACACCACACACCTCCACAACACCACCACACACAACCACACACACAACACCACACACACACACAACACCACACACAACACACAACCAACCACACACCACACACATCCACAACACCACCACACACATCCACAACACCACCACACACATCCACAACACCACCACACACATCCACAACACCACCACACACATCCACAACACCACCACACACATCCACAACACCACACACACACAACGCCACACACACACAACACACACACAACACCACACACACAACACCACACACACACCACACACACACACACACACCACCACACACACACAACACCACACACGCACACACACACATCCACATACAGACACACATCCACATACAGACACACATCCACATACAGACACACATCCACATACAGACACACACACACATACAGACACACACACACATACAGACACAGACACACACACAGACACACACACAGACACACACACAGACACACACACAGACGCACACACATCCACACACACACATCCACACACACACATCCACACACACATCCACACACACATCCACACACACATCCACACACACATCCACACACACATCCACACACACATCCACACACACATCCACACACACATCCACACACACATCCACACACACATCCACACACACAACCAACTACACACACACATACACCTTCAGACACACACACACATACAGACACACATCCACACACACATCCACACCCACATCCACACCCACATCCACACACACATCCACACACACATCCACACACACATCCACACACACATCCACACACACATCCACACACACATCCACACACACATCCACACACACATCCACACACACCCATCCACACACAACCATCAACACACACCCAACTACACACACACACACACATCCACATCCACACACACACCCACATCCACACACACACCCACATCCACACACACACCCACATCCACACACACACCCACATCCACACACACACAACCACATCCACACACACACAACCACATCCACACAACCACAACCACATCCACATCCACACAACCACATCCACACACACACAACCACACACACAACCACACACACATCCACACACACAACCATCAACACACAACCATCAACACACAACCATCAACACACAACCATCAACACACAACCATCAACACACAACCATCAACACACAACCATCAACACACAACCATCAACACACAACCATCAACACACACATACACATTCACACACACATACACATTCACACACACATACATACACATTCACACACGCACACACATTCACACACGCACACACATCCACACACGCACACATCCACACACACACATCCACCCCCACACACACATCCACACACACATCCACACACACATCCACACACACATCCACACACACATCCACACACACATCCACACACACATCCACACACACACATCCACACACACACATCCACACACACACATCCACACACACACATCCACACACACACATCCACACACACACATCCACACCCATCCACACCCACAACCATCCACACACAACCATCCACACACAACCATCCACACACAACCATCCACACACAACCATCCACACACACCCAACTACACACACCCAACTACACACAAACACACACCCAACTACACACACATACACATTCACACACAACCATCCACACACACAACCATCCACACACACAACCATCCACACACACAACCATACACACACACAACCATACACACACAACCATCCACACACAACCATCCACACACACACACACCAGCATGCACACACACCAGCATGCACACACACCACCCACACACACACAACCACCCCCACACACAACCACCCCCCCCACACACACAACCACCCCCCACATACATACAACCACCCCCCACACACACAACCATCCACACACACAACCATCCACACACACACAACCATCCACACACACACAACCATACACACACACACAACCATACACACACAACCATCCACACACACACAACCACACACACCAGCATGCACACACACCAGCATGCACACACACCACCACCCACACACACACACACACACACACAACCACCCCCCCACACACACAACCACCCCCCCACACACACAACCACCCCCCCACACACACAACCACCCCCCCACACACACACAACCACCCCCCACACACACAACCACCCCCCACACACACAACCACCCCCCACACACACAACCACCCCCCACACACACAACCACCCCCCACACACATACAACCACCCACACACATACAACCACCCACACACACGACCACCCACACAACCACCCACCCACACAACCACCCACACACACAACCACCCACACACACAACCACCCACCCACACAACCACACACACAACCACCCACACAACCACCCACCCACCCACACAACCACCCACCCACACACACAACCACCTACACCCACAACCACCCACACACAACTACCCACACCCACAACCACCCACACCCAACTACCCACACCTACACAACCACCCACACACAACTACCCACACCCACACACCCACACCTACACACAACTACACACACAACCACCCACACACAACCACCCACACACAACCACACACACACACATCCACACACACACACATCCACACACACACACACACATCCACACACACACATCCACACACACACACATCCACACACACACACACACATCCACACACACACACATCCACACACACACACACATCCACACAAATCAACACACACCCAACTACACACACATACACATTCACACACACATCCATGCACAAGCATCCACACAGACAACCATCCACAAACACAACCATCCACACACACAACCATCCACACACACAACCACACACACCAGCATGCACACACACCAGCATGCACACACACCACCCACACACACAACCACCCCCCCCCACACACAACCACCCCCCACACACAACCACCCCCCACACACATACAACCACCCCCCACACACATACAACCACCCCCCACACACATACAACCACCCACACACACATACAACCACCCACACACACAACCACCCACACAACCACCCACACACACACACCACCCACACAACCACCCCCACACACACAACCACCCACACACACAACCACCCACACCCACACACAACTACCCACACACACACACAACCACCCACACAACCACCCACACACACACAACCACCCACACAACCATCCACACACACAACCATCCACACACACAACCATCCACACACACACAACCATACACACACACAACCATACACACACAACCATCCACACACACAACCATCCACACACACACACAACCACACACAAACACACACACCAGCATGCACACACACCAGCATGCACACACACCAGCATGCACACACACCAGCATGCACACACACCACCACCCACACACACCACCACCCACACACACCACCACCCACACACACACAACCACCCCCACACACACCACCCCCCCACACACACAACCACCCCCCCCCACACACACAACCACCCCCCCCCCACACACACAACCACCCCCCCCACACACACAACCACCCCCCCCACACACACAACCACCCCCCCACACACACAACCACCCCCCCACACACACAACCACCCCCCACACACACAACCACCCCCCACACACACAACCACCCCCACACACACAACCACACCCCAGACACACAACCACCACCCACACACACGACCACCCACACACAAGACCACCCACACACAAGACCACCCACACACAAGACCACCCACACAACCACCCACCCACACAACCACCCACCCACACAACCACCCCCACACACAACCACCCACACAACCACCCACACACACACACAACCACCCACACAACCACCCACCCAACCACCCACCCACACAACCACCCACCCACACAACCACCCACACCCACAACCACCCACACACAACTACCCACACCCACAACCACCCACACCCAACTACCCACAACCACCCACACACAACTACCCACACCCACACACCCACACCTACACACAACTACACACACACCCACACCTACAACCACCCACACAACCACCCACACACACAACCACCCACACACACAACCACCCACACACACAACCACCCACACACACAACCACCCACACACACAACCACCCACACACACAACCACACACACATCCACACACACACACATCCACACACACATCCACACACACACACATCCACACACACACACACACACATCCACACACACACACATCCACACACACACACATCCACACACACACACATCCACACACACACACATCCACACACATCCACATCCACACACATCCACACACACATCCACACACACACATCCACACACATCCACACACACACATCCACACTCACGCACATTCACGCACACACACACATCCACACACACACACACACACACACACACATCCACACAAGCAACCACACACACAAACACAACACACAACCACACACAAACACAACACACAAACCACACACTCCCACGCACACATTCACACACACATTCACACACAAAACCACGCACACTCCCACGCACACATTCTCACACATCCACACACACACAAGCAACAACGCACACTACCACACACACACACTACCACACACACACACTACCACACACACACACTACCACACTACCACACTACCACACACACACACTACCACACACACACACTACCACACACACTACCACACACACACACTACCACACACACACTACCACACACACACACTACCACACACACACACTACCACACACACACTACCACACACACTACCACACACACTACCACACACACACCACGCACACATCCACAAACACAAAAACACATCCACACACAAAAAACACACATCCAAACACACATCCACACACCCACGCACACACAACCACGCACACACACAACCACACACACAACACACGCACACAACCACCCACACACAACCACACCCACACACATCACCACACACACATCCACACACACATCCACACACATCCACACACATCCACACACACATCCACACACATCCACACACATCCACACACATCCACACACATCCACACACATCCACAACCACATACCCACACACACCACCACACACACCTACACACATCCACATCCACACACCCACATCCACACACACACAAGCAACCACACACACAACACACAACCACACACATCCACACACACAAACTACACACACAAACCACGCCCTCCCACGCACACATTCATACACATCCACACACACACACATCCACACACACACACATCCACACACACACACATCCACATCCACACACATCCACACACATGCAACCACACACACACAAACACAACACACAACCACACACAAACACAACACAACCACACACACAAACCACACACACTCCCACGCACACATTCACACACACATTCACACACAAAACCACGCACACTCCCACGCACACATTCTCACACACATTCTCACACACATCCACACACACACAAGCAACCACGCACACTACCACGCACACACAAAACACCACACACACACTACACAAAACACACACAACACCACACATACAACCACACACACACAACCACACACACACAACCACACACACACAACCACACACACACCACACACACACACAACCACACACACACACAACCACACACACACACAACCACACACACACACAACCACACACACAACCACACACACACACAACCACACACACAACCACACACACACACAACCACACACACACAACCATCCACACACAACCATCCACACACAACCATCCACACACAACCATCCACACACAACCATCCACACACAACCATCCACACACAACCATCCACACACAACCATCCACACACAACCATCCACACACAACCATCCACACTCACCCACAACCACACACAACCATCCACACAACCATCCACACACAACCATCCACACACAACCACCCACACACACCCAACTACACACACCCAACTACACACACACATACACATTCACACACACATCCATGCACAAGCATCCACACACACAACCAACCACAACCAACCACACCCCCAACCAACCACAACCAACCACACACAGAACCAACCACACACAGAACCAACCACACACAGAACCAACCACACACAGAACCAACCACACACAGAACCAACCACACACACACACAACCACACACATTCAATTCAATTCAATTCAAATGATCTTTATTCGGATTTTAGTACATCCATAAAAGTACATACAGAATGAATACAATTAAAAACAAATTAAAAACATGTTTAAAAAATTATTAAAAACAGATTATAAAATAGGGCCTAAGCAGCATATATATCATAAAGTGCAATATACCAATATAAAGTGCAAAATACATAGTAAAAATAGGGACAATAATCTCTAGGATACATAATAACCAAATTCAGTTTATGTTTTCCAAAAATGATCATTTATATGCAAACACATATACAATTAAATCTAAAGTCAATTAGCAGCAGATTAATAAAGTGCAAGGAATGCGTCAGGTTACATGATACTGTTATCCATTATCCATATTCCATAGTGGCCCTCGATCTCACACAAGCTTTTATAAAGCAGCTTACAGTGTATATAACATCATCAATGTGCAACATTTGGAGAAATTTTAATGCAAGTTTGTAATCTCTGAGGTTATATTTGCGGAGAATCGGGATTAAATATTTACAGGTATACAGTTTGTAATGGCCGCAGAAGAAGAAATAATGCAACAGACTTTGTTTTCCACCATGAGGACAGGGGCATTTCAGTTCTTCGAGTCCTTTGTTATAGCCAAGGGGGAAGCTAAGCAAATTTACTATGCTTCCATCCCGAAACCTAAACAAAAGGCTCCGATTCCACTTCCCTAATGGTGTTGATAGGTATCTATAAAAACTATCCAGATTATCACTACCTGGGTCAATAATACGCAGATATCTAATGACAACAGGTTTACTGGATTCTAAGCTCATACGTTCCTCTTTGTATGAGGCAAACAATGCCCGTTTGATATTATTCTTGTGGGCGGGTACGATAGAATTGGGGGAACTAAATAAAGAGCCTTGACCCACACTCTGCAGGCAGGTTTTGACTGCATTTAACCAAGGAATGTAATGGGATCTATCACTTAACATACAGTCAGATATAATGCTGCGCGTTAAGGATGCTGCCGGATTTAACCATATTTTGATCCAGAAAAGAGCAGGCCTGGACCTTATGAAATCAATAATATATGGCAACCTCAGTTCGTTGTGACAAATAAAAGTAGAGGCGCTGGGAACTCCCCCCAACAGCCTCCTGCAAAATCTATTTTCCTCCAACTTGAGAGTCGAGGTATTAGAATAACCCCACACTTCTGCTCCATATGTCCCAGTTGGCTGGCATTGGGTACGGTAAATGTTAAGCAAGGGGGTCACAACATCCGCCAATTTAGGTTGTCTGAGGGATAAGATTGAATTAATTGACTTACTAATTTTATTCCTCGCATGGGCAGCATGAGGCTGCCATGAGCCTGAGTTGGAAAACAACAGCCCTAAATAGGGGAAAGTGTTAGTACATTTTAAAATATTATTGCCAGATTTAATCGAAGTAATGTTGTACTTTTTTGGTCCGCAATTCATGATAAAAGATTTTTTAAAATTGGTATTTAAACCAAGATCTGACATAAAGGCTACAAACCCAGATATTAAAATGCGTAAAGCATTCGGTGTACGCCCCATTAATACTGCGTCATCCGCATAAAGTAAGGTTGTAATGGGGGAGCCATTTATAATTGGGACATCCTTACAGATCTTACACAGAGTGCTACTCAGCCCATTAATATATAAAATAAAAAGCAGTGGGGCGAGTACGCAGCCCTGTCTAACTCCTCTGCTAATTAAAACATAATTGGACAAGTCGCCATCATTATTAATTCGTACTCTCGCCTTTAAATCGCGATGTAAGTCAGAAAGAAAATACACCAGTGAGTCATCCAAACCATAATCAAGCAAAAGTGACCACAACTTAGAACGATTAACAAAATCAAAAGCGGAACTCAAATCCATAAAACCTAAATAAAGAGGGGATTTTTTTACAATAATGTATTTGGCCATGATTAAATTTAAGTTTAGGCATTGTTCGACTGTGCCTACTTGGCTTCTAAAACCCAATTGACTACAATGAAGCACATTATTGTCCTCTGCCCAATTCCTTATCCGTTTAAAAATAACCCTTCCAAGAACCTTTAACGTGTTATCGATCAATGAGATCGGACGATAACAGGCGGGGTCCGACCTGTCGCCTTTTTTAAATATCGGAACGATGACACTGTTAGACCAAGATTCGGGGATTGAGCTGTCACACAAATTATTGAATAGGTTACATAACAGGGGGGCCCAAAAGTTAATTTCTGATTTAATCTGGTCAATAGAAAGACCATCAGGGCCCGGGGCTTTGTTGCTGGCGCTGTCAGTTATGGCATCCTCGACCTCCAATAGTGTGAAGGCCAGAGGTTCAGCGCTATTGGGTAGGGGAACGATGTCTAAAAGAGTATCTGATGTAGTATAAATTTGAGAAAAATGTTCTACCCATGCCTCACCCGTTATGTTACAATTAATTGGGTTGATGCTAGAGCCAAAAGATCTTAAGGACTTAACCTCTCTCCAAAAACCTGTGGTATCCTTTAATGAGGCAGTACGCGTGAGAGATTCCCAGTGATTAATCACTAAAGCCTCAGATCTAATATGTAGGGCGGTTTTATATTTTAATCTTAGTTCCCTCACGATTAAAACATCCCTAGGATTAGTTTTTAAAGCAGCCCTCAGGTCCCTATTGGCCTTAGAACAAGACAAATCAAACCAGCGGGGTCCACGAGCTGTGTTCTGCCTAAATGGTTTTGAAGATTCTCTTTTAATTGCCCCACATAGGTTGCCAAAAGCATCAACCACATCTCTACCAGAACTCGTGTGTGACAGACAGGTCTCTACTATCTCCGGTTGTTTTTTAATTACTCTTGCTAGGATATCTTTGTTGTCCACCCCTTTCCATACTAGTCTTAACCTGTCAGTGGACAAACCCAGATTTTGTAGTCCAGTCTCTAGCTTTACTACAACCTTCGAGGTCTGTGGAGTATGTAGGTATATTCTGAGCGGGTAATGATCGCTGTAAGCGGAACAGATGACTTCTGCCTTTGTGATTATATCACTTAATGTTGGGCATGTGAAAATGTAGTCTATCGTAGAAGCACAACCATGACCTATAAAAGTAGGTGTTATTATGCTATTTGCACTGGAACCTGCAATTTCCATTACGTTTACTAGGTCACGGGATGCTAGATGGTTTTTCAGCTCCTCACCGTTTTTACACGGTGGGCTCCTGCGATACATATGGGCGTTGAAATCCCCTCCGATGCAGATACCATCAAAAGGCCCGTACTTATGGCCTTCCATAATATCGTCAATAAAAGTAAACAATAAAATAAAATTAACATTAGGCCTACCACACACATGCACAACCGCACACACACACACAACCCACACACAACCACACCCCCAACCACACACACAGACACACACAACCACCCACACAACACACACACAACCACACAACCATGCATGCACACAAAACCACACACAATCACACCCAACCCCACACACACACATCTACACACAACCAACCACACACACAACCAACCACACACACAACCAACCACACACACAACCAACCACACACACAACCAACCACACACACATCCACAAACACACACATCCACAAACACACACATCCACAAACACACACATCCACAAACACACACAACCCCACTCACACAACCCCACACACACAACCCCACACACACAACCCCACACACACAACCCCACACACACAACCCCACACACACAACCCCACACACACACACAACCCCACACACACAACCCCACACACACAACCCCACACACACAACCCCACACACACAACCCCACACCCCCACACAACCCCACACCCCCACACAACCCCACACCCCCACACAACCCCACACCCCCACACAACCCCACACCCCCACACAACCCCACACACACACAACCCCAAACACACACACAACCCCAAACACACACACAACCCCAAACACACACACAACCCCAAACACACACACAACCCCAAACACACACACAACCCCACACACACAACCCCACACACACAACCCCACACACACACACCCACCAAAGTGCACCCACGCACACACACACACCCACCCAACCACACACACAACCACACACACAACCACATCCAACCACACACCCAACCACACCCAACCGCGCACACCGCCGCACACCGCCACACACCGCCACACACAGCCACACACAGCCACACACAGCCACACACAGCCACACACAGCCACACACAGCCACACACAGCCACACACAGCCACACACAGTCACACACAGCCACACACACACAGCCACACACACACAGCCACACACAGCCACACACACACAGCCACACACACACAGCCACACACACACAGCCACACACACAGCCACACACAACCATCCATCCACACACACAACCATCCATCCACACACACAACCATCCACACACACACACAACCATCCACACACACACACAACCATCCACACACACACACAACCATCCACACACACACACAACCATCCACACACACACACAACCATCCACACACACACACAACCATCCACACACACAACCATCCACACACACAACCATCCACACACACAACCATCCACACACACAACCATCCACACACACAACCATCCACACACACAACCATCCACACACACAACCATCCACACACACAACCATCCACACACACAACCATCCACACACACAACCATCCACACACACAACCATCCACACATCTCCACACACCACCACACATCTCCACACACACAACCAACCACACACAACTAACCACACACACATCCACACACAACCAACCACACACACAGCCACACACCCATCCACACACACAGCCACACTGTTAGATGGCGAACGTTACCGAGCACTAGAGTCAGGCCTCGGGGAGAGGCGGATTACACATTTGCGGTCAAATACAGAGCAACACCAACACAATACACAACGACACCACACTAGAAGAGTATAACCCGGTGAATTCTTTATATAGAGGGTACTTTAGGACTGGTAGGTTACACTCGAGGATCAAGGTTGAACTGTCTTGGGGGGTGTTGGACCCGGCCTCATGGCGTGGCCTTATTCCCCCCGCATGGCGGGTCCCGAACGACATTGGCCCTCCGCCGAGCCCCGGGCGGACCCTTTTTGCCCGATCCTGCACGCCCCATCACTGCCGGTCCAGCTTTCATCCCGGACCACCACCACGAACCACGGCCGGAACACGAGGCCGCGCCCGACGCCCTCTTGGGCACCCCACGTCACGAACACGTGGCCTCGGCCCCGACCAAGGCCCCAGCGAAGCACAGACATCAAGGCACCAAGATCCACCCAGGTGGTCGAGTGGCCACTCAACCGATCCAAGAGGAGGGGAGTTTCGATGGCCCTCCAGCCGTCCCCGGACGCCGGGTATCGATCGCCCTCTGGCCTCCCTGGGCGCTGGCTCCACCCCCCTGCTGGGTGTCTGGACACCATCATCCCGGCCCCTCTGGCCCCCAGGCGCAAGGGTCCGGACATCAAAGGACTCCAGTCCTATATCTGGGCCAGCCCCGGAGTAGGACCACAGTTGTATCCTGGACTGGAAGCCCTGTTGACGCTGTCGCGGCCGACACCAGAAGAACTCATTTCCTGTCAACCCGAAGTAACTTAAGAGCCTGCTGGCGCTGCCGCGGCCTATCCTCGCTGAATCATCCTGAGAGCCTGCTGGCGCTGCCGCGGCCCACCTTCGCTGAACCATCTTGAGAGCCTGCTGGCGCTGCCGTGGCCCATCTTCGCTGAACCATCTTGAGAGCCTGCTGGCGCTGCCGCGCCCCACCTTCGCTGAACCATCTTGAGAGCCTGCTGGCGCTGCCGCGGCCTATCTTCGTGGAACCATCTCGAGAGCCGGCTGGCGCTGCCGCGGCTCGATCCCTCGGGACCCCCCCCCGGGTCGAGGATTGAGAGCTGTGCGTACGGTATCCCTTCCTACTCCCGTACTGAGACTGTCCCGCTACCCTGTCCCTGATTTACGAGACTTTCCAGATCTTTCTATCTGCCTGTACATACTGCTGAGAACAAGTATCCCTTTACTTTTGATAAAGCCTAAGAACTTATCTTCCTGTGTGGTGTCCGTTTGTAGTGTTGTGGTTACTCGGCTGTACGATCGTGGGAGAGGACCCTCACCCAGGAGGGCGCTCGACCACGCTCGGCTGCATCTCTGCGGAGAGGTGGACCTAGGTGTTGGAAAGGCGACCCCAGGGGAGACAGAAGGTGCCTGACTGTCCGCCCCGAGACCCACCTCTCTGTATGGAATAGGCCGAGCACCGTAGGGAGGCCTCCTTGGCGAGGCTCCTCTCCTACAATCGTAACAGCAGGGTAATCACACTACTTACAGATAGACACTACACAGGAAGGAGGTTCACAAGAATCTTTATATAAGTACTCAAAGCAAGTTCTTGGCAGGATAGCGGCAAGGATCGAGGGATCCGTAATGTCTTGAGTTCAGGGGAAAAGGGGGTAGCGGGACAGTCTTGGCACCCACTGGTGCGGGGATAGGTCAAGGGTTCAGGCCGCGACAGCGTCAGCAGGGCCTCGGAGACAGTTCCGCTTGGACAGGCCGCGACAGCGTCAGCAGGGCCTCGAAGATAGTTCAGCTTGGTCAGGCCGCGACAGCGTCAGCAGGGCCTTGAAGATAGTTCAGCTCGGTCCGGCCGCGACAGCGTCAGCAGGGCCTCGAAGGTGGTTCAGCTTGGTCAGGCCGCGACAGCGTCAGCAGGGCCTCGAAGGTGGTTCAGCTTGGTCAGGCCGCGACAGCGTCAGCAGGGCCTCGAAGGTGGTTCAGCTTGGTCAGGCCGCGACAGCGTCAGCAGGGCCTCAAAGGTAGTTCAGCTTGGACAGGCCGTGACAGCGTCAGCAGGGCCTCAAAGGTAGTTCAGCTTGGACAGGCCGCGACAGCGTCAGCAGGGCCTCAAAGGTAGTTCCAGGTGCAAGAGTTCGGATCAGGATCAGCCGCGACGAGGTCAGCAGGGCTTCGACTCCAGATACAACTCCCGTCCTGATCCAGGGCTGGCCCAGATATAGGACTGGAGTCCTTTGATGTCCGGACCCTCGCGCCTGGGGGTCAGAGGGGCCGGGATGAAGGTGTCCAGACACCCAGCAGGGGGGTGGAGCCAGCGCCCAGGGAGGCTGGAGGGCGATCGATACCAGGCATCCGGGGACGGCTGGAGGGCCATCGAAACTTCCCGCCTCTCGGATCTGTCAAGTGGCCGCTCGACCACCTGGGAGGATCTTGGTGCCCCGATGTCGGGGCTGCGCTGGGGCCGGGGCCAGGGTGGCGGCGGCCACGTGCTCGGGACGTGATGGGCCCAAGATGGAGTCGGGCCAGAGATGGGGCCAGGCATGGTTGCTGGACCGGCGGTGTTGGCGAGCAGGGCCCGCCGGGGGCCAGGAAGAGGGAGAGCCGTAGGTTGCCAGGGGGCGGCCCTCCTTGCGGGTTCGGGAATGTTCGGGTCAGGGGGGTCGACAGCAGATCGACGGCGGCCCGATGTCGTCCGGGGCCCGCCATGTGGGAGGGGTAGGCCCACGCCACGAGGCCGTGTCCAACACTAGGGGTGGTCAGTCAGACATCTTCTGCCTCCCCCGGGATCGCCTTTCTAACATTGGTGGCAAGCGACGGGATCCGAGCTGTTAGAAAGGCGATCCCGGGGGAGGCAAAAGATGTCTGACTGACCACCCCTAGGTCCGCCTCTCCGCCGAGAAGTAGCCGAGCGTTACCGAGAGGCCTCCTGGGGGTGGGCCCTCTCCTAGGATCGTACAGCAGAGTAACCACCACACTACAAATGGACACCACACACGAAGATAAGTTCTTAGGCTTTATCAAGAGTAAAGGTTGCTGGTTCTTAGTGATATATACAAGCAGATCGAGGGATCTGTAAAGTCTCGTACGGAAGGGACAGGGTAGCGGGACAGACTCAGTTTGGGTGTAGGAAGGGATACCCTGCGCACAGCTCTCAATCCTCGAGCCGGGGGTTCCGAGAGGCCGAGCCGCGGCAGTGCCAGCAGCACTCGACAGGTGGTCTTTACGGAGGGGAGGCCGCGGCAGCGCCAGCAGGCCTCGAGGTGTTTTCGACGAAGATAGGCCGCGGCAGCGCCAGCAGGCTCTCAAGATGGTTTCAGCAAAGGTGGGCTGCGGCAGCGCCAGCAGGCTCTCAAGATGGTTCAGCAAAGGTGGGCCGCGGCAGCGCCAGCAGGCTCTCAAGATGGTTTCAGCAAAGGTGGGCCGCGGCAGCGCCAGCAGGCTCCCAAGATGGTTCAGCAAAGGTGGGCCGCGGCAGCGCCAGCAGGCTCTCAAGATGGTTCAGCAAAGGTGGGCGCGGCAGCGCCAGCAGGCTCTCAAGATGGTTTCAGCAAAGGTGGGCCGCGGCAGCGCCAGCAGGCTCTCAAGATGGTTTCGGAGAAGATAGGCCGCGGCAGCGCCAGCAGGCCCTCAGGGTATCTTCAGGTTACAGGCAAAAGAGTTCTTCTGGTGTCGGCCGCGACAGCGTCAGCAGGGCTTCCAGTCCAGGATACAACTGACGTCCTACTCCGGGGCTGGCCCAGATATAGGACTGGAGTCCTTTGATGTCTGGACCCTCTCGCCTGGGGGTCCGAGGGGCCGGGATGATGGTGTCCAGACACCCAGCAGGGGGTGGAGCCAGCGCCCAGGGAGGCCGGAGGGCGATCGTTACCAGGCGTCCGGGGACGGCTGGAGGGCCATCGAAACCCCCTTTTCTCCGGGATCTGTCGAGTGGCCACTCGACCACCTGGGTGGATCTTGGTGCCTCGATGTCTGGGCTTCGCTGGGGCCTGGGCCGGGGCCGAAGCCACGTGGTTGTGACGTGATGGGCCCAAGATGGAGTCGGGCGCGGCCTCGTGCTTAGGCTGTGAGGGGCCCACGAAGGAGCCAGGCCGGTAGTGGGGGTCCGGGATGGTGACCGGACCAGCAATGTTGGGGCGTGCAGTGTCGGGAAAAAGGGCTGCCCGATGCTGGGTGGAGGGCCGATGTCGTCCTGGGCCCTCCATGCGGGAGAGGTAGGACCACGCCATGAGGCCGGGTCCAACACGCGTCCCCCCCAGCTGAAGGCAGGGGAGAGTCACCCATCTTCTTGGGGATTCTCCTCGCCGAGGCGGAAGAATTGGGACAGGCCGTCAGCATTGGCGTGGTCGTTGCCGGGGCGATGCTCCATAGTGAAGTCCATCCCTTGCAGGGAGATGGACCATCGCAACAGTTTCGGGTTTTCTCCCCACATCTGCATCAACCACCGCAGGGGCCGGTGGTCGGTCTGGACCCGGAAGTGGGTGCCGAAGAGATAGGGCCGGAACTTCTTTAGTTCCCACACGACGGCGAAGGCTTCCCTCTCGATGGTGCTCCAGCGCTGTTCTCTGGCCAGCAGCCGCCGGCTGATGAAGGCAACGGGAAGGTCGATTCCCTCAGGGTTCATTTGTGAGAGGACCGCCCCAATGCCGTGCTCCGAGGCGTCGGTTTGGACCACAAACTCTCGGCTGTAGTCGGGGGCCTGGAGCACAGGGGCGGTGCACATGGCAGTCTTTAGAGCCTCGAAGGCTGCTTGGCACTCTGGGGTCCAGCGCACCTTCTGGGGTAGCTTCTCGGAGGTCAGGTCTGTGAGGGGCCCCACAATGCTTCCATAGTCTTTTATGAAGCGCCGATAGTATCCTGTGAGCCCCAGGAAGGCTCGGACGGCTGTTTGGGTGATCGGGGGCTCCCAGGCCCGGATGGCGTCAATCTTTGGCTGGAGGGGAGCCACCAGGCCGCTCCCCTCTTGGTGTCCCAGATACGTCACGGACCCTTGGCCGATCTGGCACTTGCTGGCCTTTATTGTTAGTCCGGCCCGTCGGAGGGCCGACAGGACCTCCCGGAGGTGGGTCAGGTGCTCACCCCAGTGGCGGCTGTACACCGCAATGTCGTCTAGATAGGCGGCACTGAATTCTTCTAGTCCGGCCAGTACCCTGTTCACGAGTCTCTGGAAGGTGGCCGGGGCATTTTTCATGCCGAAGGGCATCACTTTGAAGTGGTAGTGGCCATCGGGGGTTGAGAAGGCCGATCGTTCTTGTGCTCCAGGGGTGAGGCCGATCTGCCAATATCCGGCCGTGAGGTCGAAGGTGCTGAGATACCTGGCGGCCCCCAGGCGATCGATCAGCTCATCCGCCCGGGGGATGGGGTGGGTGTCGGTCCTGGTGACTGCATTCAGCCCCCGGTAATCAACACAGAACCGGAGTTCCGGGGGCGTGCCGAGAGCGGCGGCCTTAGGGACCAGGACAACAGGACTGGCCCAGGGACTGTCGAGGGTTCGATTACCCCCAGAGCTAGCATCTTTGTTACTTCGGATTGAATGCAGGCCCGAACTCGGTCGGGCACTCTGAAAGCTCGGTGTCTTGCAGGCGGGCTGTCTCCGGTGTCTACATCGTGGACACACCACCGGGTGATCCCAGGAGTGAGGGAAAATAGATCTGCAAATTGCCCCAGCAGCTTCTGGCAGTCTTGGTGCTGTTCTGGTGTCAGGGTAGAGGAGAGCGCGACTCCTTCGACGGAGCCGTCTTTCTCGGTGGTGCTCAGGAGATCGGGTACAGGCTCGGAGTCGTCTTCAGCTCCGTCATCGGTCGCTAGCAGCAGGCTTAGTTCAGTGCGTGCAAAGTGCGGCTTGAGCCGGTTGGCGTGTAGAACCCGGAGGGGGTTCCTGGGGGACTCCATGTCCACCAGATAGGTGACGGGGCTCTTGCGCTCCACCACTTTGAAGGGCCCCGTCCACTTGTCCTGGAGGGCACAAGGTTCAACCGGGGACATGACCCAGACCTGCTGGCCCGGCTCGAATTCGATGGACGAGGCGTTCTGGTCATACCAGCGTTTCATCTCCTCCCGACTGGCTTCCAGGTTGGCTTCGGCGAGTTCCCGGAACTTCCGAGTCTGGTTGCGGAGGGTCAGGAGGTACTGGTAGACATCTGGTGGAGAACCCCGGGCAGCCGTCTCCCAGCCTTCTTTGACCAGGCTGAGGGGGCCTCGGACCGGGTGCCCATACAATAGTTCGAAGGGGCTGAACCCCAGGGATTTCTGGGGTACCTCGCGATAGGCAAACAGGAGGCAGGGCAGCAGGACATCCCATCTGCGTCGTAGCGGCTCCTCTAGGCCCTTGACCATCCCCTTCAGTGTTCGGTTAAACCGCTCTACAAGTCCATTTCCTTGGGGGTGATACGGGGTGGTGAACTTATATGTGACCCCGCACTGTTGCCACAGGGACCGCATATATTTAGATATAAAGTTTGTGCCCCGATCACTCACGACTTCTCGGGGGAAGCCGACCCGGGAGAAGATCCCCATCAGGGCTCTGCCTACTACTGGGGCCGTGATGGTTCGGAGGGGGATGGCTTCAGGATAGCGGGTGGCGTGGTCCACTAGAACGAGGATGAAGCGGTGGCCCTGAGAGGTGCGGGGGTCCAAGGGTCCCACTATGTCGATCCCCACTCGCTCGAAGGGGGTGGTGACCACGGGGAAGGGCTGGAGTGGAGCTTTGACTCTTCCCCCGCTCTTCCCGCTTGCTTGACAGGTCGGACAGGATCGGCAGCGATTACTCACATCGTTGCGCATCTTCGGCCAGTAGAAATGGGTCACCAGGCGGCTGTAAGTTTTGTCCTGCCCCAGGTGCCCGGCGAGGGGTACGCGCACCCGGCTGGCCCCTAGTTCGGCAATCTTCTGCTCGCTGTAGAGAAGGTCGTGGTCCCAATAGATCCAGTGGGACCCCGAGGGGTCTCCAGCGGCTTGAGTGGCGGCTTGTTGTCGGATTCCCCCGAGGGAGGGACAGGTTTTCTGTTCTTGCCGGAATTGTTCGCAGGTGGGGCCACCTTCTTGGCGCCATTGAGCTAGTTCTGGAAGGTGGCCGAGCTCGGTGAGGTCTTCATGGCTGGGCCCCTGAGGGTCGGGTTCAGGGTCGGCGTCCTCGGGGACGGCGGGAGGTGGAGGTGCGGGCCACTCCGGTTCTTCTGGTAGGGCATCTTCGATCGGGGCGGAGGCCCGGGCGGTCATGGATCGGGTGGTCGCACAGGCCCACTCGGGAAGGCCTAGCATCCCCAGATGCTCTCTCCGCTCGACTTGGGCCCAGGGGGAACTTTCCAGGTCGTTCCCGAGGAGGCAGTGTACGGGGGCATCGTCCCCGACGGTCACTTTTAGCACACCCGACACCCCTCCCCATTCGAAGGGGATGCGGGCCATCTGGCACCAACTCTCGGAGTTATCCGCCGACCGCACCGGGCACAGGACATTGGGTAGAATCTGTTCTGGGGTCACCAAGTGGCAGCGGACCGCCGTCACGCTGGCTCCAGTGTCACGGAGGGCTTCGGCCCGGCGTCCATTGATTGGCGGTATTTCTGGGTGTTGCCTGGGATCGGGTCTCGGGGGATCATGTCTCGCTCACCCAGGCACGCCAAGATCATAGCGGCGGGCTCCCACTCGGGGTCGTTGTCCTCTTCCTCGCCTCCTTCGGTACCCAGGGCGGCGGCCGCGACCTGCCGGTTCGGGGGACCGGTGGTGCCGGGTCGCTGGTTCATCGGGCAGAGGGGGTCATTTGCATAATGACCCTGTCGCTGGCATCTGTGGCAAGTAACGTTCGGGCGGGGCCCTGGTCGTGCGGGAGGGGCCCCCCTTCGGCCCAGGGATGGCGAAGTGGAGGTAGGGGAGTACCCAGTGGGGGGATCTCGGCCCCTGCTCTGGCCTCCTCCTCCGCCTCGTGGTCGGTGGTTTCCGGGGGATCCCCGGCCGTAGTCTCCCCTCGGGCACCGGGGGACTCGGATGCTCTCCCATCTATCAGCCTCGACAGCGAGTTTTCGCGGCTCTGTCAATTTGCTGTCGAGGAGATGCTGCCGGAGTTCGATGAAGCAGTTGTTGGAAAGATGTTCCCATATAATGAGGTCGACCAACTGCTGGTAGGTGGTGACCTGACTGCCTTTGACCCACACTTCGAAGGCTATGCTGAAAAAGTTCACGTACTTCACCCATGTGGTACCGGGGATCTTTTTACAGTCTCGAAACCGCTGTCGGTACATTTCGGGGGTGAGTCTGTAGCGAGTGAGGAGGGCTGTTTTCATGTGTTCGTACGAGGTCATCTCGGCATCGGGAAGCTCTAGCAGGGCGTCTCTCCCCTCGTTGACGAACTTTCCCCACAGGCCGGCACCCCAGTCCTTGAGGGGTACTCGATGGGCGGTCATGGCTACTTAGTAGGCTTTGAACCACTGTTGAATGTCGTCGTTTTTATAGTACTCTTTGACGACATCCTTGGGTATGTGCACCTTCGTGTCCATAGGGGGGGGCGAGGTCTTGCCCCCGGATGCGCTGGCATCACTCGTTTTGGCCTTGAATTCTAGTTCCTTTAAGCCACGCTCATGCTCGAGCATGAGTTTCTTTTCTTCGAGGTCTATTTGTCTTAGTCTTTCCTCCAGGTCTCCTTCCAGTCGTAGTTGTTCGAGGGCTAATTTTCTTTCGGCCAGCTGGATTTCTCCGTCTTGCCGGAGTCGGGCGAGCTCCAATTCGTGGAGCCTGTTCCTCTCTCGTTCTCGGGCGTCTTCGTGGGAGAGGCCCGTGCCTAGATTGGCGGGTCTTTCCCCCGCTGGGGTCGTCTCGGTCTCCGGGCGTCCGTTCGGGCCCGGGTTGTCTTCGTTCTGGGGTGGCGTGTCACCAGCTTCCGCCCAAGCTTGTAGGGCCGATTTAAAGTCGTCCTTGGTGCTTAGGCCAGTGGTAGCAATGCCCAGGTCTTTGCAGAATTGTTTTAATTCCTTATGACTGTACTCTTCCATTTTCTCTTTCTGGAATTCCGTAGTCGGTCTGTTTTCTTGAGTAGTCATGGTCTTAGTGTGTTTTTCTTGGTAGCGGGTGAATCACTCTCTGTACGGTCTGAGTCGGCTCGGATACCGTCGCTTGCCACCAATGTTAGAAAGGCGATCCCGGGGGAGGCAGAAGATGTCTGACTGACCACCCCTAGGTCCGCCTCTCCGCCGAGAAGTAGCCGAGCGTTACCGAGAGGCCTCCTGCCGTACAGCAGAGTAACCACCACACTACAAATGGACACCACACACGAAGATAAGTTCTTAGGCTTTATTAAGAGTAAAGGTTGCTGGTTCTTAGTGATATATACAAGCAGATCGAGGGATCTGTAAAGTCTCGTACGGAAGGGACAGGGTAGCGGGACAGTCTCAGTTCAGGTGTAGGAAGGGATACCCTGCGCACAGCTCTCAATCCTCGAGCCGGGGGTTCCGAGAGGCCGAGCCGCGGCAGTGCCAGCAGCACTCGACAGGTGGTCTTTACGGAGGGGAGGCCGCGGCAGAGCCAGCAGGCCTCGAGGTGTTTTCGGCGAAGATGGGCCGCGGCAGCGCCAGCAGGCTTGCGAGATGGGTCAGCAAAGGTGGGCCGCGGCAGCGCCAGCAGGCTCCCAAGATGGTTCAGCAAAGGTGGGCCGCGGCAGCGCCAGCAGGCTCTCAAGATGGTTTCAGCAAAGGTGGGCTGCGGCAGCGCCAGCAGGCTCTCAAGCTGGTTCAGCAAAGGTGGGCCGCGGCAGCGCCAGCAGGCTCTCAAGATGGTTTCAGCAAAGGTGGGCTGCGGCAGCGCCAGCAGGCTCTCAAGATGGTTCAGCAAAGGTGGGCCGCGGCTGCGCCAGCAGGCTCTCAAGATGGTTTCGGAGAAGATAGGCCGCGGCAGCGCCAGCAGGGGGAAACAACCCTTACAACGCAACTATTACAACGCACACCATTACAACGCAGGATCCGTTACAACGCATGACTTTACAACGCATGACATTACATAGCAGATGCTATAACAACGCATGCCATTACAACGTAAGTATTGGTAAGTATGTTATTTTTTTAAATCATTTTTTTAAAATGTAAATTAAATAAATTAATTTAAGTAATAGTATATATTTAGTTTTGGGTTATGGGGTACAGGGGTATTTTTAGGTTTCAGGGCTAGGTTTGGGTTTTGGGGTACAGGGGTATTTTTAGGTTTCAGGGCTAGGTATGGGTTTTGGGGTACAGGGGTATTTTTAGGTTTCAGGACTAGGTATGGGTTTTGGGGTACAGGGGTATTTTTAGGTTTCAGGGCTAGGTATGGGTTTTGGGGTACAGGGGTATTTTTAGGTTTCAGGGTTAGGTTTGGGTTTTGGGGTACAGGGGTATTTTTAGGTTTCAGGGTTAGGTTTGGGTTTTGGGGTACAGGGGTATTTTTAGGTTTCAGGGTTAGGTTTGAGTTTTGGGGTACAGGGGTATTTTTAGGTTTCAGGGCTAGGTTTGGGTTTTGGGGTACAGGGGTATTTTTAGGTTTCAGGGCTAAGTTTGGGTTTTGGGGTACAGGGGTATTTTTAGGTTTCAGGGCTAGGTATGGGTTTTGGGGTACAGGGGTATTTTTAGGTTTCAGGGCTAAGTTTGGGTTTTGGGGTACAGGGGTATTTTTAGGTTTCAGGGCTAGGTATGGGTTTTGGGGTACAGGGGTATTTTTAGGTTTCAGGGCTAGGTATGGGTTTTGGGGTACAGGGGTATTTTTAGGTTTCAGGACTAGGTATGGGTTTTGGGGTACAGGGGTATTTTTAGGTTTCAGGGCTAGGTATGGGTTTTGGGGTACAGGGGTATTTTTAGGTTTCAGGGTTAGGTTTGGGTTTTGGGGTACAGGGGTATTTTTAGGTTTCAGGGTTAGGTTTGGGTTTTGGGGTACAGGGGTATTTTTAGGTTTCAGGGTTAGGTTTGAGTTTTGGGGTACAGGGGTATTTTTAGGTTTCAGGGCTAGGTTTGGGTTTTGGGGTACAGGGGTATTTTTAGGTTTCAGGGCTAAGTTTGGGTTTTGGGGTACAGGGGTATTTTTAGGTTTCAGGGCTAGGTATGGGTTTTGGGGTACAGGGGTATTTTTAGGTTTCAGGGCTAAGTTTGGGTTTTGGGGTACAGGGGTATTTTTAGGTTTCAGGGCTAGGTATGGGTTTTGGGGTACAGGGGTATTTTTAGGTTTCAGGGCTTGGTATGGGGTTTGGGGTACAGGGGTATTTTTAGGTTTCAGGGCTAGGTTTGGGTTTTGGGATACAGGGGTATTTTTAGGTTTCAGGGCTAGGTATGGGTTATGGGGTACATGGGTATTTTTAGGGTTCCGTTTTTAAATAAATAATTTTAAATAATTTAAATAATTAATTTTAATAATGTTATTATTTTTTAATATTAGTTCTATAATAATTGTTCTTTTTAAAATAAACTATTTTTTAAAGTATATATATTTAAAAATTAATTATTAAAAAATAATTTAATTTATTAAATTAATTAAATTTTAATAAATTACATTTAAAAAAATATATATATACTTACCTATACTTACGTTGTAATGGCATGCATTGTAATAGCATCTGCTATGTAATGTCATGCGTTCTAAAAGCATTCGTTGTAAATGTATCTGCGTTGTAAAAATTGCGTTGTAACGGTGTGCGTTGTAAAAGATCGCGATGTAACGTCATACATCCCCAGCAGGCCCTCAGGGAATCTTCAGGTTACAGGCAAAAGAGTTCTTCTGGTGTCGGCCGCGACAGCGTCAGCAGGGCTTCCAGTCCAGGATACAACTGACGTCCTACTCCGGGGCTGGCCCAGATATAGGACTGGAGTCCTTTGATGTCCGGACCCTCTCGCCTGTGGGTCCGAGGGGCCGGGATGATGGTGTCCAGACACCCAGCAGGGGGTGGAGCCAGCGCCCAGGGAGGCCGGAGGGCGATCGTTACCAGGCGTCCGGGGACGGCTGGAGGGCCATCGAAACCCCCTTTTCTCCGGGATCTGTCGAGTGGCCACTCGACCACCTGGGTGGATCTTGGTGCCTTGATGTCTGGGCTTCGCTGGAGCCTGGGCCGGGGCCGAAGCCACGTGGTCGTGACATGGTGGGCCCAAGATGGAGTCGGGCGCGGCCTCGTGCTTAGGCCGTGAGGGGCCCACGATGGAGCCAGGCCGGTAGTGGGGGTCCGGGATGGTGACCGGACCAGCAATGTTAGGGCGTGCAGTGTCGGGAAAAAGGGCTGCCCGATGCTCGGTGGAGGGCCGATGTCGTCCTGGGCCCTCCATGCGGGAGGGGTAGGACCACGCCATGAGGCCGGGTCCAACACGAGCCGACGCAGATCGTACAGAGAGTGATTCACCCACTACCAAGAAAAACATACTACGACCATGACAACACAGGAAACAAGACCAACTACGGAATTCCAAAAGGAGAAAATGGAAGAGTACAGCCACAAGGAATTGAAACAATTCTGCAAAGACCTGGGCATCGCTACCACTGGCCTAAGCACCAAGGAGGACTTTAAATCGGCCCTACAAGCCTGGGTGGACGCCGGTGACACGCCACCCCAAAATGAAGATGGCCCGAACGGAAGCCCAGAGACCAACACGACCACAGCGGGGGAGAGGCCCACGAATCCAGACATGGGCCTTCCCCACGAGGACACCCGAGAACGAGAAAGGAACCGACTCCACGAATTGGAGCTCACCCGACTCCGGCTAGACGGAGAACTCCAGCTGACAACGAAAAAACTAGCCCTCGAGCAACTACGGCTAGAAGGAGACCTGGAGGAGAAACGAAGGCAAAGAGACCTCGAGGAAAAAAAACTCATGCTCGAGCACGAGCGCGGCTTAAAAGAAATAGAACTCAAGGCCAAAGCGAACGATGCCAACACATCCGGGGGCAAGACTTCGCCCCCGCCTGTGGACACGAAGGTGCACATACCCAAGGATGTCGTCAAAGAGTACTTTAAGAACGACGACATCCAACAGTGGTTCAAAGCGTATGAAGTCGCCATGACCGCCCATCGAGTACCCCTCAAAGACTGGGGCGCCGGCCTGTGGGGGAAGTTCGTCAACGAGGGGAGAGACGCCCTGCTAGAGCTTCCCGACATCGAGATGACCTCGTATGAGCATATGAAAACCGCTCTCCTCACTCGCTACGGACTCACCCCCGAAATGTACCGGCAGCGATTCCGAGACTGTAAAAAAATCCCCGGTACCACTTGGGTGGAGTACGTGAACTTTTACAGCAGAGCTTTCGAGGGGTGGATCAAAGGCAGCCAAGGTCACCACCTATCAGCAGTTGGTCGACCTCATTATATGGGAACACCTTTCCAACAACTGCATCATCGAACTCCTGCAGCATCTCCTCGACAGCAAATTGACAGAGCCACGAAAACTCGCTGTCAAGGCTGATAGATGGGAGAGCACCCGAGTCCCCCGGAGCCCGAGGGGAGACTACGGCCGGGGATCTCCGGGGAACCACCGACCACGAGGCGGAGGAGGAGGCCTGAGCAGGGGACGGGACGCCCCCACGGGGTCCTCCTCTACCTCCACTTCGCCATCCCTGGGCAGAAGGGGGGTTCCCCTAGCCCGACCCGGGCCCCGCCCGAATGTTACGTGCCACAGATGCCAGCGACAGGGTCATTATGCTAACGACCCCCTATGTCCGACGAACCAGCGACCCAGCACCACCGGCCCGCCGAACCGCCAGATCGCGGCCGCCGCCCTGGGAACCGAAGGCGGCGAAGACATCTACCCCGAGCAGGCCGAGTGGGAGCCCGCCGCTATGATCTTAGCATGCCTGGGTGATCGAGACATGATCCCCCGAGACCCGATCCCAAGCAATACCCAGAAGTACCGCCAATGGGTCACCATCAATGGACGCCGGGCCGAAGCCCTCCGTGACACTGGGGCCAGTGTGACGGCGGTCCGCTGCCACTTAGTGACACCAGAACAGATCCTCCCCAACGTCCTGTGCCCGGTCCGGTCAGCGGATAACTCCGAGACTTTGTGCCAAATGGCCCGTATCCCCTTCGAATGGGGGGGGGTGTCGGGTACGCTGAAAGTAACCGTCCGAGATGATGCCCCCGTGGACTGCCTCCTCGGGAACGATCTAGAAAGTTCCGCCTGGGCCCAAGTCGAGCGGAGAGAGCATCTGGGGATGTTAGGCATTCCCGAGTGGGCCTGTGCGACCACTCGATCCATGGCCGCCCGGGCCTCCGCCCCGATCGAAGATGCCACACCGGGAGAACCAGAGTGGCCCGCACCACCACCGGCCGTCGTCCCTGAGGACGCCGAACCGGAACTCGACCCCCCGGGGCCCAGCCATGAAGACCTCACGGAGCTCAGCCACCTTCCCGAACTAGCTCAATGGCGTCAAGAAGGTGGCCATACCCGCGAACAGTTCCATCAGGAACAGAAAACCTGTCCCTCCCTTGAGGGAATCCGACAACAAGCCGCCACTCAAGCCGCGGGGGACCCCTCTGGGTCCCACTGGGTCTATTGGGACCACGACCTTCTCTACAGCAAGCAGAAGATTGCCGAACTAGGGGCCAGCCGGGTGCTGGTCGTCCCCCTCCGATTCAGAGACTTCCTCTTGAACTTGGCACACGACGTGCCCCTCGCCGGGCACCTGGGGCAGGACACAACTTACAGCCGCCTGGTGACCCATTTCTACTGGCCGAAAATGCGCAACGATGTGAGTAATCACTGCCGATCCTGTCTGACATGTCAAGCCAGCGGGAAGAGCGGGGGAAAAGTCAAGGCTCCGCTCCAGCCTTTTCCCGTGGTCACCACCCCCTTCGAGCGAGTGGGGATAGACATAGTGGGGCCCCTGGACCCCCGCACCTCTCAAGGGCACCGCTTCATCCTCGTCCTGGTGGACCATGCCACCCGCTATCCGGAAGCCATCCCTCTCCGAACTATCACGGCCCCAGTAGTCGGCCGAGCCCTAATGGGGATCTTCTCCAGAGTCGGCTTCCCCCGGGAAGTCGTGAGTGATCTGGGCACCAACTTTATATCCAAATATATGCGGTCCCTGTGGCAACAGTGCGGGGTCACATATAAGTTCACCACCCCGTATCACCCCCAAGGAAATGGACTTGTAGAGCAATTTAACAGAACAGTGAAAGGGATGATCAAGGGCCTCGAAGAGCCGCTACGACGCAAATGGGATGTCCTGCTGCCCTGCCTCCTGTTTGCATATCGCGAGGTACCCCAGAAGTCCCTGGGGTTCAGCCCCTTTGAACTATTGTATGGGCACCCGGTCCGAGGCCCCCTCAGCCTGGTCAAAGAAGGCTGGGAGACGGCTGTCCGAGGGGCTCCGCCAGATGTCTACCAGTACCTCCTGACCCTCCGCAACCAAACTCGGAAGTTCCGGGAACTGGACGAGGCCAACCTGGAGGCCAGTCAGGAGGAGATGAAACGCTGGTATGACCAGAACGCCTCATCCATCGAATTCGAGCCAGGCCAGCAGGTCTGGGTCATGTCCCCGGTTGAACCTTGTGCCCTCCAGGACAAGTGGACGGGGCCCTTCAAGGTGGTGGAGCGCAGGAGCCCCGTCACCTATCTGGTGGACATGGAGTCCCCCCGGAACCCCTTCCGGGTTCTACACGCTAACCGACTCAAGCCGCACTTTGCCCGCACTGAACTAAGTCTGCTGCTAGCGACCGATGACGGAGCGGAAGACGACTCTGAACCCCTACCCGATCTCCTGAGCACCACCGACAAAGACGGCTCCGTCGAAGGGGTCCCGCTCTCCTCGACCCTGACCCCAGAACAACACCAAGACTGCCGGAAGCTGCTGGGGCAATTTGCAGATCTGTTCTCCCTCACTCCGGGGGTCACCCGGTGGTGTGTCCAAGATGTAGACACCGGAGACAGCCCGCATGTGCGACACCGAGCCTACCGCGTGCCTGCATCCAGACCGAGGTGGCCAAGATGTTGGCCCTAGGGGTAGTCGAACCCTCCGACAGCCCCTGGGCCAGTCCCGTTGTCCTGGTCCCGAAAGCCGCCGCCCTCGGCACACCCCCGGAGCTCCGGTTCTGTGTCGACTACCGGAGGTTGAATGCAGTCACCAGGACCGACGCCCACCCCATCCCCGGGCGGATGAACTGATCGATCGCCTGGGGGCCGCAAAATATCTCAGCACCTTCGACCTCACGGCCGGATACTGGCAGATCGGCCTCACCCCTGGAGCTCAGGAGCGATCGGCCTTCTCGACCCCTGATGGCCACTACCATTTCAAGGTGATGCCCTTCGGCCTGAAGAACGCCCCGGCCACATTCCAGAGACTCGTAAATAAGGTCCTGGCCGGGCTAGAAGAGTTCAGTGCCGCCTATCTAGACGACATTGCAGTATACAGCCTCCACTGGGATGAGCACCTGACCCACCTCTGGGAGGTCCTGATGGCCCTCCGACGGGCCGGACTGACAATAAAAGCCAGCAAGTGCCAGATAGGCCAAGGGTCCGTGACCTATCTGGGACACCAAGCAGGGAGCGGCCAGGTGGCTTCCCTCCAGCCAAAGATTGACGCCATCCGGGCCTGGGAGCCCCCGGTCACCCAAACAGCAGTCCGAGCCTTCATGGGGCTCACGGGATATTATCGGCGCTTCATAAAGGACTATGGGAGCATTGTGGGGCCCCTCACAGAACTAACGTCCAAGAGACTACCGCCAAAGGTGCACTGGACCCCCGAGTGCCAGGTCGCCTTCGACACCCTAAAAACTGCCATGTGCACCACCCCTGTGCTCCAAGCCCCCGACTACAGCCGATAGTTTGTGGTCCAAACCGACGCCTCGGAGCACGCCATTGGGGCGGTCCTATCGCAAGTTAACCCCGAGGGGGTTGACCATCCTGTGGCCTTCATCAGCCGGCGGCTGCTGGCTAGAGAACAACGATGGAGCACCATCGAGAGGGAAGCCTTCGCAGTCGTATGGGCCTTAAAGAAGCTCCGGCCCTACCTCTTCGGCACCCACTTCAGGGTCCAGACCGACCACCGGCCCCTGCGGTGGCTAATGCAGATGCGGGGAGAAAACCCGAAACTATTGCGATGGTCCATCTCTCTCCAAGGGATGGACTTCACTGTGGAACATCGCCCGGGCAACGACCACGCCAATCCTGACGGCCTGTCCCGATTCTTCCGCCTCGGCGAGGAGAACCCCCAAGGAGATGGGTGACTATCCCCTGCCTTCAGCTGGGGGGGGACGCGTGTTGGACCCGGCCTCATGGCGTGGCCTTATTCCCCCCCGCATGGCGGGCCCCGAACGACATCGGCCCTCCGCCGAGCCCCGGGTGGCACCTTTTTGCCCGATCCTGCACGCCCCATCACTGCCGGTCCGGCTATCATCCCGGACCACCACCACGAACCACGGCCGGAACACGAGGCCGCGCCCGACGCCCTCTTGGGCACCCCACGTCACGAACACGTGGCCTCGGCCCCGACCAAGGCCCCAGCGAAGCCCCGACATCGAGGCACCAAGATCCACCCAGGTGGTCGAGTGGCCACTCAACCGATCCAAGAGGAGGGGAGTTTCGATGGCCCTCCAGCCGTCCCAGGACGCCTGGTATCGATCGCCCTCCGGCCTCCCTGGGCGCTGGCTCCACCCCCCTGCTGGGTGTCTGGACACCATCATCCCGGCCCCTCTGGCCCCCAGGCGCGACGGTCCGGACATCAAAGGACTCCAGTCCTATATCTGGGCCAGCCCCGGAGTAGGACCACAGTTGTATCCTGGACTGGTAGCCCTGCTGGCGCTGCTGCGGCCTATCCTCGCTGAATCATCCTGAGAGCCTGCTGGCGCTGCCGCGGCCCACCTTCGCTGAACCATCTTGAGAGCCTGCTGGCGCTGCCGCGGCCCATCTTCGCTGAACCATCTTGAGAGCCTGCTGGCGCTGCCGCGGCCCACCTTCGCTGAACCATCTTGAGAGCCTGCTGGCGCTGCCGCGGCCTATCTTCGCGGAACCATCTCGAGAGCCGGCTGGCGCTGCCGCGGCTCGATCCCTCGGAACCCCCCCGGTTCGAGGATTGAGAGCTGTGCGTAGGGCATCCCTTCCTACTCCCGTACTGAGACTGTCCCGCTACCCTGTCCCTGATTTACGAGACTTTCCAGATCTTTCTATCTGCCTGTACATACTGCTGAGAACAAGTATCCCTTTACTCTTGATAAAGCCTAAGAACTTATCTTCCTGTGTGGTGTCCGTTTGTAGTGTTGTGGTTACTCGGCTGTATGATCTTAGGAGAGGACCCTCACCCAGGAGGGCTCTCGACCACGCTCGGCTGCATCTCCGCGGAGAGGTGGACCTAGGGGTGGTCAGTCAGACATCTTCTGCCTCCCCCGGGATCGCCTTTCTAACAGGGGGGTGGTTGGTTCTCAGGGGAGAGATAAGTAGGCGGGCTGGTTCTCTTGGAATACTCACAGTCCGTTTATCCAGTCTCTAGTCCGGCTCTTAATTCCCTGAGCCTCGGGTGGGGGGACTTGGAGAGGACCACTTCGGGTCTGATTCAGGAGCTGCTCACACCCCGAGGTCGGGGGAGGGCTCGTGGGTCACGAGTCGGTGTAGAAATTCTGGTGGGCTGCAGTACTGCTCTGACGTCACCCCCGAGCAGGGAAGGAGGCCTTGGTGCGCTCCAGCGGATGCGTGTCCTCCGGTTCAGGAGCTGGGCTCGCACCCCGAGGTCAGGGGAGGGCTTGTGGGTCACGAGCTGATTTAGCAATTCGGCTGGGCGGCAGTACGGCTCTGACGTCATCCCCGGGCAGGGAATGAGGCCTTGGTGCGCACCGGCGGGTGCGTGTCCTTAAAATGAGGGGTCCTTAAAATGAGGGGTCCTTAAAATGAGGGGTCCTTAAAATGAGGGGTCCTTAAAATGAGGGGTCCTCTCCAGGTATTCTCACGTCCACTTCGGTGGATTTCAGCAGCGGTGCGCCCTACGCCCGAGGTGTACTCCATGGCTACTGGAGTACGGGACGTACTCCCACGGCTACCGGAGTACGGTGCGCATCAGTTCCTGCAGGCTTCGTTCCAGGGTACTCGGGATGGCAGGCGTACTGGACGGAGAGTCCGTTGCGTGCCCCACGCTTGAAGCGTACTCTACGGCTACCGGAGTACGGGGCCAGTGGCGAGCGGCACAGTTCCTCTGGCGAGGCGTACCCTGGAGCGTGATAGGTCCTCTGCGCTTCCAGGTACGCGACGTCCAGTTCAATCAGGAGGATGTACTCGTCCACGGCGATGCCCGGCTCGAGCCGCGACACGGTCAGCAGGGCTCGAGTCAGGGACAAGGGTGCGCCTTCACGGAGGGACGGGAGCCGCCACTACGTCTGCAGAACTCCAAGGGGGTTAGTCAGTACCCTTTTTATTCGGGAGAGCCGCGATAGTCTCAGCAGGGCTCGGGAAGTTCTTCTTGGGCACGCGACCCCCTTCTCCTCCAATTCCAGGATCCAACTGCCTTTTCACTGTCTCGGTTGTTCTTTTTGAATCCTTGTTAGTTCGTCCTCCCTTCCCAGCTCCCGCCCCCTTCCAGATGCCTCCTCGCGGTCCGGGGGGGCTGAGCGGCCTCCCTTGCCATTTTCGCATTCCTCCTTTGAAGTCCGGAGGTGGGAGGGGTTTTTAGTAGTCCGGCAGGGATCGGGCCGGCCGGGCGGGAGGTGTTATCGCACATGCCTCCGTCCCATCCTGCTGGTCAGAGGCTCGTCCCCCCCAGCTGTCCAGGGGGTGCTGGGGATCTGGTTTCACAGTGGCCGGGCTCTGGGGGCAGGGCGCTGGCTGGCCTAACTGGTTGCTGGTCCTGGGCCATGGGGTTGCTGTTCTCGGGGAGAAGGGTGGGGGGCTGCGCTGGGGCGGCTGCTATTACTGGGGGAAGAGGGATGGAGTTACGGGGGTGAGGAGTGTCGTTCATGTGTGTGCAGGGTCACGCCGAGGCGGTCAGGTCTAGCACACACACACAGCCACACACACACAACCATCCACACACAAACATCCACACACACATTTACACACACATCCACACACACATCCACACACACATAACACCGCACACAACACTGCACACCTGTACACACACTAAACACAGAACCACACACAACCGCACCCACACACAACCACACAACCTCACACAACTACACACACAACCAACCACACACACACACACACACACATCCACACAGACAACCACACACACACATCCACACACCCACGCACAATACACCACCACACACCACCACCACACAACCAACCATACACACAACCAACCACACCCACAACCACACCCACACCCAACCACAACCACACACACTGCCCCCAGCCATTCACTGCCTATCAGCCTCCTCTCAGCCAGGCAGCACCATCGCAATTAGTTTCACTTGAACGCGGTCGGAATCAGTTTCACTTTCACGGCCGCTTTCGCCGTGAAAGTGTTCGCGTTTTTAGTTTTATTCAGCATTCACTCTTGTTTCCTAGTGCTTGAAAATCCAATCTCTACAATATTTAAGCAACCTGCACGTCTCCTGTCAACCATACCACTCCATGCATTTTCTCCAATCCACATATAATATCAGAGGTACAGACAAAGGTAACCAGGTTTCTTATATCAATAACCAGAATACTAAACTGCATTTGCGCCCCACTTAGTTTTAAAGAGCAAACAGTTATTCTAATCGGTTTATTTCACAGAGGTTGTGTCTTAGGAGAAGGGCAGTGGCACTCGCATGGCACTATACGCTAGTGTGTTCAAAAGAGTGGTTAAAAAAAAGCTATATGAAAAATTGACTCTTTAAAATTCTGATTTCACCAGAATCCAAGTCCTCCACATCACCCTGTTTTTTTGGCTGTTAGTTGTGAAAAGACCAATATTGCCTCCATTTTCATTATTCTGTATCCTCGGTTCAATTCTGGGGTGCTTTTTCAACTTGTTGCTTGTTCATTGCGAATCTTACTGTTACTAATTCAAATTGTGTTACCTTTGGCTTATTTGCAATGCAAATTTTATCTCAATAAGTTGCTGTAACAAGCTGCAAGTCCGCTACATAAGCCCATTCATTTGCTAATTATTTTCCACATAAGGTACCAAGACCATAAAGTGGAGTTTTCAGGATTCTAAATAGTTTCTCTCTCCTGCACCCCCTACTCCTGTATTGAGGTTACGAGTGACTTGGCACCCGCCTTTCAGGGGTTCTTGCATCCACCCAAGACTGGCCTGGCACTGGTGCGTCCCAGCCTGGCACACACCGGGTGATGATCTCTGCACCTCCTTCTAGACCCCAGCTCACTACTGTTTGCAGTCTGTCACTCACCCCTTGTTGTATAGCGTTTTAGGACTCTAGTGTAATTTTACCGATTCATCCCCTTATTTCGGTAAAATTCACATTACCCTTATATAGGTATAAAAATCATACCCATATTTAGACATAACCCATCCAGTCCAAATACGGCGTGGCTACTTCCACTAGGTCCAAAAAGCCACAACGATTTCTTGGAAAACTGCTTCAGCAGTCAGGGACATCCCCTTTCTTGAATATTGATTTGTCCTAGAAATCATGGCGTTCTTTGGTGACGTTATTATGTCCGACCTTACGTCAATCCAGGCACCTTCAAGGTATAAATATGCCTACACTTGCCCTAGAAAACACACTGTGGTTTGGAGCAGTCCGACTATCTACTTGCTCGACGCATCTCGCTACAGCAAGTACCGAAGGAAGCCGACCCTCCAGCTGACGCACTGACAGAGGCTGCCTTTCTCTCGCTGAGAATCCAGCACCAGTGTTTCCAAGCTCCCCTTGCGGGTGTTCGGAAATCGAGTCCGGAGACAGAGATACCAGACCTCCTTCATTCTAAACCAAGGTACGGAGCTGATTAGACCCTAAGAGAAATCTTGGATAGATTCTTGGCAAAGAAACTAAACACATACTTACTTCTTCCCTCGTACTAGACTACGGTTAGGTACATAGGGGTAGGCGTATTTTGAAAACACCAACTGAGTACTTTTAGTCTGTTATTTATGTATGTATTTTATGGCTTAGAAACCATACCATGCTTTTACAGTATTATTTTATAATACTCTTCTTGCTGTACGCATTATACTTTACAGCCAATATTACGATTGTAGCAGTTAATTTCTTCTGCATGAGAAAGAAGACTGTTCAATAAATACTTTTATTAAAAAGGCCTGTCTCTCTATTTCTCTGCATCTCTGGTGAAACGAAGCATGCACGATTGACTGAGTAAAATATCTATCTATTGTTTCCACGACTGAAGATCAGTTTTATTCTTGGGGAAACAAAGTTGTCATGTTTATGCGGTTGTCAGAAACGAATCCCTTCTTGTGTATTCGAGAAAGTTTCTAGTGACCTCTGAGCTAGCTGGCACTCACAATTAAGTCTGATATAGACCCAGTCGACTTAAGTCCTACGTCACATCTATAGGATACATTATTCCAATGCGGAGAGCTTTTTGGGAATATAGGAACTACACTACACCCTCACCTCCCTGGCACTCACCCTTCACCCCTCAGGCCTGACAGTCACTCCTCCCTCCTGGCACTCACCCGTCTCCCTCTCTAGCACTCAGCATTGACTCTCCTTGACACTCAACTCTCACCTCCCTGACACTCACCCTCGACCCTCCTGGTACTCATACTTCCCCCTCCCTAGCACATATTCTTCACCCCCCTGACACTCACCCATGTCCCTCCTGGCATTCACTACTCGCCCCCTTGGCACTCACCCTTCAGCTCCATGGCACTAGCCCTTTGTTGGACCCGGCCTCGTGGCGTGGTCCCACTCCTCCCACATGGCGGGCCCTGGACAGCAGCGACCCCTGTCCTCCCCGACGAAACTACCTCTCCAACCCTCCACGAGAGCCGCCACGTCTGGTGACCCCCGGCTCTCCCCCTCAGGACCCCGGCGACCCTACTCGCCCCCTCTGCTGGTCCGACCCTTATCCCGGGCCGCCATCCCAGGCCCGACTCCATCTTGGATCCTCCCCGTCCGGACCACGTGGCCTCGGCCCGACCTCGGCCGCGGGCCCAGCGGAGCCCCGACATTGAGGCACCAAGACCCGACCAGGCGGTAAAACGGCCACTTGACGGATCAAGGAGGAGGGGAGTTTCGATGGGCCTCCTGCCGTCCCCGGACGCCGGGTTTCGATCGCCCTCCGGCCCCCTGGGCGCTGGCTCTACCCCCCTGCTGGGTGTCTGGACACTCTCACCCCGGCCCCTCTGACCCCCAGGCGCGAGGGTCCGGACATCAAAGGACTCCAGACCTATATCTGGGCCAGCTCTGGAATGGGTCAGCAGTTGTATCCTGGAGTCGAGGGCCCTGCTGACGCTGTCGCGGCTGACCCCAAGAAGGACTCACTACTCTGAACCCTGAAACCCTCTCTGGAGCCTGCTGGCGCTGCCGCGGTCCAAACTCGCTGAAACCATCTCTGGAGCCTGCTGGCGCTGCCGCGGTCCAACCTCGCTGAAAACCATCTCTGGAGCCTGCTGGCGCTGCCGCGGTCCAAACTCGCCGAACCCATCTCTGGAGCCTGCTGGCGCTGCTGCGGTCCAACCTCGCTGAAACCACCTTCGGAGCCCTGCTGGCGCTGCCGCGGTTCGACCTTGCGGAACCCCCCAGCTCGAGGATTGAGAGCTGTGCGTAGGGTATCCCTGTACCAGGCTGGTACTAAGACTGTCCCGCTACCCCTTCCCCCCAGTTACCGAGACTTTAAGGATCCCTCGATCCGGTTGTACATATTGCCGAAAGAATCAATCGGTATTGCTGATATAGACGCTCAGAATTTATCCTCTTGTGTGGTGTCCCTTTGTAGTGGTGTGATTGCTCTGCTGTCACGATTCTAGGAGAGGACCCTCACCCAGGAGGCCTCTCGACGGCGCTCGGCCACTCCCATAAGGAGAGGTGGGTCTCGGGGTGGTCAGTCAGACATCTTCTGCCTCCCCAGGGACCGCCTTTCTAACACCCTTCATCCCCCTGGCCTGGCAGCTATACTTCACACCTTGCACTCACCCTTCCCCCTCCCTGGCACTAACCTTTGACCCTCCTGACTCTTACATCTCACTTCCATGGCACTCAACCTTCACCTCCCTGGCACTCATACTTCATCCCCCTGACCTGGCACTCAACCTTCACCTCCATAGCACTAGCCCTTCACCCCCTGGCTTGGCGGCTACCCCTCACCCCTGGCACTCATACTTCCCCTTCTCGGCACGTACCCTTCCCCTCTCTGGCACTCACCCTTGACCCTCCTGACTCTTATATCTTATCTCCCTCGCACTCACTCCTCACCTCTCTGGCACTCACCCTTCACCCCCATGGCCTGACAGTCACCCTTGTCCCTCCTGGCATTCACTCCTCACCTCGCTGCCACTCACTCTTGACCCTCCTGGCACTAGCCCGGTTTCCCCCAAAAACAAAAAATAACAAGCATTGGCATAGCCAGTAGGTCTCACCTTTGGGACCTTTTAAGTGTTTAGCCATGCAACAGTTGATGTTGTTGCACCAAGGATATTGTGCTGCACAACTAAATACTTATAAGGTCCCAAATGCGAGACCTATTGGCCAAGCCAATGCTTGTTTTCTTTTCAAAGTGGGTGGGGTAACCATGTAGGGCTGTGAGAGCGGAAGCAACGGGGAAGCAATACGGGGGCGGAAGCAACACAGAGGATTAGGGAGGATAGCAAATGGAAAGGGAGATATAAACAGAGGAAATGAATGCAAAGTGGAGCTGTGGGGAGAAGTGCACAGGCATAAAGCAAGTGCATCCCGGGGGCCTGAAAAGGAGCAGACGAGTGTGCAGAGAAGGAGCAAAGCAAGCACAGTGGGACTACACATTGCAGACTGCTGGAAATACACATGCACTCTCGTTGAGTGCTTAAACAAAAATAAAAATGTAATAAATGAAAAAGCGATAAGTGTAAGGACACAGTAATGCAACCATGTACAAGGGGAGGGACACATACAAGGAGAAAGGAAAGCCCACACATGAACAAATTAGAAACAAACAAATGTGCAACAATAAAGCCTACTAATGGTGAGCAATGAGCAGGCTCCAAACCACTGTAAGCTAACAATATGTATTGCAACCCAAGACCTAAAAAGGATGCAGTGCAAAGAAGGATCTTCAAAACCGTCAGGTTAATTTCATTCAGTAGGTCAGACCAATATTAAGGAATTGCACATCGAATCTCGTTCACTTCCAGCAATTAATTAAACAATAAAAAATATAAAGGCAGCTCCCCAACCTTTCTGGTCACTTACAGCTTTCGATGTATGCAAGTACTGAGATACCATCTCTCGCTTTATCGTGATATCCTTTGCACGCAGTGGTTGTTGCTTCTCATCATTCAGGTTCATATCAACCTAGTTTAAGAAACACAAACATGAAATTACTCAAAATAGGTATGCAAATCACAGAACATGAGTATTAATTCTCTTTGCTCGAAGATATGCTCAAAGATATCCAAAATAGGTTAAAGCATTTAGGCCATAATGAACACCTTCATGCAACCAGGCTCACCAGTCATAATATGGCCAAAGGGCATTTATTCAGTCAATTGATGGCACACATCCTTCGATTACTCTCTCCGGCTTAAGCCTGCTATTAACTCATCATTACAGCCTAAATTATTTTTGTTCATTTCAACAAAGGTCTCAGAGTTGGTTTACCATGAAAAATGTTCAAGTATAAAAATAAACACAGAATTTATCACTCAAATATTAAGAACATATTATGAGAGAGAAGAGTGGCAATACAAGCATTCGGAAATGTAACTTTTCAAGATTTCTTACGGTTACTGTCAGCAACATCAGCAAAAATGAAAAAGACTTCTTCCACAATGGGTCTTAACCTAACAGCAGGCCATATCCATTCAGACGGAGGTGTACTTCATTAGTATGCCCTGTTGACAACATGGAACTTCACTTACCGAACAAATTGTTTACCTTTGGTAGCGCACTTTCTGGTGGATACCCTAAACTGTAGGAAGGGAGAGTATTATGCATTGATGCTGGTTAGGCTTCACTATGCAGTACTCTCACAATACCTCAAAAATGGAACTTGGATTCACAATAATAAATCCTTAGTATAGCCCTGGGGAAGTGGCAAAAAGCAGTCTGGATTTACTAAAGGAACATGTGTTAAGCATTTTTTGAGTACCAACATGGACGATAAGTAATTGACACGACTTGAAAGAAATCAGACAGTAATTTATAAAAAATAAAGCAGATTTTGATATACATTTGGACATTAAAATGAAGTCAAGCGGATAAGTACTATCAGAGTTATGAATTTTAGAAGCAAAATTAAAATGAGTGCAAAACTCTATCAATGAGGTCAATGGGAAAAAGCACTAGTGTAAATTGATCGCTTGCAGGTCTAGCTGCATGGAACCCAAGGAGGGTAAAGGTGATGCGGGTCCCAAGACCAAGTCACAACAGTCAGTTTGATTTTACCTGGTTCAAAAATCCCAGTTGTAGAACTGTCCTTGTTGTCCATGGTGCTGAAGCGGGTGCTGTGGGGAGCGGTCTTTACCGCTTACATGGAACTGGTGAGGAAACGGGTGCAAAAAGGCAACAACTAAGCCACTGCTGATGTCAGATGAAGATGTTGAGGTCTTCTCTTGAGTACCAGAATCGAGTAAAGGTGGTGGTTGCTGGACTGGGCACCAACAAGCCTTGCAGCAGTAAGCTCAGCAGAAAGTTATTTTGACGTCCAGATGTACAGGGGAAAACGGTAGCTGCCTGAAACTTGCTGGAAGTCAGGACTACGCATTCCCACAATGCACTGGACCATCTACTTTTCTAAGTCCCCTTGGCGGGACTGATGTTCACCGTTTCTTTGGTTCCGGTAAGTTGTTTATACCTGCAGTGTGCAGGGGACTAGTGTCACTAGTACAGGGGAGTCTGGAGTTGCCTTTGGCTCTCAAATGGATCCCTCTGTCTGGGGGTGCCAATCTTCAGTCTGAGACGAGTTGCAGTCATGTAGTTTCAGGAAGGTTGCCACAGGGGCAGAGTATCATGCCTTTGGTTTGTGCAGATCCTGTCGCTGCAGATTCGGGTCTCATCTTTTTCCTTTGCAAATCATATCAGAACTAAGGTTCTGGTGTCAGGGATGGCCCTTAAATCATAGATTTAGGGGCATTAGGGGTGTGGGTGCAAGTAGCTAATGGGCTACTAGCCCGAGCGGCTAACCCGGCCCTGAGGTGACCACGTCACCTGCATGGCACCTTTTCTACCTAGAACCCTCTATTATGCCACTTTAAAAAATGTCAGGGTCTTTCCTTAGCTTTACAGACCAGGAAGCCCACCCTAAAAGTGTGGCTAGCCTTCTGGGGGTGTACACCTCCTGGATACACGGAAGGGGCATACACTTGCCTGTACACGGCCAGGACGCCGCGATAAACGAACGGACCCAGAATTAAAGGGAAGATACATGCTAGGACCAAACAGATGGCAATACGAATTTGAGGCTTTACCTCATAATATTGGAGAATTTAAGCCAAGCTGCAATATAGTAGGCGTGCTGCCTCAATATACATGATTGAATAGCCAGGGTAAAACGGCATTCCATAAATATCCTCTAACCATTTGGAAGAAATTATATCCAATACAGGAGGGGAACATCGATAAGGGTGATCCTGATTTTGTGAAGCCTTGACGAAGCCGTAGGTGTCTTGAACTTAGGCGAAACGCGTTGGCGCAAGGAGTGGATTTTGTGGAATAAAAGATTTCTGTTGTAACACCGTTACTTTGGAGTGGAAGTTTGGACTTACAATTGGCAATTGCATTTAATTTTCTGTGTGCTCCGAGATCTTGTGTTTTATATACACCTCCTGGATACCCAATTTTCCCACCTGCTCAGGTGCGAATGCGCCTGGGGGCAGGGGGAACATAACATGTATTTGTAAGGCACCCGTGGGCATCTGGGCGCTGATTAACAGATGTTTGTTACTCAACTCAATGGTACTCATTTTATCGACCTCAGGAGAATGAAAGGCTTAGTGAACCCACCGGGATTTGAACCCGTAACCATGGGGTCAAACACAGGCCACTACAGAAGAAGCATCAGTCCACTAAGCTACCAGACCCAGCTGTTTCCTCCTTTGGGAGGCAGCCTGGTTGCACATCACAGGCAGTGAAGGCTTTGAAGCTCACCGCCTTGATGTGCCAATTTACTAACCATCCTGTCAGGGAGGGAGGTGTGATCTTCCCGTCCAGGCCACTGTTTCTGACTCCATAGAGAGTTCACACTTCCTAGCAGGGTTCAGATTCCTGTTTTGGCAGCAGCACCTGCGGGCTGGCAGCCAGAACACAGGTAAGGCTGGGGCACCCAGTTGAGCAACCTCTAAGGTAGCCCCCTGGGTGCATCGTCCTCAACACGAGAAGTGTCTAGGGCGAATAGGCACATTATCTGATACCAAACAAAACCTATTTCAACAGTACCATAATGGAGCTGCCAACCTCAGGTTTGCCCGGTGCCTGACCATGTTATCCTATCGACTGCTGATCACTTACACTAATCTTTAATAGAAAAGGCAATCATAGGGACATACAAGCTTTAATATAATGCACTCTACCTTCTGGGCTCGGGACGCCTTCTTTAGGGGTGACTCGCATTTAATAAAAATAGTGCATTGACCTTGCCACACATGGTGATGCAAAGTCGAAATCAAGCAGTTTGCACTGCTCCTGCGGTCTGAAATGGCAGAACTGCTGTCCTCTATTTACTTGGTCCACCCAGGGGGGCACAAACAGTGGTTCAGGCCCTGGCGACCCCTTTAACTCCCATGACCTGGGTACCACTGATACCATATGCTAGGGACTTATAAGGGGGTCAAAGGCGTTGCCAACTGAGATTGCCAATTCAAATGCATCAGTTCTAGGGAGAGAAAACTGGAGCCTGGTTAGCAGGCTTCAATGCACTGTCAGAGTCGAAAACCAGCGTCCATTAGTCAAAATAGGGGCAACAAGTGCGGGGATACCTGCAAAAAGGCCTGTTTCTTCACAACCGCAGATTAGACACCTTGTGAAACTCTGTATAGTTGTGTCTGTCCATGAACTAGACCAGAAGAGAATTCAAAGTGACATCTATAATAAAAAGACCTCTTGCAATAGTGTTTTGCATGCAACAAGCTCTCACCCACGTTCCACCATAAATGCCATACCTTATGGTGAAATGGTTCGCGCTAGGCGCAATTGTAGCCAGGACATATATTTTACTAACAATATCTATAAAATAAAAGAAAACTTCAGTAGAAGGGGATATGATAAAGTTTGCCTGGATAATGCGGAGAGATAAGTGTTGCAATTGAACAGAAAGGAGACACTAGTATTCAGTGTTAAAAGAACAAAAGTAAGAAAGAACACATTTCAGAAATTCTATTCACGACTGAATAGAACTCTGACAGTAACAATATATATATATATATAATATTCTAAGAAAAAATTGGCATTTGTTAGACTCAGAGAGCATTCCTAAAGTTATACTACCAAAGAAACCGAGAGTGGCATATCATAAGGGCAGGACGTTGAAGAACACTATGTCCCAGTTATATCAAAGCCAAAAGCAAGATCAATGTGACGTGGTTGTCCGACAAACCTGTGGGCTTTTACACCTATGGAAACTGTTGTATTTGTAAATTCGGACAGAACAAATTGCTGAAGTTCAGTTACAATAGATCCAAAGAATACACCATTGAGGGTTTCATCAATTGTAACACCATGTTCACAGTATTTATCATTATATGCTCCTGTAAAAAAGTATATATTGGCAGCAGCATACGTAGTTTAAAATTGCGTATACAGGAACACGTAAGAGCTATAAGGGATAATGATATAAAATATCCAGTTGCAACTCATATACACCATGACCATCCAAATGACAGGACCATTACGTTTCATGCCATTTGTCATGTAGCAGTACAAGAAAGAGGTGGAAACAGAGCTACTCGAGGCAACTTGAAGCAAGATGGGTTTGCCGCTTGCGTACTGTCAAATTTGGAATAAATATTAATCATGAATTCCATCATTTTCTATGATCTGTATTCAATGCTGCCATTATAGTTGGACTCCCATTTGATTCAGTAGGAGTGGCTGTGTTAACAACTAATGAGTCTAGAGACTCAGCTATCAGTGCACACATATGCCGTTCAATATTATCTGAATGAATATGAAATTGTGTAACAAATGCCTGACCTGGCCATACAACTAATGAATCTAGACTCTCTGATTTCAGTGCACACATATATATGTTCTCCAATAACATCTGAATGAATATGAAACTGTGTAAAGATCGCCTGTCTATATTCCAATATATCCTGTTTTCTCTATTTGATTTTGTGTATAGACAACTTAATCCATTCCAGTTACAGAAATTATTTCGATTGTGTTAAAAATATTCTGGACTGTAATGTATTTTCCAATGAGCTGGATTTACAAATAAGGCCATCAACTTTAGTTATATACATTACTTATATAATGTCAAACTTCTGACCTATTTTCACGCTTTACCACAAGAAGGATTTTACTGATGAGATCATTGAATAGAACCAGGTGACTCACACGTAATTTGCTTCTTCAAAGATGGCGTGCACTGTGTCAGAACTGGTCGCATAAAATGAGAGCGCTTGTAGACACTTTCTTCACTTAAATGCTATGTCCCGTAGATTATATTAAAAACCCCACATTTTTTAATGAGATTATGGAACAGAACCAGTGGACTAAGTTGTATCCTGCTCCTTTGAAGATGATGTGTAATATGATAGAACAAGTCGTATAAAATAGGAGCGTTTTTAGCAACAACAAAAATCATTCAAGCTCTATGCCCCGTAAATTATAAGAACAACAGCGTTTCTCCCTAATGAATTCTCACAAGGTATATCCAAACTGAATCAATATACCACCAACTTAGCTTTAGACATGACCATGGTAGCTATTTAAACTATCATGGGTCCATATTGAATTAAATTGTCAAACATCCTTTCAAAGATGGTGCCGGTTTTACTAGACTTAGTTGCGCTTTGTGAAAACATTGTGTACTTTCACACCATTGGGTGTTTAACTATGACATTTGACACATAAAAAAATTATTTTAGCATATGGCGTTCTATTGTGATCAAATTGTAATATTAGCAAGTGGGCAATGTAATAAGACAAGAGTATAGGCTGAGTCCCACTGTTTCAAATTACAAACATCCAATCAAAGATGACATCTGTCAATTAAACCTAGACCCGTCCTGTGTGTACGTTTTTTATTTTTACATCATCAGGTATTTGACATAACGAACTACCGTATAAATTGGCCTGCCGGATGTGGTTCTGTTTCAACACTTTGAAGCAGAGGCTCTGACGGACAGTCTTATCAAACCGTGCGAATAGCAGGTGAGACACACAATATGTCAGTAGTATAGAGTAGTGTGCCCAATGTCTAATGCGCTGATCTTTATTCATTAAATTTACATGCTTGTAAAAACCAGGCCAAAGTGTCATTTCAAAAAGAGTTTATCTGCTTTCTCTGAGTTTAAATTGAATATGTTGTTTCCCAAACCATATGTTTTATCGTGGAGGATTAAGCATCTCAAGATAGCGTCTGCCTCCAAAGAGCTGAATAATGTAACTTAACTTTTCGGACCTTGCCAATGAATACAAACTCCTATCTTGATCATCAGAGATCTGTTAGTGAGTTAGGCATTGCAACTAATATTCATAGAGATAAATTATTAAATGTATTCGAAATGCTCGAGGTTGTGATAAGGTGCAAACATGCATCTTTAACTGAAAGAGCTTTGTCAGTGAGCGAGGTATTATAACAAATATCTGTAGAATTAAGTTGCTTAACGTATTTGAAATACTCAAGATTGCGATAAGGTGTAGGCAACTAATAAAATGTCTCTTAATATGGTGCCTTTGGAATTGCACCACTTGCTATAGAGATTATATACATGAAGAATGAGGTTGCTTTGATCTCTTCTCACGTGAACTCTGTGCTCTTTCTGATTCCAACATTAACAAATATGCCCCAGCATTTAGACTTTTTCAGAATGATAGACGCCATTTTCTCAAAAAAAGTGTGAATGCAACTTATTGTATCGTACCTTATCCTGTGGTTTTGTGTAAAGACATTCATAGTTGTTATGATGTTGTTCAAAACATTATGTTACTGAAGAGTTGATGTTTGCTATACAAACTCCTTGACATAACACGGCTACAGTTGAAATATAACTGGCCTTTCGTACATCAGTTTCGGTGATTATAGGAATGTACAATGATGCTCAGGTTCCCGTGTTTTTTCGTATTTGGACATGCACATTTTGTAATCATATTTACAATGATTTTAAAAACGTAACTGGGAACCATAAAATACTGGATGACGTGTAACCATTGTCCTAAATTCTCGGGATTGAAGAAAATTGTCTGTTTTTTAGATATGTGTTTTTTATATATGGAATTATATTTAATTAATGTATGTGGTAATGAAATTGAGGCCCTCTATCCAGTGCTGTGAAAGTATACATGTCTTAGTCATCAAATTGTAATTTGACACTATATGACGCATAAGTAAAGGATGAATATTATATTATTTTAGGAGATACACACTATACAAAATGTGTGACCTCAGGACCTAGGATATACTAAAGCAAAGACGGTCATTGGAACCACAGTTTCGTATTGTGGAGGTATGTGGTTATAACAGTATACTCATTATAAGAGTATATTAGTATGCGGTCCCCATAGTCATAAGGAAAAGAACGTAGACAATAATATGTTCAACCATATTCACCAAGAATAATAATGAATTATGGTGCCCGTCTAGTGGACGCTAGCGGAGCTAGAGGGTAGCGGTCCGGATTGAAATGTGCCGGTGTGAGAGCAGTATCGCTTTCTCCACCGCTCCGAATCCCACTCCCCGTTTAGATCGGCTTCGGATGCTGTACTCACCCCCCGCTTTAGATGCTGTTGGGCGGCAGGCGCTCGTACTGTCTCTCCTAGTTCTGTGCTGCGTTTCAGTGTACCTGCAGCGCCTACTGCTTCAGCTCACCAGCGCCCCCATGATGGCTCCGAAGATCGCGGTGAATGTCCCAACGAAAGCAGCAGCGGCGGCCGCCGCGAGAAGAGCGCGGAGCAAGGCAATTCCAACCTCTAACGAGAACGTCATGATAGGCACCTACAATTTCCCGGAACAACTCCCCAAACAACGCCTGATAGAATCGAGGAGAGGGAAGGGCGGTACAACTGCAGGCAACAGCACCCATTACCCTATCCTCCAGCTGTGTAACTCTTTCCCCCATATTAGAAAACGCTTTGGATAGTTTACGGACTACTCCCTGCATTTTCCGCTTCCCTGCCTGGGTTTTCCTGCTGTCATGGCGCGCCTCCTCTCTGTGGGCCAATATGGCCGGATGAATTGTCTCCAGTGTGGAGGGTCCTTCGGGTTTTATGGCAGCTGAGGATTTGTCGTCGGTTCCTGACAATGGGGTGTTAGCTGAGTAATCCCAAGAGACATCTTTTCTCTGCTTATTCCCTTTGCCTAAGCGACCTGGACCTTTTTTTGTTGTTGAAGGTAGATCCTCATCGCTCTCTTCCAGATCCAGATCCCCATCGCTCTCTTCCAGATCCAGATCCAATTCCAAGCTGCTAGCCCCCTGTGATGTACTTAAATGCATCCTCTGACCACTCTGTGCTTTCTAAAGATTTGTTAAGGTTTTATGATTAAAGCTAATCATAAATTCACTTTAACCTTTTGTCCCCCCCCCCCCCAGAAAATATATATGTATATATGGCCACTGTGTAGTTATGGGTCAGCTGCACTTTACATTGAAAAGGAAATTGTTGGTTTGTGTATAACCTTAGATAGAGTGGATAGATTTGCACCAAACTTAACGATCACCGGTGTTAAGCAAGCTCGGTTCGATGTGCCAATTCTCATGTTTCTCCGGGAGAGAAAAAAGTAAAGAAATAAAGAGGGCTTAGGAATATATATTTTCCCATTTAGCTGCCATAGGACATTTTGTTTACTACTACAGTCAAAACTACTGACCAGTTTTAAACCAGATTTGGCATGAAAATATCCTATTTTGGTATACATCTGTTCTGAAGTTCTTGAGATACAAGTAATTTAAAAAGTTGTCAAGTGCTTGTGATCCGAAAATCCTCTAGAAATCCTGAACTTTCAAAATTAAACAATTCCATTGTAAGCTGACTCCGATACAGTTTAACATGTACAATTATAAGGAAAAAAATGTATCCAGAGTGTCTTTTTATATGTGTGTATATATTTTAAATGTATTTATATTTGTTTCTCTGTAGCCCTGAAGAAGTCCCTTTGGGACGAAATGCGTCGGCTTCTGGACTTTATGTGATCAACTTATCTTGACAAAAAAGAAAGTCCAATAAAGAACACTTTGAAAAAGAAACATCAGTGAATTGGAAGTCCTTCAAATGCGCATATTAAAACGGTCTTCCACATTTGATTCTCATATGATACATTGTTGAGTGCAGAACCCTATTGTGTTTTATGTTTGCTTGGGATTTTTTTTCCAAGTTCAGGAGTAGAGAGAGGTGTACTCCTTGGTTTCCTGCACCACTGTTTATTTCCCATACATCACATTGACAGGTGCGAACTGCTACTGCGTCAACCCTCAGTTTGCTAGTCGAAATTTCTAGTTCATGAAGTCTGTTTTACTCATTGGACAAATGAGGAGGAGCAAAGAAAGTTGGTTGGGTAATAGACTGCCCATTTGTGGAAAGGCATTACCAATTTTAGTCCTTATCACCAATTTGTTCAGTAAGAAGGAGGATGAAAAATGGATGCTGGAAAGTGCTTACAGCTCACTCACACGATGAGCAGATGTTATCGCAATGAGGAACCTTGCCTTTAATGTGAGCAATCTCAGGGGGCAACTATCCATAGGTGTGAATGAAGTGCACATCCGGAATGTAAGAACTAGTCTGAGGCATTACAAAGGGCGTTGGTGGGAAAGCACAAGCTACTTACCTTCGGTAAGGATATATCTGTAAGACACATTAGTAGTGATAGATTCCTTACCTTAGAATTACCCCCATGCGTCAGACTGGATCAGGAACGTTTTTGTCAGCAGTACCCCTGTGGGTCAGTAGGCGTCGTCGTGTGGTTCGGCGTACGGCATTGGCACCGAGATGACGTCACTGGAGCTACTTAGACGCGCCCAGGCACGCCGACGTCAGTTCTGTACATGACTTTCCGTGCCAGGAACACAGAGCCATGCAAGAAACTGACCCCATGTGCCCTGAAACTAGGGCCCTGAAAGGAATGACCTTAACCCTAGAAATCAGTTCGCCGAATGGCGAGGATGGGTGGGGCGGTAAGGAATCTATCACTACTAATGTTTCTTACAGATATATCGTTACTGAAGGTAAGTAACTTGTGCATCTGAAAGAAACACGTAGTGATAGTTTCCTTACTTTAGAATAGATACCACAGCAATACCGACCCCGGTGGTGGGTCTGTGAACCACGATCACACCAAAAAGTCCTGGAGAACAGAACGGCCAAAGAAGCAGTCCCTCCGGATTTGGCTGTCCAGGCAGTAATGCTTGGTAAACGTGTGCAGCGAGGCCCACGTAGTTGCCTGGCAAGGAAACTCCCCGTAGCAAAGTAGTAGTGGCTGCCGTCACCCTGTTAGAATGGGCGCATAGCCCCACCGGAGGCTCCCCTTTAGCCAAAGAATAACAAGCCTTAATGCACAGAACGATCCACCGAGTGATGGTCCGCTTGTGCACGGCCCGATCTTTCTTGGCGCCTACGTAGCCAACAAAGAGCTGGTTATCCACCTGGAACTGTTGTGTGCGGTTAAGGTAGAAAGAGAGTGCACATTTTGGGTCCAGACGGTGGAGACTCTCTTTCTCTTTTGAGGGATGCAGAGGTGGAAAAAAGGTAGGCAAAGTGATGATCTGCCCGATGTGAAAGGCAGTGACCACCTTTGGCAGAAAAGAAGGACGAGTCTTTAGAACAACTTTGTCCGGATGGTCAGAGATAAAAGGAGGTTTAGAAGAAAGAGCCTGTAACTCACTCACTCCTCTTGCAGAGGTGATAGCCACCAGGAAAGCCGTCTTTAAAGTAAGAAGACAAAGAGGACAGTTGTGAAGTGGCTCAAAGGGAACACACATCAGATATGTCAGAACCAGGTTCAAGTCCCACTGAGGCATTATGAAAGGAACAGGAGGGAAAAGATGAGGAATGCCTTTTAAGAATCTATTTACAGCAGGGGACATGAAAAAGGAAGGCTTAGCTGGAAGCCGTAAAAAGGCTGAAATGGCCTAGAGATAGCCCTTGATAGTGACCAGAGCAGAGCCCTGCTGGGCCAAAGAAAGGAGAAATAGAAGGACCTCTGAAAGAAGGGAAGAAAGGGGATCCACAGCCTTTGCTGTGCACCATGCTACAAATTTATTCCACCTGCAGACGTATACCATTTTAGTGCAGGGACGCCTGGCTGCCAAGATTACATCACAAACTTCGGGAGGGATGTCAAAAGACGTCAACTGCCGCCACTCAATCTCCACGCAAGGAGGTGGAGGCTGGACAGGTTCGGGTGGAGGACCTTCCCCTGCGACAGAAGATCCTCCCGAAGAGGCAGTCGGATCGGGGGATTGATAGCCATGCGGAGTTGCTCCGGATACCATACTCTTCAAGCCCAGTCCAGAGCCACAAGAATGACTTGGGCCCAGTTGCGCTTGATGATCTTCAGCACTCTGGGTAGAAGTGGTATAGGAGGAAAGGATATTGTAGACCGCAACTCCACTTGCGAGGAAAAGCGTTGCCTAGCGAGAGCCGCCTTGGAAATTCCAACGCGCAGAACTGATGACATTGCGCGTTCTCTTCGTTGGCAAATAGATCTAACCAAGGCTCTCCCCACTGCTGAAAGAGACCTTGCGCCACGTCCGAGGTCAGACGCCATTCGTGATCAATCATACACCATCGGCTGAGTTTGTCCGCCCTGCCGTTCAGAGAATCTGCCAGGTGTTGAATCACCAGGGAAATGCCCTGATGTTCCACCCATGTCCAGAGGCGAAAAGCCTCCTGACAAAGGGTCCATGACCCCAACCCGCCCTGTTTGTTGCAGTACCACATGGCAGTGGTGTTTTCTGTGGACACCTTCACTACTCTCCCCAAGACAGAGGGAATGAATACCTTCAGTGCAATTCAGATCGCCCGAAGCTCCAGAAGGTTGATATGGAGCCGGGACTCCGCCGGGGACCAGAAGCCTCTGATCTCCGCCTCTCCCATGTGGCCCCCCCATCCCAGAAGGGGCGCGTCCGTCACAACAGTGTTTTCCGGTTGGGGAACGGAGAGGGATCAGCCATTGACCCAATTGAGATTTGTGAGCCACCATTGCAATTGGCGTGCAGTGCACTCCCAGATCTGTACGTGATCTGACAGATTGCCCTGATTCTGTGCCCACTGGAACTTCAGGTCATGCCATCTGGCATGATCCACTAGCAGGATGTAGGAGGCCATCAGGCCCAGTAGCTGGAGGGTCATCCTGACCGAAATCCGGGATAGAGGCTGAAAGATCGGAATCATAGCCTGAATATCCTGGACTTGCTGCTCGGGAGGATAAACCCGAAACTGCGCAGAGTCCAGAACCGCTCCGATGAAGGAGCTTCTGAGAGGGAATCAGGTGTGCCTTCGGCATGTTGATGGAAAACCCCAGCAAAGGCAGGAGGTCGGCCGTAGTCTGGAGGTGGGAAAAACTGCCTGGTGCGAGCCCGCCTTCAACAGCCAGTAGAAGAGATAGCGGAAGACTGGAACCCCTGATCTGCATAGATGAGCTGAGACCACCGCCATCACTTTTGTGAACACACGAGGGGCGCTGGTAAGGATGAAAGGGGAGCACGGTATACTGAAAGTGCTTGTGGCCTACCGTGAACCGCAGGTAACGCCGGTGGGCCGGCAGGACGGGGATATGGAAATATGCGTGCTGCAAGTCCAATGCTACCATCCAGTCTCCAGGGTCGAAGGCAGACCAGACCTGAGCTAGCGTCTAAATCTTGAACTTCTCCTTGCGAAGGAAGCGGTTAATGTTCCTGAGGTCCAAGGTAAGACGCAGGCCCTTGCCCTTCTTGGGGACCAGAAATTAGTGGGAATAACAACCACAACCTTATTGCCAAAGAGGCCAATGTCATCAAAGGGCATGTCCATCAGAGTGTTCTGGACATCCCCCGAGAAGCCAGTTGTCCTCAGCCAGGAGTGGCGCCGAAGCACCTGCCCAGCGAGTCAGCTGTATCAAGCCCACAACGGATGGTGAACTTAGCTGCGTCCCTCCCAGCTGCAAAGGCTTGGGAGAGTACTGTGTGGGCCTCCTCCGGACAGTTAGGCAGCACCTGCGCAACCGTGTCCCACACAGAGTTGGAATAATGGCCCAAGAGGCATGCGGTGTTCACCGACCACAGCCCTAAGCTGGCAGATGAAAATAGCTTCCTGCCAAGCTGCTCCAGCGTTTTTGATTCCCTATCCGGAGGTGCAGAAGGGAATGCGCTCTGGGAAGCAGAGGCTTGGACAACCAAGCTCTCAAGAGTGGGGTGTTGGGAGAGAAAGAGGGGGTCGTCTGGAGCCGGGCGATGGAATCGAGCCACGTTAATGCCCACAGGAGCCCCTGTGTTGGGCCTGGACCAAGTGCCCAAAAAGAACGTGCATCATTAAAAGGCAGCAAGGGCTCCGAAGAGGTTGCAGCCAGCTGAAGCACTTCTGTCAGGAGGTTAGTCCTGAAGGCCAACACAGGGAGATCGAGGTGGAGGGCCTCGGCCGCACTACGCAACACCATTGCGTAACTTGCTCCCTCCTCCGTAGCCACAAAATGAGGAGACAGCATGCAAAGGTCAGGTGAGGTGAGGTGTCAAGACCACTGGTATCCCCAAAATCCTCTGCCCAGTCCAGATCATACTCACACTGTTGTGTGAGAGGGTCCTCAGACCCTACCCAGTCCTCCCCTTCCTCCAAAGTCTGTGAAAACAGGCTGAAAATAGGGAGAACGGACATAGGCGTAAAAAGCCCCCATCGGCGTCAAAATCTGCGTCGAGCGACGCTGTTCCTGCGCCGTGTCTGATTCGGGGCTGAAACCGCCAGCGGTAGAACCGAACGACGTCAGAGGTAGTGCCGGAGTCGACATCGGTGGAGGTGTTATGAGGTCAACCAGTGTCACCCGGGATCCGAGCCAGAGGTCCTGTGGCGCCGGGGCCAAAGCCGGCGGAGATGGAAGAACATGACCCCAAGTCGGGCCCACGGGGCCCGAAGGTACACCAGCGGGGCTAGACAGCCCAAAGAGTCGGGCCATGGCAGCAAGAAACTCTTGCACCTGAGCAGGCGTCGCTGACGGACCCGGGAAGGGCGGGTAGGCAGGCGGCAATGTCGCAGACTCTGCCGGAGCCACGGGGGTGGCACTACACACACCCTCAGCCCGACGGGCGTGGGAAGTCTATGAGCGACGACACTTCTTAGACTCATTTTTGGAATGCTTCGACTTACCTGACCCAGAGTGCGAAGACTTGGATCCAGACGAACAATGGTGACGGCTCTGTGACTGGTCCCTCGACCTCCTTCGGTACCGGGACAATGAGCGGCGCAGAGCCGACTGCCATACTTCTAGCAACTTTCGGGACCGCTCCTGCAAAGTCTTCGGTGCCATAGCCCGGCAGTTGGGGCACGACTTGGAGTCGTAGTCGCACCCCAGACAGTAGAAACACGCGGTGCGGGTCAGTCACTGACATCATGCAATGACCGCCCCCGCAGTCCTTGAAGCCGGGCATCCCTACGACACCAGGAGTCGATTGACTCAAAAGAAATGAGACAAAAAGGCCTAAAAAAACTCAGCCAAAAAGTGACTGGGGGTACTTGCTCTTCCTGGATCTGCGCTTGCTGGTGCGAAAAATGAAAGAACTGATGTCAGTGTGAGTGGGCACGTCTAAGTAGCTCCATTGACATCACCTCGACGCCAACGACGCACGCGGAGCCGCACGACAATGCCTAACGACACGAAGGAGTACTGCTGACGAAAACTTTCCGGATCCAGTCTGACACCTGGGGTAATTCTAAGGTAAGGAATCTATCACTACATGTTTCTTTCAGATATATGGATCTGCCATTTCAAAAATCACAACACAAGAGGTTACTTAAGCAAAGATGGCTTATCAAGCAAACAGAGAAAGGCCAATAAAGCTGATAATTACCCTTCAATTTTTGCCACAGCGAGGCATTGCTGGACTACAGCCAAGCAGAAAATAAGAACATTCGATAACTGGATCTGCAAGGGTTGTATGTGCCGGGAAGAACATCAAACAAAAAACTTCGGCCAGCGTCCTGCATGGATAGTCTTAGTGGTGGGATGACTGTCAACCAATATAACATTCATGACAAAAGGGAGATTGAAGGCTTCAACGGTCACCACTCAATCTCCAAGCATGGAGGTGTAAGTTGGGCTGGATGCGATCCAGAACCCTGCCCTGTTTTTGAGACAGTTTGTCCTCCAGACGAGGAGGCAGAATGAAGGACAGATGCTCATAGAGGTTCAAAGTACCACACTCTCCTGGACCAAGGTGGAGCCACTAGGATGACTTGGGTTCAGAATTTTGACCAGATGGGGTAGAGGCGGGAAGGCATACAGTAGTTCAAGGGCGTATCCAAGCAAGGACTGCCTTGGGAACTCTAACACACAAACGCTGGGGCACTACATTCTCGGCAGTGGTGAAAAGATCAAGCCAAGGTTCTCGAGATTGCTGTAAGGCACCCTGTGCCACCGGCAACCACCATTTGTAATCTACTAGGTTATGCCAGCTGGCTTGGTCTGCCCTAGCGTTTAAAGAACCTGCCAGGTGTTTTACGACCAGGGATGTGCACTGACAACTTGGCCAAAGGAGCAGAGCCTCCTGGCACAGGACCCACGATCCCACTCCGCCCTGCTTGTTGCAGAACCTTATGGTGGTTGTGGTTTTGTCCATGAGAACCAGCACTCATTCTTCCTTGATGTCTAGGTTGAAGGCTATCAATGTCAACCGAACTGCCCACAACTCAAGCCAATTGATGAGGCGGCTGGTCCCCGCCAAAGGCCAGAGTCCAGACTCCTCTGATCTCCCCATCCCAGCAACAATGCATCTGCCACAACTATTAGCTCTGGGTGGGATAAGGGGAGGGGTCTGCCATCTATCCAATTACAATCCAGGAACCACCACTGCAGAGCGTTCCCACACTCCAATAGCTGGATGGATTCTGACAGGTTTCCATAGTGCTAGTCCACTGAGATTTCGGATCCCGCTGCAGAGCCCACAGGAGCCTCCTGGTGGTGTCCACTAGCAGGATGTAGGAGGTTAAGAAGCCTCAGAATCCCTTTGACTGAGACCCAGGTCAAGTGTTGAAACCTCAGGATCGACTCGTTGAGGAGAAGAGAAGTCTGGAAAGAGCACTGTTTCCAGTACGGCTCCAATGAAAGTGAGCTTCAGCTAAGAAGTCAAGTGTGACTTAGGCACATTGATTGAGAACCGTAGCAATATTTGAAGATTGACAGTTGTATGGAGGTGATCCATGATTGATTGAAGTAAGCCCGCTTTCAGTAACCAGTCGTCGAGATATGGGAAGACTGGCATTCCCAAACTCTAACAAGCATCGGCATAGCCAATAGGTCTCGCCTTTGGACCTTATAAGTGTTTAGTTATCCAACATTATATCCTTCGTGCAACAACATCAACTGTTGCATTGCTAAACACTTATAAGGTCCCAAAGGCAAGACCTATTGGCTATGCCAATGCATTGACAGTTACTGGCATAGCAAGGGATCCCTGCGCCTCAATGCAAGAAAGGTAATTGCCCCGACGCAGATCTCCTGGTTTAAAATTAAAAAAATACCAAGAGTGGCCTTTTCGAACTCACCAGGCCCCGGTGTAACTGCACATCCTGCATTAATTTTAACTGTGCCCCTGTTGGTAAGAGGGAAACCCTGGTTGGTGGATAATAAATCTGATCCATGTGCGTGTGCAAGAGGGCTCTGCATTGCACGGTTAGTGAGTGTGGCCATATATATCCATTGAGAACTGCTGACCTGAGTTGCCAAAATCCTGAAATAAATTTTTAAAAAGCGGAATTGATGTTTGATCATCATAGCCACTTTCCTAGTTTAATCCACGTGCTCCCTGACTGCCTCCGTCCGCCACCTCTTGGCCCACCCAGACGTCAGTGGTGAACAGGGCTGCCCTCTAGTGTACAGTCGTCAGTTCTCAACTCTTTGCCATCCTCTGGCTCCCAAAGGGTGGCTCTACGGTGCGCTCCTTGGCCCTGGTGCATCCTGGTCTCTCTGGAGGCCCAGCACGGTGGGCGAGAGGGTTAGCACCGGAATGAAGATCTGCCATACCTTGGGCTCTGCACTGGCACCGGCAGGGGCCCCCCTCTCCTTGCTGGTTGCACCTGCAAGAGTCAAAAGGCCTGCATGCTCTGCTGTCTTCTCAGGCTAGAAGGATTGTGGTCCCCAAAGCCCTCTCAGCTTCTTAAAGTCTGTCTCTTGGGGAGGATGGGAGGTGGGACTCAATGGGGGGCGGGATTGCTCCCCAGATTGTATAGATAGGCTAATGTGATCATCTTCCCCAGGTGTGTTGGTGCCAAGGTGGGCTGTCACCTGTGACCCCGGCCAGGAGAGGAGCCGAAATGCAGCGCTTTGTTATGGGACACAACCCCTTGCTGTGGGGGTGCAATTCCATCCAAACCCATTAGCATCTTAAAGAGTACTGCATCCTGTACATTCCAGCCCAAGTCGTGAGACCTCTGGGACCACACCTGCAGTGCGAACTATGCAACACTTTTGACTCGAGAGACTGACTAGCCAAACAAAGTTGTAAGTAAACATGAACATAGCACATACAGAGGGCGTGCCCTTAGGTGCACGGCCATCTTTTGTAACACATTATACATGCACACAGTGTTCAGACCTTAAAAAGCGTAATTGGGGCAGTGTGCACGATGTACTCAGCGTACCTGGTTTCATGATGGTGGCGTGCAAGCAGTATGGTCAAGTTTTAAATCAGGGAATTGGTACCTCCAGTGGCATTGCGATACTATAAAATGTCCCAGATGGATAGGACATTTTCAAACCATCCCATAAATAAACTTGGGGGAGTGTGCATTAACCTGCTATTCGTTTCATGTACCTTCAGGCATCCCTCACACTCGCCCATACCCCACCCAGTAAACGCGCGTGCAGCAAACTACTCTTCCCAACCTGCTCTGAGCCTAGGCCTTACATTCTTGGTAAATCCTGCTTGGAACTTCTGTAAAGAGTTACGTAAATTATTTTCCTATGGAGGTTTTGAGCTACGTTCAGGTGTCAGCGATAGTACAAAGGAGTTCATACCAGAGCGTGACAAACAGGTACCACGTCTTACACAGGGAGGTTGTTTTTGACATTTCATTTAGCTAGTTGCTTCTCTTTCAAAGGAATCCACAGTGCTGTCTCAGGCGCAGCTCGTCTCCCCTTTTAGTCATGCACTGCTCACCTGCTTTATCTTGGTACCACGAGTGCAGATTCCCCCGTCACTGCAGAGTGTGTTAGCACTCATCCTTTTTCCAATGTAGAACCGCTTAACAATAGGTTGAACTCTTCTGTGCACAGCACGGAAGGTGAATATTTTGTGTCTTACAACATTAGCATCCTATTGTTTTGCACAAATTGTGCTTGTCACAGATCAAAATGCCCCAGTCACTTTCATGTTACGGTTAAGTGCAAATCACCCATCCAGGGAGGTATGGGTACCGTGCACAAGGCAGCCTCTCGCAGTATTTAGCTTCAACCCGCACCATGACTGGCAGTCAAGAGATGCTTATTTGGAAAAATAAGCCAGGGCAAGCGCGAGCGCCATCTGTTTCCAATTAACGCGGTCGCGATAATTGGAAACAGATAGCGCTGATGCTCGCTCTCGCAAGCCGTAGGCAGGTGCAAAGGTGGGGCATGCACCCGCCTTTGCCAACTGTGTGCCGTCTTACTTAGAAAGATGCACGCAAAGGTCAATAGGCTGTCAGCAAAAAGAAAAACACACGCACAAGTGTGGTCAGACTTGGAAGTCCTTACTAAAGCCTCGCAGAGCAGCACATGCACGCTGGCTCATGCGAGACCTAAAAATGGGAAGTGACCACCACCATCGCTTTCTTGAATGCTCAAGGGGCCCTGCAAAGGTCGAAGAGGAGCACCGACAAAAGTATAGGTGCTGATGGCCTACTTGGAACCAAAGGTAGGGTCTGTGGGGCTGCAGGACAGGAATGTGGAAATAAGCCTCCTGCAATTCCAATGCCACCATTAAGTCTCCTGGATCCAAGGCAGGCAAAACGTAAGCCAGAGTGGCCAACTTGAAATTACCCTTCTTGATGAAGTGTAGAGGGAAGAAATCTGAACTAAGACAGAGTCCTCTGTCTTTCCCTGCCACCATAAAGGAGTAACAACCAGTCCCAGCTTATGATACAGCATCCTTTCTATAGCGCCATTGTCTGTGAGAGCGCAAACTTGTTTTTGTAGATTGGACAAGTGGTCCTCCAAATGATGTTGTAGGCTAGATGGCACGTTTGGAGTGTTATAAAGGAAAGGTAGGGTGAGGCCATGCCGGCCCCCGACTGGCAGATAACGCTCTGTTGAGGGTTAACTAAAGGGGTTTTGCAGCAGAAGCACGGGTAAGAGGATTGGGTCTGCAATTTGTTGGCCCAGGAGTCCTGGACATGACCAGCCAGATCCCCGACCACTACCTCCAAATGTTTGGGAAGCATGTTGTTGTTGAGGCAAATTTGACATGGCTTCTGAAGCCACAAATGAGAAAATACTGGGGAAACAACGGTGCCAGGCCAAGGGAACAATCTGTTGCCATGCTTTCTTTTAAGAGTTCCAATACTGTATCTGCCTCAATTGAGTCAGGTGCAATCAAAGAGCATGTAAATGAGTGATTGTTGGACATCACTCAAGAAGCCAGTGGAGTGTCCAAGCATGCAAACCAAAGCACCACGCTGGTACCAACTCCCCTACCCAGAACAGTTTGTTGTGTTCAGGCCCTATCTGATAATGAAATTCACTGTGTCCGTGGCCCGAAGATCATTAGAGACCATTGGCAAGATGTCAGCCACCATGTCCCATCGCACATGCAAATAACTCCCCAGGGGACAACTTGAGTTTACAAACCAGAGGGCTAGACTAGCAGACGAGAAAATGAATTTTCCAAAAGCCTCCGTGCAACTAGATTCTGTCTGGTAGGGTGGTCGGAAACACTTTGGGATTCAGATAGTGGAGGAGACTCGAATGAACAGGTTCTCAGGTGTTTGTTTCTGCAGGAGAAGAGATGGGTTCCCCAGAGCATGTCTATGTCTCCTGACTGTTTGGCGTTTGACAGAGGGCAAGAGGTTGGCTTTGCCAAAGTGCCCAAAACTGAACAGTAGAAAGGGTTTGAAAGGTTTGCTCTGGCTGTAGAACCTCTGAGCAGGTTTGTCTTTATTTCCACTGAGGGGGAGATGGAGGTCAAGTTTGTCAGCTACTCACATGATGACCAAATAAGACACTAGAGGGGCCAGGAGGAGAGCTTAGGGCAGTGTCTGGCGATTTGTTAAAACCACTGGCCTATTGCAGGTCGAGGAATAGATTTTAGTAATTGTAGTATGGTGAGGTGTCAACACCACAGTCTTGTGGCTCAGGGCCAGAGAACATATAAATCAGAGGAAGCATGTCTGAATCAGAATGAGATTGCGGGAAGGATCGAGGTGGATGCAACTTCAGCCTAGATAATGTTGGATTTTAGTCAAGTCTAAAAGGGCTATTGGCTTTTCCTCTGACATCGACTGCATTGTTGCATCGACAAATGGAGCCCTGTTGCAGGCCCTGGCATCCCAGGGAAAGTGGGTGCAGGCGTCAGTCCAGGAGTTAGGGTGGGTCCAGGAAGATGGTTAAGAAGCACAATTGCCATCTGGGATGGATATGCTGGGGGTAACCATACTGGAGGCTCCTTGAATCTGTGGGTCAGTAGGTGCGCCACAGGGATCAAGTAAGATACCGAGGATTCTCAGCTTAGCCTTGACCTAGGTCAACTGCATCGTCATTGACTGACCTGAAATTTAGGGCTGGATCGGAACGAGGGCCGATATCGGTTCCGCGGTAGGAGAGCAACGTACCCTGATATCCGTGTGACTTCTCCAAGAGAGAGTGGGAAGAAAAAAGGGAGCTTTGTTTCGTCTTCTTGTGCTTTTGTTTTTTTTCCTTCAACTTACCAGAGGAGGTGGAGAGGGACGACGACCTCTCTCAGGTTTAGAACAAGTTTGTGTTCTAGACTTCGACTGGGACTGGGCCTTCCTACAGTGCTTAACGACAGAGCTTGGCCTCACGGTCCTGGATGGCCTTTGGGTTCCTCACAGCGCAGTCGCCGCACGAGTTAGTTATGCGAGGAATACAGGCATCAGAGACTGACCTCATGAGAGTCCGTCACTGACATCTGATTGTGGCAATCCTTGCAGGATTTCAAACCTGTTGTGTGCATCTTGCACACTGGAAAATGTTTTGAAAAATCATGTTTCTCAGGTGACAGTGACAGAGTGAGAGAGCTACGGATCCCTGTCGAAAGGTACAAAAATAAAAGGTGGCAGTCGTATAGGGGTCCCAACGAGACTTTCGGAGCAGGACGCACTAGAATCAAACCTGCACAATGCCAGCTACCAGCGCATGAGGGAATTGATGAGAACATTCTCAGGGTCCAGTATGGTGCAAGGGGGGTATTTATCAGAAATAACACTCCTAACCTTTAAAAAGCATAACACTGCTATAGGTGGAAAAGGTAAATATGAATTCACTTACCTTTTGAGGGTAGTAATCCAAATGGCATTCTTCAACACTGGTCTAAACTAACAACAATCCCAATAATCACCTTTGCTGTTTGTAAACCAACATCAAATAAAATGCAAATGGTGTCATTCCATTCCTACACCTGGGTCATGTGAATGTGGTTGTAGCAGGAAAAAACAGATAAGAATTTACCAATGTATTTATGATGTAGCATTAATGGATTCCTAAATTAAAATATTTAGTGCTGTAAAATATTGAATATGACTAAGGCAAATTAAGTGCCAAAAAGTAAATTACAAAGCATCAAATATTTTGATTCCTTTCGCATTAGTCAAATATATAGTTAACATCTGATCACATACAGATATAACAAAGATAAAAATCAGTCCATAAAGTTGAATAGTAGTGATCTGTTAAAATTGTACAAAATAGCTACTACATACAAATGGAGTTCACACATTCATTCTTAAGTTCCTCATCTGTGACATCCCATGATCTTCCCACGCAAGAAACATTTTCTATTAATAAAAGGTTCTAAGTAAGCTTAAGTATTTTCCATAAAAATTAGTAATCGTGTTCAGTTACTCTATAAAAAAAAAAACCCCAATAGCAGCACAGGTATTGAGCAAGAAGCTGCAAGCCTATGAGACAGATCCCACAAGAGCCCAACCACAGCCTACGGTGAGATCAGTGCCCACAACTGGCCACTGCCGCTCACCATTTCGAAACCTTCAAATTTAAGTTCATCCAAATCTAAATGTGTCCATAGTCCCATACAGCTCACTTATATACAAGCAGCATTGGCAATGCTGAGAGGTCTCATTTTTTAAAGTGACACTTCAGCCAACTATGGTCTTAGGCATTCAATAACGCAGAATACTTGCACTCTGTCACTCACCATGCATCCTTCCACTGCCTGGTTCTATCCTTAATTCACTTACACACCCACAAAAAACGTGCATACAAACTCAATAACATATGTAAGAAAAATGAAAACAAATAACAGTAGGGAAAGAAAAAACATACTGCCACCTAAATATGGCTTCATAAATTTGAATCAACAAACATAGCAGCAGGTGCACAATGTGCAATGGTTTTGTTTATGGCGTTTTGAAGTTCTAGCATGACTGGTGAGTTTAGAAACAATGTGTTGGCCATCCTGGAATGGTAAAACAGCAAACATGTGGACAGTATAATTCAAGGACAGTGACCTGATAAAAATATATTACCTACTGTCGGTCGTTAGTAGGTAGATAGTTATAGTTAGGACCAAAGTTTCAATAGGAAAAGCATTTTTTGTTTTGCCAATAACTTTGGCACCGCTTGACGAACCTCCACAAAATATTCCCTAAACTTCCCCTTTTTGGATCAGCTGCTGTGTTGAAAGTTTCGGGGTAATCCGTCAAGCGGGGGGGGGGGGGGGGGGGGGCGGAGAAAGGGGGGTCCCAAACCATGTTTTCCCCATGTTATGTCTGTGTGGATTTTTCATATTTTGAACACGAGTACAGCCCAAACTGCTGAACGGAATTACAACTAATTTGGCAGAAAGCTAGATTTTGGTCCAGAAAGCGTGCTTTTCTGTGATTTGGTATAAATCCAATCAGTAGTTTCAGAGAAATTAAAGTTTAAAAAATGTAGATATCTGGGGACGAGAGTCCTTGCAGTGGACTCGCAGATCTTACTAAAATTTTATTGCCTGCCAACACTTCAACCAGGAAATGCTGGCAGCAATCTTGGGATTCTGCTAGAAGCAGACCCCATCCCCATCAAAAAAATGTAAAAAAAGCATTGAAAATGCAATAGGTCCCGCCTTTGGGTAAGTTAAAGCCATTTGCTTTGTTAATGGGTTTGTATAGCAAAGCAAATGGCTTTTACTTAATAAAAGGGGAGACCTGTTGCATTTTTAATGCTTTTTCTCTTCCTCTTTCTTTTCCACATATGCATTTTTTACTCTCTTGCTCTGGGTTCAGGTATGGGAAAGTTAAAAGAGGTACTGGTCCCCAGGGGGGTCTTATTAGAATGATAGGCTCCCGGACAAAGCAGTGCACTGGACCCTGCTTACACAACCACTCACAGGAACAAAAATGTTTAACGGATATGGAGTGTTAAAATCTGGTCTGCATGGGGCCCCTATGCTCGTGGGACCCAAGAGCAACTGCCCAGCGTGCCCTTGCGTTAAGATGGCACTGCTGGTCCCCAAAAGCGAGTGCTACAGCTACTAGCTCCAATTAAGTGCTGGAGACTAGTGTTGATGTGGCAAGCTGTTATACTCTTTTATACTGTTGATTGATTTTGAAGACATTTGGCAGGTGAAAAATAGAGCTCTATTAAATATCTAATGGTTTACCAATTGAACGAAAGCATTTTGTTCACTTAAATGGGTTTAAATTAACAGAATGTATACCTCTACTCCTACATATTTATTGCCTTCTGTAAGCATGCATAACTGTATTTATGTATGGGTAGGGGATTTATAGCATCTGGGACTTGCCAAAGAACAGCATGTGTCCTTTTGTGTATGTTTCGCAAGGAAGGACAGATAGGAGTATGACTTGAGAAATTGGAGAGAAGGCATGTTTCTCATCTGGGCAGAATGCCACAATATAGAATGATCACACAATGTAAGGGGCCAGGAGTACAAGAATTCTGGGGGCACACCACAGGAGTGCCAGGAAGGAGGCGCCTAACCCACCCAAGACCTCCTAAATTCTCTTCCCTGAAGTCTGCAGGGTCCCTTGACTTTCCCGTCACCTCCCACGTCTCCACAAGGTCTGCAAGTGACTCCTGTAGCCACCGCTCAAGTTAACATCTCTAAAGGTTTGGATTACTTTACTGTGACAAATCAGGGCCCATCCGGTGTGCAATACGACAATGGATTACACTGCTGGAGGAAACAAGCACTGAAACCCGTATGCAGTAGAGGCACCCTGTGTAAGGGCCACATCTGGTGGAAGAAATACTGAGGAACGCACCCCAGCGCTGTGCATGCCATTATACAGTGCCATACTCCAGGTAGTAATTTTACCTTACAACCGGTGGAACAGTACCAACCTGACAAAGGCCATAACGATTAGTGCAATAATGGGTGCTATCCAGTGCTGCTTAAAAGTCAATGCTTGCACTATACTCGATCAGATTGTAGCAACACCCAAGAGCAGGTTGCAAAAACAACGGCGCTCTGAAAGAATAGACTTTAACATCTTCAGCCCGGGTCCTGCACACATTAACGTCAACGGTAACCCATTTTGTGCAACCGGAATGACTTATCGTTTGCTTTTTCTTCGCACACTCTGTCCTTGTCCCCTCAGCGTCTGCAGTCTGTGAACGTGATAGTTCTCTTCATCAGGCGGCTGTTGGTTCACATCTTAACAGAGCGCCGCGAATCTTCGGCCTCGGGTAGCACATTTGCAACCCAAAGGTGGGTGCAATCCGTATCCAAGAGTCGTGTAACTGCATCACAGGGCGTTTTGCAGAATTGGGTTATTTATTTCAACAATTGTGAGGAACATATTCCGAAATTAGATCATGCAAACCGCATTAGGGCATCTTATCTTTAACTTTGCATGCCAGGCTTTCCTTTAACCGTCCATTTGCCACAACGTATAATACGCTTTCATGCCATTATTCACGTATTCAACCGGCTGAAATCTGTCTGCACAAAATGTTTCTTTGCTCGCCTGCGCGTGACTCTCTGAAATGTCACGGCGCTTTGGGAGTGTAAACTAAACCAGCCCATAAGTCCTAATGTTGCATGCTGCGTAAAGTCTTGCCCCTGTACAGGCCAGGCCAGAAGTAGTGCGCGGGACCATACTGAGTCGTTAAGACTACTGCAACGCGCTGCTCCTGGAGGCCCAAAAAACCTGCTGGGGAAGTTACAACGGGTGCAGGACATGGCCGCTAAGCTGGCTCTCTCTCGCCCTAACCTTAGCTCCTCCACCTTAGCCTTAAGGGACCGACACTGGCTGCCAGTGCACTTGCGTGTATTGTATAAAGCGTGCCTAGTGTTTAAGGCGGTACATCGACAGGGCCCAGTGCCACTGCAGAATATGTTCGCTTGGTACTCTGCCTCGCGGCCCCTTCGCTCTTCTTCGGCACAATTGCTTGTGGTTCCGAGGTTCCAGAGAGTAAGAATGGGTGGCCGCTCGTTTAGTGTCGCAGCAGCCAAACTCTGGAACTCGCCTGCCACTCCCTTTGAGAAGTCAAAGGGACTACTTCCCGTTTAGGAAAGCCCTAAAAACGCATCTTTTCCCTAGGAATGTTTGAGCAGTGGAAGTGTTGTTGACCGGATCTCAAGCGCCAGGATGCCCTTCGGGCGACAGGACCGCGCTATACAAGTATACCTACAATACTACAATGTTATCGCCGAAGCGGGCGCAGGGTTTTTTTTCTGTTCATGACTTCTCTGTAGTAGTAGCTTAAACATCTTAAGCTAAAGTCGGGTGCCGAGATTGCTTAAAAAGTAAAGCATTGTCTATTTCTTTAATTTTTAAGCAATCTCTATATTGAGCATACACTTACTCCTGCAACCAGAACAGAAACCTCGCACCATGGCGCAAATGTAGAAGGGCATAATGTGATCCGAAATTACATCATAGATTTAACCAATATGCAAAGTATGAGATGCCCTTTGTATTTGCTCATTTCCAGCTTCTAAGTCTCTTGTTGGGATATCGCGGTCTCTATGCCTTGCAGGACAAATGGTTCCCACCTATCTGATGAGGTACTAATGTCTCGAATTGACCTAGCAATGTACATGCATGTCAGCTCACAAATGTACTGTCCTTAGAGCTTGTTAAAGATAAAGATTTGAGGAAAAAAAAGAAAAGAAACATCATAATTATCCGATTTGATATGGGAAAGTTGTTTTAAAGCAAGGTTGTGGCTTTTGACTGGGTGGGAGTGTTTGATTGATTCAGATGCTCCGTCCATCACCACCCCCTTTTGTACCGCTTTTGGCCGCCATAAGTGTGGCAGGGTATGCTCAGACGTGAGTCCCTTGCTCACTTTGCCACTGGATTCAATCAAGCCGGACTGAAGACGGCTGGAATGCCAGAAACCGGTCCTCGGAAGCTTGTTTCCGGTCCAGGGAAGACATGGCTTGGCAGTTCGGGCTGGACTGTTCCCATGAGGCACAGGGTCAGACTGATTTGCATATAGCCATGTCAGAACTGGGGTGGCAGAGTGGGCTAAAGAACGGTGATGGATACAACCCAGATCTTTTGACTGGGTGCGAGTGTTTGATTGATTCAGATGCTCCGTCCATCACCACCCCCTTTTGTACCGCTTTTGGCCCCCATAAGTGTGGCAGGGTATGCTCAGACGTGAGTCCCTTGCTCACTTTGCCACTGGATTCAATCAAGCCGGGCTGAAGATGGCTGGAATGCCAGAAACCGGTCCTCGGAAGCTTGTTTCCGGTCCAGGGAAGCCATGGCTTAGCAGTTCGGGCTGGACTGTTCCCATGAGGCACAGGGTCAGACTGATTTGCATATAGCCATGTCAGAACTGGGGTGGCAGAGTGGGCTAAAGAACGGTGATGGATACAACCCAGATCTTTTGACTGGGTGCGAGTGTTTGATTGATTCAGATGCTCCATCCATCACCACCCCCTTTTGTACCGCTTTTGGCCCCCATAAGTGTGGCAGGGTATGCTCAGACGTGAGTCCCTTGCTCACTTTGCCACTGGATTCAATCAAGCGGGGCTGAAGATGGCTGGAATGCCAGAAACCGGTCCTCGGAAGCTTGTTTCCGGTCCAGGGAAGACATGGCTTGGCAGTTCGGGCTGGACTGTTCCCATGAGGCACAGGGTCAGACTGATTTGCATATAGCCATGTCAGAACTGGGGTGGCAGAGTGGGCTAAAGAACGGTGATGGATACAACCCAGATCTTTTGACTGGGTGTGAGTGTTTGATTGATTCAGATGCTCCGTCCATCACCACCCCCTTTTGTACCGCTTCTCAGTAGTAGTGGCACCCGTGCTTTAGCTTAAACATCTTAAGCTAAAGTCGGGTGCCGAGATTGCTTAAAAAGTAAAGAATTGTCTATTTCTTTACTTTTTGAGCAACCTCTGTATTGAGCATACACTTACTCCTGCAACCAGAACAGAAACCTCGCACCATGGCGCAAATGTAGAAGGGCATAATGTGATCCGAAATATACATCATAGATTTAACCAATATGCAAAGTATGAGATGCCCTTTGTATTTGCTAATTTCCAGCTTCTAAGTCTCTTGTTGGGATATCGCGGTCTCTATGCCTTGCAGGACAGATGGTTCCCACCTATCTGATGAGGTACTAATGTCTCGAATTGACCTAGCAATGTACATGCATGTCAGCTTACAAATGTACTGTCCTTTGAGCTTGATAAAGAAAAAGATTTGAGAAAAAAAAAAAGAAAAGAAACATCATAATTATCCGATTTGATATGGGAAAGTTGTTTTAAAGCAAGGTTGTGGCATTTGTTTGACCTTAGAGGGAAAGCTATATCCATCACTGTGGTATGAGTAAGACCACAGGGCAAATACAATAGATTTGCATAATGAAGAGCCTGGCTCAAGTAGAGGCGGATAAACAAATTATTGCAGCTGCTTAAAGGGTAAGCACTAATGCTGTGGAGGCACACAGCTCTTGAAATACCAATAGCTGTACTTAGATAAACCAATATCTGGGCAGAGAGTGTGTCCCTCTCGGTAGTACTACTGAAAGCTATTTTTGTTTACATGAGGTCGACGACAGCTGTACTTCAAGTAAGATCTACAAACTGGCCTTTAATGGACTTTCAAGGAAAACTAGTACATAGGTATAGCAGAATTTAAAACATGCACCAGCTAAGAGTGACCAAATCAGAACCATTCCCACTGGTTTATTTCCTTTCTTCAATGTATTGTATTGTAATTGCATTTATATAGCGCTTACTACCCCTGCTGAGGCATTGAAGCGCTTTTTCGGCGAGTAGCACGCTACTACGGGAGCCATGGAGGATTAGTGTTGAATTAGGATAGTGGAACATGAAAGTAATTTAAACTGGATAGGTTAGTCAGTTATTTGGATTCAGAAGGATAGAATAAGGGTAGAAAAGGAAGAACAATAGTTACTTACCTGTAATCTGTGGTTCCCCAGTATTGGTGTCTTACATAGAGTCACATGCCTGAATCATTCCCCGTTGTCTGAGTGGGAGTCCCACAGGAACATAAAAAAGCAATAATTATGCAAATAATGACCGAAAAACCTTGGTAACATAGAACCAGGAAGTAAAGTAGTAAGCTACAAGGAAAACAAGCATTTACAATGCAATGGTCTCGGCATCATTAAAGGTAGAGCTATTGGCATTGCTCATGACATTTTTTTTTCTTTAAATCATAAATAAATGGCATTGTCATTTACATTGTCAATACACACCACTCTGCACTGCACTGCACTCACCTGCACTGCACTCACCTGCACTACACTCACCTGCACTACACTCACCTGCACTACACTCACCTGCACTACACTCACCTGCACTACACTCACCTGCACTACACTCACCTGCACTACACTCACCTGCACTACACTCACCTGCACTACACTCACCTGCACTACACTCACCTGCACTACACTCACCTGCACTACACTCACCTGCACTGCACTCACTACTCTGACCTGCACTACACTCACCTGCACTACACTCACCTGCACTGCACTCACCTGCACTGCACTCACCTGCACTGCACTCACCTGCACTGCACTCACCTGCACTGCACTCACCTGCACTGCACTCACCTGCACTGCACTCACTACTCTGACCTGCACTGCACTCACCTGCACTGCACTCACCTGCACTGCACTCACCTGCACTGCACTCACCTGCACTGCACTCACCTGCACTGCACTCACCTGCACTGCACTCACCTGCACTGCACTCACCTGCACTGCACTCACCTGCACTGCACTCACCTGCACTGCACTCACTACTCTGACCTGCACTGCACTCACCTGCACTGCACTCACCTGCACTGCACTCACCTGCACTGCACTCACTACTCTGACCTGCACTGCACTCACCTGCACTGCACTCACCTGCACTGCACTCACTGCACTCACCTGCACTGCACTCACCTGCACTGCACTCACCTGCACTGCACTCACCTGCACTGCACTCACCTGCACTGCACTCACCTGCACTGCACTCACCTGCACTGCACTCACCTGCACTGCACTCACCTGCACTGCACTCACCTGCACTGCACTCACTACTCTGCACTCACTACTCTGCACTCACTACTCTGCACTCACTACTCTGCACTCACTACTCTGCACTCACTACTCTGCACTCACTACTCTGCACTCACTACTCTGCACTCACTACTCTGCACTCACTACTCTGCACTCACTACTCTGCACTCACTACTCTGCACTCACTACTCTGCACTCACTACTCTGCACTCACTACTCTGCACTCACTACTCTGCACTCACTACTCTGCACTCACTACTCTGCACTCACTACTCTGCACTCACTACTCTGCACTCACTACTCTGCACTCACTACTCTGCACTCACTACTCTGCACTCACTACTCTGCACTCACTACTCTGCACTCACTACTCTGCACTCACTACTCTGCACTCACTACTCTGCACTCACTACTCTGCACTCACTACTCTGCACTCACTACTCTGCACTCACTACTCTGCACTCACTACTCTGCACTCACTACTCTGCACTCTGCACACTCACTCTGCACTGTGCACACCACTGATATCATGGAATCTTCCACCACACTTTCTAAAACTCTATAGTCCGAAGCATAATAGGCACAGAACCAAAAGAAGGGTAGAAGTTGCTTAAAATAATCTTATTGTATTTATGAGAAGCAAAAGCGAGACTGTGAAATGTGCTGAATATCAGTTTGTTACGAATCAACAGAGTGGAGTTAGAGAACCAAGAAATAGTAATTTAGAATCCGGGTTAGAAGGAGTAGTAATCACAAGCTGAGGATCAACGGGCGCGAAACAGCGTGGTGGGCGCGCAGGAGACGCAGCGTGAGCGTGCACATCAGCTGAAGATCGCCGGAGAAGACACTGAGCCTGCCTGCTGCCGTGACTGACCCGCTGCAGAGGGAAAGAGCCCGGTGAGTGGGGGTAGAGGGGGGGGGGGGGGCGGTAGAGGGGGGGGGCGGCAGAGGGGGAGTGGGCAGAGAGGGAGGGTGTGTGTGTGTGTGTGTGTGCGTGTGCGTGCGTGCGTGTGTCTGTCTGTGTGTGTCTGGTGTGTGCCTGCCTGCCTGCCTTTGTGTGTGCGCGCGTCCACAGACCCTGGTCGGCTCGTGCACCGCTCTGTACTCCCTTGCGAGCTTACTCGGCGACAATAGTTCTCGTTGCAGAGACCTAAAAATTCCACACCTGTGACTATCAGTCATTATATGCAGCCCAAACTGCAGGCAATCAGGCAAAAGCACCCACCAGAATGTTCTCTCCAGAGGCTCAGGCTCTCAGATTTTCTCGCACAAGAGTGAACCAAAGGCATAAGAGCATAAACCAGCCTCTGAGGGGAGGTGAGCGGGTTGCTTGTGAATCTATGAAAGACACCAATACTGGAGAACCACAGATTACAGGTAAGTAACTATTGTTCTTCTCCAGTATTGGGGTGTCTTTCATAGATTCACATGCCTGAATCAGAGTAGATAGCAGTACAGTAACATAATGCTCGTAAGACGCTCTCTGTACCAGAGTGTATGTATATATATATATATTCACAGAAAAAACCATAGGTTATAGACCATATATAGTTAGGAATTAGCATTTACAAAACCTTGAAAATTCACTGAAAAAACCATAGGTTATAGACCATATATAGTTAGGAATTAGCATTTAGAAAACCTTATTTTACTCACACAAAACCATTGAAATTCCATATATAGTTAGTTGCACTAACTATATATCGCGCACCCGCAATCCACTGCTGATGATGTCACATATTACATCATTCATGACATGGTCAGTGACATCACCGATGACATCACTGATGACATCTCAAATGACATCTGAAATGACATCACTGATGACATCTCAAATGACATCACTGATGACATCATGACACACCAATACCAGTTACTACATACGCACTCACTGATTCCTACGTCTACACACACATTCACTCATTCACCCATACAATCACTCATACATACAGTCACTCATTATTACAACACTATCATATGCACTCATACACCTATACAGACAGTCACACACTGCCACTCATCCATGGAGTTACTCACACACCAAGTCAGTCCTGTAAAGAATCAATCACACTTCCATTTCTTCATCTATACAGTTAAACACAGAACACCATACTTCAGTGACATCACTGATGACATCACTAATGACATCTGAAATGACATCACTGATGACATCTCAAATGACATCACTGATGACATCATGACACACCAATACCAGTTACTACATACGCACTCACTGATTCGTACGTCTACACACACATTCACTCATTCACCCATACAATTACTCATACATACAGTCAGTTATTATTAGAACACTATCATATGCACTCATACACCTAGTCAGTCCTGTGAAGAATCAATCACACTTCGATTTCCTCATCTATAGTTAAACACAGAACACCATACTTTTCACACATATACTAACACATACTTACTCTCTTATACAATCACTGATACAAGTACACATTGATATGCACAGAGTCACACACCTCCCAGCCAGCCACACACACACTCAGTCTTCCATACATCCACTCATTCTTCAATATGTAAAACGTATTTAAACTTTACAAAAACACACAGACACTAGATGATGTCATCAGTGATGTCATTTGAGATGTCATCAGTGATGTCATCAGTGATGTCACTGACCATGTCATGAATGATGTAATATGTGACATCATCAGCAGTGGATTGCGGGTGCGCGATATATAGTTAGTGCAACTAACTATATATGGAATTTCAATGGTTTTGTGTGAGTAAAATAAGGTTTTCTAAATGCTAATTCCTAACTATATATGGTCTATAACCTATGGTTTTTTCAGTGAATTTTCAAGGTTTTGTAAATGCTAATTCCTAACTATATATGGTCTATAACCTATGGTTTTTTCTGTGAATTTCATTGGTTTTTTAACAGCTAATATCTGTAGCTGTAAAATGTATTCTTCTTTAAATCCAAAAATATATTTTATATGTTTATGAATAATTTTTTTTTTAAATATTTTTTTTTCTTCGTTCCCGCTTCGCGAATCGGGAAGCTTCCCGTTAGCTGACCTTGATGTGCGAAATAGACCGCGAGCCGGTAAACGTTTCTTTACCGCAAGTGCCGCGTTAGAAAACAACATCGTGACGCCTCCCGTCCGCATGACGTTTCACGTTGTCGCGTGATACGTCATATGACGTGCTACGTTAGCGAACTGGTACGCGAAGCGAGTCGCAAAGCGCAGGTTTCTGGAAGCAAACCGGGAGGCCCTGCAAAGCGCTTAACGTAAACACAGCAAGTCATGTGACTTGGTAATAACACTTTTCATTGGTTCATTTCACTTTTGGTTTCCTAATGATGTAAGACTAGGTCATATAATCTAAAATGAACACTTTTGATTGGTTGAGAACTCTTGTTTTTCCCAAATGATGAAAATCCCTCCTTCTTTCCTCACTCTGACTTTCATCATTGTGAGAGAAAGACCCTTTGTGATCACTGAGCAATGGCTTCTTTAGTAGCTTCAGCTGGTGCTTCCCCACCACCTCCACCACATCCAAGGAAGATTGGACCACCTGCTCAAGTTATAATTCAACAAGAAGAGGAAGAAGAGGAACAGGACGACGAGCACGAAGAGAGGCAGTTTTTGCCTGAGCAGCCCAGGACGTCTCACCGGAAAGAAAACTTCATTTGGCAATTTTTTAAAATTCCCAAAGGTCAGAAAAAAGTAAATGCAAGATACGTAACTTGCCTTATATGTCAAGATAGACTGTCCAGAGGAACCGAGAAAAAATACAGTTTCGGAAACTACACAATGCATCGCCATATGACTAGGTGGCATCCTAACAACTACAGTGCTGCACAGTTTCGGAACGACCTAGATAATCTCCCTATTATGGCCAGAAGATCTGTTGTACCGGAAGTAACGGGACCAGAGGGCAGGGAGATGGTGCCAAATATACAAATGAAATTTGGTGAAGTAAAACACATCTGCGTATTTTGCGATGGATTCATTTCCTACGGAGAAAGAAGCATCACTCTGATCAACAGAGCTATTGACTATCATATGCAAGTTTGTACGAAACGCCCAAAATAATAAATACTTCTTTTTTTGTTTTGTTGCTCCTGTTGAGCCCTTTACAGTGAATCGTTTTCATTGCCCCCTCCAAGAAAAACCCCAAAAAATATAAAACTGTTCAGAAAAATTCTAAAAAAGTAAAAAAATGTTCCGAAAAATAATAAAAAAAATATAAAACAACAAAAACAATAAAAAAAAAGTTCTTTTCAGAACTACCTCCCCGTTATTAAAAAATTGGTACAATATTTGGAACTGTGCCAACCTCTATTTCTCTTAGTTCGCTTCCCAGTTCGCTCGCCGGTACGCGAACCGGAAGCGAACCAAAAACAGTAAGTATAAGGGAAGGAAACAGACACTTATGTTAAAAGAAAGACAGCTATAGGGGAGTAAACTAGAGATACTATTACCCGTAATCCACTGCTGATGATGTCACATATTACATCATTCATGACATGCTCAGTGACATCATCAGCAGAGGATTGCGGGTTTTTTGGCAACGTGCCTTATCCACGGTTTAATAACGCTGCCTTTTGCTTTATATAAGTTTTCAAATTGTATGAAATATATACCAATAGGTAGTTATGAACCTTTAGGTAGTGCTTTTCTTCATGTGGTCTGGTCGCTTCCATACACATACAGATGTTTCAAAGATGATCAAGAAGTTTATCTGAATGGAGAGGAATGCACTGAGACGCCAGATCATTCACTAATGTGTAGGCACATACAGTTACACGGTTCATGCAACAAACACCGACCAAATATGGCTTGCGTGTTGCAAGGCACGCCAGTTCCTGCTATCATCCCCACGTTCAAGTTGTTGGAAAATGGTAGTTATTTGATGCTCAATAATGAAGATTGTTCTGAGTTAATTAAAAGTATTCCTTTTATCGTAACAGTAAGTGAACGGGTTATTTGCTGCAGAAATGTTCTATTTCCTCCCACACATGAACATAGGGAGTTTTCAATCTGGCCACAAATACCAACCTTGGGACAGATTTCAACGGCATGGCAAGAATAAGAGCTCTTTTGTCTCAGAGAGAGGTGGCCTTGAGTTCGGCCCGTGAAACTTTCGTGCTTCACATAGCGAACACCCGTACAGAGGTGCAGACCCTTTTCAATTCAGATTTGCCTTTCAATTTCAGCAAGATGGTTCCGACTATCTTTAACGCATCCTCCACAAAGGCCCTGGCGCACTTTTTTAAAGTTGTTACCAGTGGTCTCGTGACTTCATTTGAGAAAATCTTTGGAGTCATCCCTGCTTCCTTTCATTCTATTTTCTCCACTCTGGTTCGTGGATTGGCATTTTTACTTGCATTACCAGCGGACGCTCTTGTGCTTTTTTACATTTTTAAATATGGATGTCCCTCCTATGCAACCTCCCACCCTGCAGCTGCTGACACTGTTCCGCAATCGCATGCTAGAATATTATGGCACAATGCCGTTGGCGATATTAAGCACGGCATATGGATTATCTTTTCGATTCTCCTACTTCACCTGTGTCCAGCCTGTATTTCACTGCCTGACCTGTGATTTCGATTGGTCCATTGATTTGTGTCTCTGCGGACCGGTTTCTCCTGACGTCGACTTTAATCAGCTGATGACTCCTATCATTACTCACGAGTTGGTTTGTCCTGGCGAAAGGATTATGGCTGTGGCATTGATGCATGGACTACTTGGTCCCTGGAATTTACTGGCGGCAGCACAGTCTTTCTTGGAACAGAGCTTTCTTGAAAACCCACCGAGCTGTCCTCTGATGGTGATAGAGGATCCGGTGCTGGGAGAGCACGTATGTTCTTTTCCGCTTTTAAATTGGATGGCTGAACTGTTTTCGGATGAAGACGGTGACTTCCTATTGGAGGCTGTTGCAGCTTATTTTGCATACACAGTTATGTCATAGACCTTTTTCATGTTTGATATGCTGAGTACTAGCATTTCATTGACAATTCATTGACTTATTTGTCAAGTTTTTATTATTTACCTTGCCTATTGGCTTAAGACTCGATAAAGTACTTGGCTGTTTTATTTTTCTTTAGCATTAAATTTTCCTAGTTTTTAATGCTTTACCTTGCGGACCGTCCACATATAAACTTGCAATCTGCTCTCATGAGATGGCACTTCTATTATCTTATTCAGTTCGTTTCCGGATCATGGGGAGGTGTCATCTAGGTCCTGGATATCTTTACACCGTGTTAAGTTAGCATGGGCTCATTACCGGTTTAAACGCCATTTTTCCTTTTTTGCAACTTCTGCACACGACACTTAGTTGTTGCTTTAGCTTTCCACCTAGTAGTTCATCGTGGTTTACATGAGAATAATATGTTATTGCTCTACTATCTGCTTTGCTTGTTAAACTATATCTGTACAGCGAGTGCTAAAGTTTCAAGAACAACACGATACAGAATTGTTATGAGGTCTGATCTCCACGACTTCATACTCATAACATAAGTGCAACTTCTGCCAATTCTGGGCATGAGGCGGGTTTTATATTGCTTTGCCGAACACACATACACAACAGTTGATGCGGTTCACATGAAGAGAGAGCTGGTGTATGCTGATGTGATTCCTTCAAATCTAAGACACTAAAGTATGGGCACGCCCTAAACCAACACAAAGAGACCTTCTTAGCAAATAATATAATATGTGTATTAGGGAGGGTGAGATATAAGCAGCCGCGGGCCGTGGAGGGAGTTACGGTGAGGCAGGGAGGCGGGGAGGGGGAGAAGCAGGGTGGAGCCCTCTCTATCTTGCCCCTCCCCCTCCCCGCCTCCCTGCCCCACCGTAACTCCCTCCACGGCCCGCGGCTGCTTATAAGTGTTGCTAACTCTTATTCATTTACAGCATGTTAACATACTGTCACCATTCGCTTTTTATGTACTAGTAACTATGCTGGTAATTTTGCTACTGATAATATGTGTACTTGTATTCTCCACCCTGCTTCTCCCCCTCCCCGCCTCCCTGCCTCACCGTAACTCCCTCCACGGCCCGCGGCTGCTTATAAGTGTTGCTAACTCTTATTCATTTACAGCATGTTAACATACTATCACCATTCGCTTTTTATGTACTAGTAACTATGCTGGTAATTTTGCTACTGATAATATGTGTACTTGTATTATCTAAGATACTACGCCTGAGAAGACGGCATTAGTAAATAAACATTTCAAATACACATGTGTTCTTCTTAACTCCATGTTCTGGTTTCTAAGAAATATATAACGACCGACTGTTCATGACTTCCACGTATCCTGAGGTACTATAAGTTCATATTCTGGATTGTCTAAACATTGAGAGTTTGTTATATCCAATGTGACACTGTACCTAGCTTACTAAGGAGTTTTTGATTACTAACGTGAGTTTTGGGACACCCTAATTCGCCGAGGTTCCAATCCTCTGTCCACAGTTCTGTGTGAGAACAGAAACCCTGCGACAGGGGCACCCCCGACCCTTGCTGGAGCTTCATCACACTTGCGATACAACTCCAGCAATGCGCCACCTTTACGGCACAGATACATCACGCATCTGTGCTGTTTTTGCCCCATGATGCGCCGCATTGTAAATGCAGCACACCATAGGTGACGGAACAGCGGCACAGAATGACTAACACATCCCTGGTGATGCGCCAGTCATCATAAATGTATCCCTATGCTTCTTATCTTGTTAGAGATGAACCGCCATATGTATCATCAAAGTTTTTTGCATTTCCTAAATAGCGAACTTTAAGGAATAAATAGCGATTCTTTACCATTCCTAGTTTGCGATTAGCTATTTGCTAATTACAAATTACCCATTCATTTCCTTCATTTCCATAGGGCGGTTGGACTCACTTTTAGCTCGAACGGCTGAATGGATTTCCACGAAACTTGGCAAAATTGTAGGGACTGGTAGCCCGATGTGCCTTTGCTATGTCTCAAGATATATGCTCCAGTGGTTTTTACGAAAATTAACTTTGAAAAATATATATTGGGCTACATTGGCCTATATATATGTTGGAGCCCAAATGTAGCCCAATGTAGCCCAATGAAGCCCAATGTAGCCCAAAGATGGCCGCCAGACACACAAAAAAACAAATGTAGCCCAAATATCAGCCAGATGTAGCCCAACTATAGCCCAGTGACAGAATGACCAATCAGCTTCGCAAACCTCCGTTACGCGAAGCGGAGCGCTGTTACAGATATATATCTTTTTTTGAACGTTAATTTCTCAAAATCCACTGGAGCACATATATTGAGACCTAGCAAAGGCACATCGGGCTACCAGTCCCTAATATTTTGCCAAGTTTCGTGCAAATCCATTCAGCCGTTCGATTATTATTATTATTATTTTTTTTTGCCCCGCGGGGCCCTATTAAAACCTCCACATCAAACCTAGGGGGTCAGCGAGGATCTACTATGCCCCCTTATAGTTATTTCCCCCTTTGTTTTGACCTCCTC